>NW_028076953.1:600000-1157561 GCF_014824575.4 Sturnira hondurensis | reverse complement strand
CTTTCCTAAAGCAGTCCTTTTAGTAATTCTTGTAGAGCTGGTTTGGTGGAAGCGTATTCTTTTAGACTTCTTTTGTCTTGGAAGCTCTTTATTTGGCCTTCTATCTTGATTGAGAGCCTTGCTGGGTACAGTAGCCTTGGTTGTAGGCCTCTGTTTCTCATTACTTGAAATATTTCTTGCCATTCTCTTCTTGCTTGGAATGTTTCCATTGAGAAGTCAGTAGCCAACCTTATGGGGACCCCCTTGTATGTTACTTCCTTTTTCTCCCTTGCTGCCTTTAGGATTTTCTCTTTGTCTTGGAATTTTGCCATTTTAATGATGATGTGTCTCTGCAGTAGGCCTCTTAGGGTTCCACCTGATTGGGACTCTCTGTGATTCCTGAATCTGTGTAACTTTCTCTCTCCTCAACTTAGGAAAATTTTCTGTTATTACTCTTTCAAGTAGGTTTTCTATCTCTTGTTCTTCTTCCTTTCCTTCTGGTATTCCTATTATTCGGATATTATTACATTTCATGTTGTCTTGCATTTCTCTTAAATTCTCCTCATTTTTTCTGATTCTCTTTTCCATTATTTGGTCTGTCTGGGAGATTCTTTCTATCCTGTCTTCTATCTCACTTATGCGATCTTCTGCCATATCGATTCTATTCTTCATACCTTCTACTGTGTTCTTCAGTTCAGAAATTGTATTCTTCATTTCCTCTTGGCCTTTATTGATGGTTTCTATTTCCTTTTTCATGTTGGTGTCGTTTGCAGAGAGGTCACTGTAGCTCCCCTGTAGTTTCTGGTAGCTTGTTGTAAGCGCTTTGAATTTCCTGATAACCAGTGCTTTGAATTCAATATCTGATAGTTGGATTGCCTCTATTTCATCTAACATTCTTTCTGAGACTTCCTCCTTTTCTTTCATTTGGGGATTGTTTCTTTGTCTTCCCATTGTTTGTGATACTCTTCTTGTTGTCCTTAGCTTCTTAAATTGATCTGTTCTGGTTCCCTGGGTTTATGGCATGAACTTCTGTGGTAGGATGCCTGTGAGATTCAGTGGTGCAGTCTCCTACAGGTATCTTGGTGTTCTCCACTTCCACCTACTCCTCTTGTTGGTTTCCCGTTGGTCAAACCTTTTCTTCTGGTCTCCCTAGCTGCAGCAGCCTGAGGGGCTATTAGTGTGGCCTTTCTCTCATCTCAGTGAACTTAGCTGGTCTTGCCAGTGCCCTCCCAAGATCCAGGATGGCGCTGCTCTCCCATGCCCCTGTTGAGAGCAGGTTTTGCCCCAGGCTTCCCAGCTCTGGCCTGGCATGAGGGCATGTACTCCCAGCCAGGCTTTCCTGGTCTCGCAAGCTTGGGCTTGGACCTTTCCCAGTGCTGTGGCTGCACACACTGGGCAACTCACAATTCTTCCAAGCTGGCAGCCACAGCCTGATTCCCAGTGCTTCTCAGTCTGCACCCAGCTGGGTAGGGAGGGAGCTGGTGACTGGTGCTCTTCCAGCGGCACTTCCAGTATTCCAAAGCTCCCCAAGACTGTGGGAGCGCCGGCTCAGGCTACTGGGAATACCGGGGCCACTCAGTTCCCCAAACTGGCAACCACAGCCTGACTCCACGGGTTATCAGAGCTCTCTGGTTTGCTTCCCAATGCCCACTCCTCTCTCTGCCACTACAGGCAAACCGATCTCTCCTGGTGTTTTCCAATCTGCACCCTGCTGGATAGAGAGGGTGCCAGTGACTAGTTCTCTCCCAGGGTTGTTGTTGTTGCCTGCCCTTGGCTCTCAGAGATCAAGGCGGCCCTGCCAGGGCCCTGGCACTGCCTGGCGGAGGGCCTGCAGCCTCTGCACTGTTCCCTCGTACCTTGTTGATCTGTGGTCCATCTCCTCTCCTCAACCTCTGGTCATTCAGTGTCCACTATACTTTCTGGTGTCCTGCCTTCCCATATGCTGGGTCCCCGTTGGGTGTTCACTGTGCTCCTCTGCATACCAGCCCGGTTTTTCTCCGGCACATGAAGGGAAGCGAAATCCTTTGTCCTACTCCGCCGCCATCTTCCCCTTTCTCCACACAATGGAATTCTATGCAGCAGAAAGAAAGAAGGAACTCCTATCCTTTGCAACAGCATGGATGGAACTGGAGAACATTATGCTGAGTGAAATAAGCCAGGCAGTGAAAGACAAATGCCATATGATCTCATTTAACAGGAAGCTAAACAATAAAACAAATAAGCAAGCAAAATATAACCAAACACACTGAAATAGAAAACAGAGGGACAGTGACCAGAGGGGAGAGGGGAGAGAATTTCAGGGGAAAAGGGGGAGGGATTTAGAGGAACTAGTATAAAGGACACATGGAGAACAACTAAAAGGGGTGGAAATGGGAGGGAGGTGGTGAGCAGTGGGGGGGGCAGGGCTGGGCTGAGATGGTACCTAAGCTCAATTTGGTACCTTGGCCAGGCCTTCAGCAGAGTTGCTGTGAGACCACGAGTGCCCTTCTAGTGTGGACAGACCAGTTAGAAAAGAAGGATGAGAAAGGAATGAGAACTCCAAGTGAAGAGACAGAAAAACATGGGGAGCAGAATTAACAATTTGAGGAGAAATGGCCAAAAGAGGCTGTGGTCCAAGCAAAACAGCAGCAAATGAAATAGCAGAGAAGATGGGTGTGAGGAGCAGATTTCCTAGAACAAAGAAAGAACTGAGCAAAACCAAGGATAGCTCTAAAAAAGAAAAAACTGAGCAGAGAAAAAAGTCCAAGCATAGTGAAATACAGAGTGAATCATTGATGCTCAACAAGCAAGAATATCCTAAAGAGAAGGTAATGACCAAATCATTTGTATCCTGTGTGAAATTCAGTTGTCCTTTGAAGAAGAGAGTCTGGAAAAGCGAATAGACTCTCCAAATATGATTACTTGCTCTGTTGCATTTCTCAGCACTCGCCACACCAACAGGTAGAAGAGGGACATGGGACACACTTAGAAGAATCCCTTACAATTGTATTTCAGTGACTCCACTAAGAAGATAAAGAATCTGCAGAAAACTTACCACTTGAGTTATATAAAGGAAGTCAGCACTATAACTTGTGAATGAGTAAGTAAAAGTGGCAGGAAAAAGTGGGGAGTAATATCTAAGAAAATACAATTGGAACCATGAAGGACAAGTGAAAGGAAATAGGGAGAATCTTTTAAAAATTGAAGGTGAATTTTTAAAGCTAAAGCTAAAATGGAAACCTTTTTGGAGAAAGGGAGAAATAAGATGCCCATGGCCTGGATCTGGGCCTAGAAAATAGATAGAGGCAGATCATGCAAGACCCGAAAGGCAGTGTTAAGAGTCTTAAAGTGTATGCTAAGAGCAATAGAAAGCCACTACTGATCTTAGAGAAAGGAGAGGATGGTAGGATAGAGAAGTAACATAGTCAAATGTAATTTTAGGAAGATTGCTCTAGTTGGAGCATGGGGAATGGACCAGAAGAGGGCTAGATAAGATGTCAGGAGGCTGGAGAAAAGGTTATCACAAATGGTCTAGATAAGAGAGGTTGGCTGCTTGGACTAAGGTGATGGTAGTGAAGAAGAGAAGCATGTGGCAAGTTGACAAACCTGGTTTAGATCCCAGTCATGCTATTGATTGCTTAAAACTGTTGACCACTTTCAGATTACAGATTGTTGATTACAGACAACAGGTTACAGCTGTTTGATCACATACACTACATGCCTCTACTGCATGGTAGTGGCAGTGCACACACTTCCTGGGCTGTTAATCTTGCTTCTGCTGTTTAATAGCTGTGTGGCCTGGTGCAAGTTATTCAACTTCACTGTGATTTGTTTTCCTGATCTGTAAAAGGAGAATAACAATAGTACTGCTTTACATGGTTATTAGGAGGATTAAATGAATTAATATTTGTAGAGTGCTTATGACAGTGCTTATGACCATGCCAGACATATGCAAGGAAGGAACCCCCCAAACTGGAATTATCTTCTGGAGGGTGGGCTCCTTGTAGTACAGCTTCCCTTGCTAGGTGAGTGTTTTAGTGTGAATGAACACAGGTCCAGCTGCCTGCTGCTGTGAAAGTCAACACTTGAGAGGCAGATGCAGATGCAACAGAAAGTGGTTTATTTGCAGATGCCAGCCATCTGGAAGATGGTTGACTCACATCTCAAAGCTCATCTTCTGGAAAAGGGGACTCTTTTTTTAATATTTTATTTATTTATCTTTAGAGGGGAAGGGAAGGAGAGAGGGAGAGAAACATCAATGTATGGTTGCTTGTTGTGCATCCCCTGCTGGGAACTGGCCCCTGCCGGGAACTGGCCTGCAACCCAGGCATGTGCCCTGACTGGGAATTGAACCTCGATCTTCTGGTTCCCAGGCCCGCGCTCAATCCACTGAACTATGCCAGCCAGGGCTCGAAAAGGGGACTCTTGTTGAAAAGCCCATCTCCCCCTCTCAATGGAGGCAGATGTTTTTATAAGGTGGGAGAGAGAAACAGAACAAAGAGATCAGGGGAGGGGGGTCTCTACTTGCAGATCAGCACACTCCATCCCAATAAGGTAAGTGATGGTCCAGTGTACATCATCCTTGTTTAGGATTCACGTCATCCTGGCTCCATGTCATCTCAGTTTCATGTCATCCTGGATCCATGACTGAAGGTCAGCAAATCTCCCAGAGCTCAGATGCTTGAAGGTCAAAGTCTGTATATTTTGAAACTAGTTCCTAGGATTTTTATACAAACATGCTGTTCATCTACCAGCTACATATTAGTCAGAATCAGCAGTTACAGGAATAATATCAAAAGAATGATAGGGTGGGTTACCATTCCCACCATTACAATTTTCCACTGTACCCTTAGGAACCCATATGTATCAGTATACCAGCTGGCGTTGTTATGAGAGGCTGTATTTAGCTTCATTGTTTGCCCATTTACTGATGGGTGATTTATGAGCACACCTGCCCACACCCCACTAACTGTTCGACAGTCTTTGACCAAAAATGTCATGACCCCCAATGCCCCCACCCTCCCAATTCACAACCCAGTCTTGCTCAAGTGACTTCTTTCCGATACCCTGGGTAAAAGAAGTTTTCAACGGGAAACATTTTGTTGAAGTGCAAAAGGCGAAACAAAAAATGGCAGAAGCACTAAAAGGTATCAAAATCAATGAGTTCAAAGACTGTTTTGAGCAGTGGGAAAAAGTTCTCAGTAGGTGTATTGCATCAAATGGAGAGTACTTTGAAGTTGACTGAAATTTAAACATGTTGGAATAAATACACAATTTTTTAAAAATAAATTCTGGATTTGGGGAGTTCTCCCTCATAATAAGTACTACATATGTATTTGGTCAATACACTTGAGACTTTTTATCTACTCTTTCTGGGTCTCCTTTTACTTATCTGTACAATAAACATAATAGTATTTACAGTTTCTTTGAGATAATTGTACGTAGAGCTCCTGGCACAGAGCCTTGCATAAAGCTGACATTCAATAAATGTGGTTTTCCTTTCTCCCTTCAAAGCCTACAAGACTATTCAGGTTAATAAGTATTGGAATCGATCCCAACTCCATTCCCACCCAGTTATTTTCTATTTCTGTATCTTTCGATATCTCCCTTTGGTCCTCACCTCATACTCCCACTGGACCATAAACTTCCCCACTGCACACCCAGCAGTGTGCAGACCCATTGCACACACTGATTGGCATATGGGAGATATTCAGTGAATAGTTGCTAAACAAATACATGGTAGTTCAACCCTTCACTTCAATGCACTTTGTCCACCCAGTAGTGTCTTTTAAGTATTTTGAGACAGATTCAGCAAAATGAAAAACCCATGAGCCAGACAATTTTCACCTTTCTGTGTAAAAATTCCCCTTATACCAAAATAACTGAGCAGGGCTACAACCAGCTGTCACTTCAGGTAGACACATGCAAGCACCCAGCCCTGTGTGATGGGCATAGTTCTTGAGCTGCGCTGTTGTTACACCAATGGAATATGTTAGGAAAAGATACACTAGCCTATAACTTTGAAGTTATTACAAGTAGGTATTTCGCTTGTAATTTGCTGTAAAGTTTTTACAAGTAGATAGAAAAATGAGGGATATGAAAGAAATGTAATTAAAGGAAACTCTTTGCTTTCAAAGTTTTAACTTAAGATAGGACTAACCTCACTGCAAACCAGTTGATGGAAGAAACTTTGGGGTGTCCTCCCCATCTGGATTCTCTTCCATTATTTTTATTGTCCTGGGCAATAAATTTCAGCATTTGATCAAATAATGGCAGATTCCGTGCTATTCCATTCAGGTATCCCCAGTTTATCCATAATGATTTTCCTCTTGTCAGCTCATTTCTTAAACCTTTGCTGAATCCGGTTTCAATGGTACTATAAACAATCATCATTGCATTGTAAAACTGGAAACTCTCCACTAAAATAGTGTTTTGATCCGGGTTGCCATAGTGATAAGTGTAGACTCCCCTCTTTGGAGGCCTTGTTACATGAAGTATCTGTGATTTGCTCAGAATGGCCCCAGTTCATCTGTCAAAATGGGTTTTTCCTTCTTTAAAATAATGATCTAGAAAGTCCCACAGTGGCCACAAATATTTTACAACTATAATGAGGAGCATTGGAGTAGTCAAGCTTTATAAATCTATGCCATTATTGCATTAGAATAAATCATGTTTCTTAGGTACATTACAGAGGCCTGTGTAAGCCTAATTTTAGATCTGCTATTCAACAAGGGTGCGGTTGTTTATAATAAAAAGAGAATTATTAAGTGTGACTTCAAAAATGCATCATGTGTCAGTTCATGTAGAGAGACCCTGGAGCAAAAAAAATGGAAATTACTTCTTATTTCTATCAAAATACTGCAAATAGCTATTCAGGTTCAAACTTCGTTACAATTAGAATGTGATGAGCATTGATTTTTTATAACAGCATGAAATTGTACATTCCATTCACGTTCAGGTTCAAGTTATTCATTGGTATGAGGGGAAAGAATGAGAAATCCTGCAAATTTATCAGTGTCACCATGAAAAAAATGATGGTACATTATTTGAAATAGAAATGTTCCAGTCAGTTATAGTAATTTGATACAAGAACTATGATATTTTTTTTCCTGCAGGAATGAGAGTAAACAAACACTATATCAACAAGCCGGCAATAGAATCCACAAAAAGGTGTAAGATCATTTTTCATCTAAGACAAATGGTTAAGTTGGCTACTTTCTGTAAGTCACTACCAGCTACAGGGTTATTTTATGTAATTCACTGCTGGCTACTGCCTCATAATATCTGATGTGGGAATATTAAAAACATCAGTGGGCGAAAGAACAGGAAGAATCCATCTGTATTCAATGAATTCTAATTAAAAAGTAATTACAGCACAATGTGATAGCTGCCAACTTTATTCCCTCTTCTCGACCACAAACCACACACACGGAGTCTTCTGCTATTTGTATCCTGCTCAACAAGCAGAAAGCCAGACAGGAACCGACACACATTTCCTTGCATTTTTCAGGTGACTTCGTCTGAAATAACTGCAGCCCCAGAAGACGTTCCAGGGCAGAGGTGGTACACATCTCCTGTTATAATTGACCTGGGCTTTGAGATTTCTCTGTCATGATGTATCCCAGAATGTTGCATGATGGGAAGACCCTTGTTATTCCTCCACCAGCCGAGCCAAACAGACAAGATCAAGTAGGCCTGGGACTTGGGAAAAAAGGGAAGAAATATTGACAGATAAGTAACCACTCCAGGAAATGACAGGCAGCTGGAGCAGTGTCGGGACCCTCAGGACTCAGACATAATCCTTTAACCTCATGCTCAAACTCTGTAATCTTTCAATGAGATGGAAGAGAGGAAGAGGAAAAAAAAGCAAATTGCTGAATCAAAGCCCTTAATATGTGACCAGGATTAGTAATTAAGTCAGAATGACAACCTGAGGGCATATATAAAGGCTTCATGAAACAGCCTGAGTACTAATGAAGTTGTTTCTGCAGGGCCTAGAATATGGAAAAGGTAACCTGGCGTTCAGCTGGCACAGACACCTTTCTCTCCAAGAACATGGGCATGTGAAATGGTATTCCTGACCACCAGCAATTTCTTCACCCCCCAAGATGAAGGGTTACAGTGTGCGTTCCTTCCAGTTGGCAGAGTTCCCATTTCACCCATGTTCTATAAAATCCCCTTCATCTAATAGACAGCAGAACAGGTGTCAGTAGGGTTTCCATCTGAAGGAGAGAATAGGCTCTGGCATAAGTCGCTTGCTGCTGGGGGCACTAAAAGATGTCAGGGTTCTTCTTCAGAAAAGAAGTGCTAACAGGCTAAAGCGGCCCTTGTCAATTCACATTAAAAATGGAAAATAATAGCACCCTGGATTTATACAGCATCCTTGGAGGCAGCCATCCACATTATACTATGAGTTTTTGTATTAACCTTCAGAAATGGTGGGGAACAGGCATTGGTTACCCCATCACGCAACGGGGCATTCTGAGGTCCTGATGAGCGATTTGTTACCACCAGGATCATAAATAGCAAGAGCATTCTTTTTGAAAACAATGTATGTCAGCCATTTTGCCTTTCTCTTCTTCAGTACATTACTAATCTTCCACAAAATAAGCAACCAGAAATTCTTTATTCTACTTTAACAGGCTAGTTCTAGAGGATCTCATGGAAAAATAGATGTATGGAGTCTACAACTGACCCCCTACTGAATTCCCTCTAGTTTTGTATCAGTTATGTATCACAGTGCAACAAGTTTCCCCAAAATGTAGCAGCTTAAAATCATAAAAATGTATCATCTCACAGTTTCTGGGTGTCAGGAATCTGGGCGTGGCTTAGCAGGGTTGTTCTGAAAGAGTGTCTCTCACAAGCCAGCAGTCAGGCTGAGCGCCAGGGCTGCATAACAGACACGTTTGGTTGGGGCTGGAGCATCAGCTTCCAAAGCCTCCCTCACATGGCTGCTGGCTACAGCCCTCTGTTCTTTACTGGATATTGACTGGAAGCCTTAGTTTCTCATCACCTGGACCACTTTGCAAGGCTCAGAACATAGCAGTTCATTTCTCCCAGAGCAGGTGATCTAAGAGAAAGAGAGTAGGAGAGAGCCCAAAAGAGAAACGCTTGTGACTTTTATTACTTGGTCTTGACAAGGTATATGCTCACCTCTGCTCTATGTGCTTGCTCCCAAAGACTGAACCTCGATGGGGAAGATGACTGCCCGGGGGTGGGACCACCAGGAGGCAGGACTCATTGGGGGTCATCTTGGAGACTCTGCTGAAACAGTTTGCCCTACTAAATATGCATGAGACCTGTGGCTCTTTTGGCACAAGCTAGGAGGAATGATGTTGGTGAACTGGTTGTTGGGGGTTAAAAAGGTGTGTCTATGTGCAGGTGTTCTGGTAGATTCAGAAAGAACACTGTGACGTCACTTTCAGTTCAGGTCAAAGAATCAGATTTGACTTTCTGTAGAGAAAGAGTCCCTGGGCCAAAGCTAAGGGACCCGTTTCAAGCTCGACTTTGTGAGACATTGGATGCAAAGAGTGTTGTTTCCAGACCCGTGTGATAAAGGGTTTCTCAGAGTTAGAGAGACTTTCACCCCATTTGGGGAAGGAGCACAGAGCAGTAATAGGTGGGCTACAATGTCTGCTATGCCAAGTAGAGCGTCAGGGATGTGAGACTCCTCCAAAGAGCCCTGTCATCCATGCTAGAGAGCCGCTTCTTCAGAAGGCCTGCAAACAGGACAGAGGTAGGTCACAAACAAACATATCCCTAATTACATGTCAGACTCTTCATAGAAAGCAAAAATATCTGGAAGGTTGAAATCCTACCATGATGCTGATAAATACACTAATGAATCAGTGAGTTCACCAATGCTGTGTGTTCTTTATTTGAACTTTCAGACTGGTAAAGCTCTACTATATAACTACAAGTCTGCAGGACACACTCTGGTCAGGATAAACTAATCTAAACATCACAGATCCTGTCCCATCAAAGACTTCCGGGTAAGACTTGCATGGGTAGGCAACAACCCAGCAGATGCCATGGGTTCACTGAGTTCTTTGCTGAGCCATCTTTCAATGTACCCACCTCTCATTTTGTCTCTGACTTTCCCTCTTCTGATCCCCACTATGTGTTGCTTTCCTACTGCCCTGCCCTATAACAAGCAGACTTCTGAACTTTTGTCTCATCAGTTCTATTTTTTCACACTCTCACTAAGCATTCTCCTTCCAGAAAGAGCATCTTCTCAGACATTCCTAGATCATTTTCCTGTGGAAAAGCCATGACTGATCACGAATGGAGGAACCGTATTCTGTTTTTCACTGTGTCTCCAATACCTACTGTAGCATCGGCATGGAGAAGGTCCTTAGTAAATGCTAACATCGAATAGAAGTAGTGCTCTCCTGCGGACACACCACAAATCTCCTTCAATGCCAAAGCAGTCTTAACTTTGAGGACATTCACTAATGTCTTCATGGCAGACTAACAAAGAAGTCATTCATGTCTCAATTACTCCATGTGAACGCCCTTGAAATGGCAGATGCTGCATTTGGTGCTGGCTTTGCGATGATGAGTCACCCCACAAGATATTTGGCCCCGTGAAAGGTAGAGCCTAGTTAATCTAATAGGTGTTTATTAAATTTCAGCAGTAGATATAATAATATATGATCGTTTTCTTCAAAGATGTAAAGAACTATCTCATAAAAGAGAGGCTACGCTGATATTTAGAGGAGAGAATTGAGCTCCATGAGTGGCAATTACCAGGATATAGAGGACATTTTAGTGCTGGGGTTGTTGAACGCTGGAAAGAACTCACCTTGGAAAGTAAGGAGCTCCCCAGAACCGGAGTCTAGACAATCATCCATCAGGTATAATATATGAATAACAGTAACAACAACATGAATGGTGGCTGAAAATTATATATTCTTACTCTAAACCAGATGCTGTCAAACACTCAGTGAAGAGGGTACTAGTACCATTGTCATTTTATAGATGGCCAAGGTAACTCCTGAAATCAAATCTAGGCAGTTCGCCCTGGCTGGTGTAGCTCAGTGGATTGAGCACGGGCCTGTGAACCAGGCGATTGTGGTTCGATTCCCAGTCAGGGCACATACCTGGGTTGCGGGCCAGTTCCCAGCAGGGGACTCACGAGAGGCAACCATACATTGATATTTCTCTCCTTCTCTCCTTCCCTTCCCCTCTAAAGATAAGTAAATAAAATCATTTTTAAAAAATCTAGGCAGTCCAGTTGCAGAGCCTGTGTGCTGAACTGCTTACTCCTCTGCATGCCCATTGAGAGAATTCATCAGTGAGCAGAGGGTAATCAATGTGTTTCTTTCCAACACTGAGACTTTTTGATGTTGTAATTCTGTTTACAGTCACCTGTACCCAACGATGGCAGTTGGTCCAGAACCAGATGCTGAGACCCAGGATTTGCAGTTCCCTTGCGTTTTTGCAGAGATGTTTAGAAAACCCCATTGCAACCACCCCACCTTTCAGGAGCAGCGCCAAATGACTGATTTCTGCAATTTACCTACACTGGACCATGGCTTTCTTACTTAGGCTAAAACCTTTGCTTAAACACAAAGCCCTGGGAAGAATCTATACTTTAAGGAGGTAAGATGTCAAGAAATCATGTCACAGAAGGAAATGTCAAAAGAATTGGATCTGCCTTTGGTTTAAAAGAAGGAGGGAAGGAAGGAAGGAAGGAAGGAAGGAAGGAAGGAAGGAAGGAAGGAAGGAAGGAAGGAAGGAAGGAAGAAGGAAGGAAGGAAGGGGGGAAGGGGGGAGGGGGGAAGGGGGGAAGGAAAACCAGGAGAATCATCTCTTAAAAGAGGACTTAAATTGCACTTGTTTCTGTCAAAGGCAAGAAGGGAACCAATAGTGAACGTCTCCTGGGGTAGTTTTCTGTTCAATATTAAGAAACAGCTTTCTAACAACAGCACTGCCCAAGCATGGAATGGATGTCCTGGGGACATGGTGAATACCTCTGAAGACTTCAGCAGGGACGTAGGAGAAGACATTCATCCCTTGTTAAAAGTTCTTCCAATCCTAAATTCTATAGTTCTTCAGTTAGTGATTTGTGTATTTGTCCAGGAGTTAATAGCTACATTTATGTGATTAAGAAAAAATATTTTTAAATGCTGAAAAACTCAAAGTAAAAATCACACATAATCTCACCACTTGAAGATTAATCAAGGAAGGAAGCAAAGGCCTCAACCCTCTCAATTTGCTCTTCATTGTTCATAGCTAAAGTCATAAAGTCAAAAAGATAAAGGGAGGTGATCAATAATTATAATGAGAATTGATAGTCAAAAAATAAATGACATAAGGTTGCTTGATATATAATTGTGTATCTATACTGTTTTTGACATATTTATGTATTAATGCATATATTTTATGCATTTACATATATACATACAATTTTAGTCTTGACTGATTTAAATTATGCCCTGAACTGCATTGGAGCCAACATGAAGAATGGAAATTGGCTTTTTAAAATAAAAATTTTATTATATATTTATAGTTAATTTCTTCTTTCACCTCCCACCTATATATAGCTGAGGGGAGCGTCTTGGGCTTCAAGATAAGATGAGGTAGGGTGTGCGTGTGATTGAGGGCACACACACAGAGAGGGGGCAGTTATGCATTGACCCACAGGACACACAGACAGGTGATCTCCAAGAATGCTCCCAGAGGAGTTGCTAACCAGTTCCTACCCTTGTCTTACTTATTTCAGGAAGAGGCACCTTCCATGCCTTTGCTGAGGTCAAGAACATGGGATTTGTCTTTGATTTATTTCTTCCCCCTCATTCTCCTCACCCAGTCCATTAGTAAGTTCTAAGGATCATTGTCTCCAAACAGATCCCAAATCTGACCTCTCTTTACCATCACTGTCCTTATCCAGGCAACCAGTACCTCCTACCTGGGATCCTGGAGCAGTCTTCCTGCTTCTGTGCTTCTCTGTTATAATCCTTCTATGTATAGCCCCAGAGTGACTTTTTTAATGATGAATTTATATAATTTGATCCTGTCACTCCTGTGCTTAAAACCACCCAGTGACTTCCCACCACATTTAGCACATATTCCAGACACCTTACTCTGTCTACAAAGCCCTTGCTGACCTGCCCCTGACAACCTCTTCTACACCTTCTCCCACACTCTCCCCAGCCACACTGGCCTTTGGTCTGATCCTCATGGTCACCAAGCTGGTGCCCACGTGGGAGCTTCTGCTGGAATATCACTCATGCTCATCACTGCATGTTTGTCTCCCTTTGATTTGGAGTCCAGCTTAGATATCACCTCACAGAGAGGCCTCCCTCAACCACATCATCTGACGTAGATACTCTACAGTCCATCACCTTATTTTATTTCTCTGTGTAGCTCTTACATGCTCCGATTTACTCTTTTTTCTTTCTGCTTTTCTCTTTCTCTCTTGCTTTCTTGTCTCTGTCCCCCTGGAATGCAGGATCCATGTCACCTGCTGAGGACTTAGCTCCTAAAACAAAGCCTCCTACACATTAAGTGTCCAATAAATGTTTGTTGAAGAAATGAGAGCGTGAGTGATTAGTGAGACAGACAATGAACAACCATTGCACTGACTTTTGCTTGTACCCAGGCTCTCCTGGACCTAACTTGATAATATCAGGCTTTGTGTGTTGTGGTAATGAGCCCAGCTCTGAGGTCTTGTAACCACTGAATAAAAAGCCTAACTCTTGGGCAGATCTGTAAACATGTGTGAAATCAAGCATGAAAAAGAAACCAAGGCTGTTTTACATGACTCTAATTTGTGAAGATAACTGCTAAGAAACTAGAACAGGTTGAAAGGAAATAACACAACCAGAAAATTCCTCATTTCCTCTCAACACCATTAACTCTCTGTATATTAAAATGCCATCACTGATGGAGGCAGCCAGAACCAAGAAACTTGGGTTCAACTTTTATAAATTAACACTGTGAGCACCTTGTGTTCTGGTGGCCGTTGTGAATTGTATTTATTTCTATTGGCTACACTTAATGACACCGAGAGAGAGAGATAAATTATTATTCCTTTCATTAGTCATTTTCCTGAATAAAACTCCAAAATGATTCCCGTTGAATCAAGTGTTTCAGTCAACAGTTTACTAAGTACCTACCACATTGCAACCATTTTCCTAGGTGTTTTTTTAAATGGCATGTAATTCTCACTCTATCCCCATGAGTTCGCCCATTCTATAGTTGCATAGACTTGGTCCCACAGAGATCAAATCACTTCTTAAGGTTACACAGCTAGCATAGATGGAGTTGGAATTTCCACCCTAACTTGTTAGCTGTTAAGCTCTCCCTCCCCTTGCTTGCCCTAACGTCCTTCTCATCCTTCCAGTAATTGGCCATTACATTGGCCAATTGGCCATCTGATACTTGAGTCTCCTTAGCAATAAATGCCCTAACCAAGTCTTCATTTAGCTGATGCTCGAACAACCCTAATGTTACAGATTTCACTATCTTCTTTGATTCCTGAAATAAGGATAAAAGGCTAAGCCTGTCACCTTGTGCCAGATCCAGTGGTCTGCTTGATCAAGCAACACTGAGGGGATCATACCCCTCATTCTAGGCTACAGATCATGCATGTACATACTAGGCAAATTTGCATTCGTTTAGTGGGGGTAGACATACAATAGTATAAACTAAAATGAGTTTAGTGTCAGATAAAAAATGACCTGAGGACTACTTAGTGCCTGTGTCTCCTTACTTGGTCTGGTCATATCTGGTCGTAGCTCTGTATAGGTGCTAACCTTAGGGACACTCAGGCTCCTGTCTTCATCTTGACTTTTTTTCCTGGGTCTTATCAGAATGTTTTCTGTTGGAGAGACAAAGAGAATCTGTTCTGTTTCTGAAGGCTTAGTCCACACTATCTCCAGATGGTAAGCTCACATTCTTTGGTTGACTCTGTAGAGAAAAAAGAATTCATGATTTTATGTGGCTGGCACCTATAGAACAGTGCGGCCAAGAGTGGCCGTCCTCTTGTCACTTTGCTGACACACGTACCCTGCCCCCCTCCTCTCTCTTTCATCTCAGCCCTTCACCCTATGATTTCATATGAGAGACAGACAAATTGAAAAGAGAAGAAAACTTAGGTTTAAATTCTGCTTCCAATTTTTTGGTTATGTGATCCTGAAGAGATTATTTAATCTTTTTGAGCCTGTTTCCTGATCTGTTTTTTTTTTTAAAAAAAGGAACAATAATATCTAGTTTTGTGAGTGGGTGGAACTAAATGCAATTAAGATAGGCAATTATACAGGGATAAGTTAAAGTAAATTTATAATTTTAATACAAATAGATAATGCAATAATTAATGAATAATGGTACAAGAATAAACTCTCTGTTTTGTGTAGTCACAATTGTAAACCTACTTTTGCCAACCCCTGTTTAAGGGGAAAGAGTGAGTGAGATTGTGAAGTCAGTGGACTATTCAAAGCACACTATTCACTATTGTGCTAAGTGCTTTACATATACCGTCTTATTTAATCTTCACAACAGTCACATGAGGTGAATATTACCTTTAGACCCATTTGATAGGTGAGGAAATGAAAGTTTTAAAGACATTTGGTAACTTTGACCAGGGTCAATGAGCTATTAAATTGCTAAGCCAGAAACCAATTTGACTCCTGGCTTTTGTTTATTCCAAGGGAATTCTTGGTCTCTTCCTCGGATGAAATCATCAAGTGAACATCAGAAACTTTACCCCCAAAGCCAGTGGCTGTCCTCTGTGTCCCCTACCCCCTCTGACTGATTTCTGAACCCTCTGACCTAGGGAAGGGAGTCTGTATCCTTTATTACAACTTCTACATTTTATTCTTATATCTTAAAAATATCGCTTACATTTCTGAAAATGTATTGAGTTGGCCAAAAAGTTTATATAATTTTTTTCTGTCAAATAAAAGACACATTTTTTATTTTTACCAATAACTTTATTAATTTGGATATTTTGAATATGTTGCCCGTCTCCCGCCCTGGACTTCTAGTGGGTAGAGGCCAGGGGTGCTGCTAAACATCTCCTAGTGCATAAGAGAGCCCCACAGCAAGGAATTATTTGGCCAAAATGTCAAAAGTACTAAGAAACTTTGCAAACCTGCTTTCAACACATTTGATCAGTCATAGTATCTTCTCCATACACTGCACAGATCTTTTTTGCATGTTTGTTTCAGTTGCATTTTTACCTTTCTTGAGATAATAAAGCATAATATGCCAAAATGTTGTGTATCTTCTTCCATCTTCAATATTTAAATGGCCACACTAAAATTCACCAATTTTGATAAGGATTTTAAAAATACATGCTGATATGACATCTGTCACAATACAATATAACAAAATTGTTTTGAATGAAGTTAAAGACAACTAAGCACCACTGGAGCCATCATATGGAAAGAAAACTAAACAAACTTTTTGGCCAACCCAATGTAATTTATATTCCCAGCTTTTTCATTAACTAGCTGTATGGCCTTAAGGAAGTCAATCTCTGTGAGCCTCAGTTTCTCCTTTGTGAAATGACAAGCATATAGTCATTTCTAGATCCCTTCCCAGGATACTTCAATTTTCTCTGATTCTTATCCTACACCCAGGAACACTTAGCCTTAGCATGTAAAATGAAATAGAAGTATCTGAACCGAAGCATATCAACCAAAGAACAAATGTCGGTTTTTTTTTATTTACAAACATAAATGACTACTGCCTTGCCACTATCATGTTGGGTATTTTACATCCTATTTGGGTGACCACATAATTTATTATCCAATCAGTGCACTTTGGGGCCCCAAAGCAGATGCTTTCAATAGTTGCAGCAGGACAGATGGCATAACGAGGACCTTCACTTTTCCCATGAACAGCTTTGCTCTCGCTCCTCTGGTGGCTTCTCCTCCCCTTCCTCCTTCTCCCCCTTCCCCTCCTCTTCCTTCAGCTTTAGCTGGAGTGAAAGGCACAGACAGAGGTGTGAGCTCCCTCAGCCCCTTAATGGAGTGTTAAGTTCAAAGCCAAGGTGTGACCATTTAAATGCTAACACTTTTAAGCAAGTTTGTCTGCAAGAGAAACATCTTGTTTAAGGCTTATTTCCCCCTCTAGCTTTAAAACCATTTTGCATCATTAATTTCCACTTCATTCAATCAGTAATTTGTTTATTATTTCTTTCTGCATTGCTCCATTTTTTTAAAATTCTTGTTCAAGTACAGTTTTCTGTCTTATATTCCCAGACCTGCCTGGCCCCCGCCCAGTGCTCCCCACCTCCCTCCCCTTTCCGCCCCCCATCCTTAGTTATTGTCCATGTGTCCTTTATACTTGTTCATGTGAGTCCATCCCCTTTTTCCCTATGATTCTCTCCCCTCTCCCCTCTGGACCCTGTCAGCCTGTTCTGTATTTGAGTGTTATTGGTCATATTTTGCTTGCTTATTTGTTTTGTTGTTTAGATTCCTGTTAACGGTGAGATCGTGTGATATTTGTCTTTCACCACCTGGCTTATTTCGCTCAGCATAATGCTTTCCAGTTCCATCAATGATGTTGCAGAGGGTAGTAGTTCCTTCTTCCTTTCTGCAGCATAGAATACCATTGTGTAAATGTACCATTGTTTTTTGATCCAATCATTGACCGATGGGCATCTAGGTTGCTTCCAACTCTTGGCTATTGTAAATTGTGCTGCTATGAACATCGGGGTGCATAGGTTCTTTTGGATTGGTGTTTCAGGGTTCTTAGGATATACTCCTAAGAGTGGAATTGCTGGGTCAAAAGGCCAGTCCAATTTTAGTTTTCTTAGAAAATTCCATACTATTTTCCATAGTGATTGTACCAGTCTGCAATCCCACCAACAGTGAACTAGGGTCCCCTTTTCCCCACAACCTCTCCAGCACTTGTTGTTTGTTTCTTTGTTTATGATAGCCATTCTGACTGGTGTTAAGTGGTATCTCATTGTGGTTTTAATTTGCATCTCTCTGATAGCTAGCAATATCGAGCATCTTTTCATGTGTCTCTGGATCCTCTGTATGTCCTCCTTGGAGAAATGTCTGTTCAAGTCCTTTGCCCATTTTTTAATTGGGTTGCTCATCTTCTTTGAGTGGAGTCGAGTGAGTTCTTTGTATATTTTGGAGATTAAACCTTTGTCTGAGGTATCATTGGCAAATATGTTTTCCCAAACTGTTGCTTCTCTTTTTATCTTGATACTGTTTTCCTTAGCCATGCAGAAGCTTTTAATTTTGATGAGATCCCATTTGTTTATTCTTTCCTTTATGTTCCTTGCTCTAGGGGACGTATCAGTAAAAATATTGCTGCGTGGAATATCTGAGATTTTCTTGCCAATGCTCTCCTCTAGGGTTTTAATGGTTTCACGGCTTATATTTAAGTCTTTTATCCACCTTGAATTTATTTTGGTGTATGGTGTAAGTTGGTGCTCAAGTTTCATTTTTTTGCATGTAGCTGTCCAGTTCTCCCAACACCATTTGTTGAAAAGGCTGTCTTTACTCCATTTTATGTTATTGCCCCCTTTGTCGAATATTAATTGACTGTAGAGAGTTGGGTTTATTTCTGGGCTCTCTGTTCTATTCCATTGGTCTATGTGCCTGTTTTTATGCCAGTACCAGGCTGTTTTGATTACAGTGGCCTTGTAATACAGTTTGATATCAGGTATTGTGATCCCTCCTACTTTGTTCTTCTTTCTTAACATTGCAGCTGCTATTCGGGGTCTTTTATGGTTCCATATAAATTTTTGAAGTGTTTGTTCTATGTCTGTGACATATGCCATTGGTACTTTAATAGGTATTGCATTGAATCTGTAAATTGCTTTGGGTAATATGGACATTTTGATGATGTTAATTCTTCCAATCCATGAACACGGTATATGTTTCCATTTATTTGTGTCTTCCTTGATTTCTTTCTTCAGTGTTGTGTAGTTTTCTGCATACAGGTCTTTTACCTCCTTGGTTAGATTTATTCCCAGATATTTTATTTTTGTTTTTGCTATATCATGCATTGCCCCATTTTAAACAATGTTTTGGCTGTGTAGTTGGCTTGGAGAAGACCAGTATTGGACCCCCACAAGGGACAAGGTCTTTAGCAATTTCCTTGGGTCCTGTTCCTGCAACCTGTCTAAGTTTCCTGTGTGCTCTGGAAAACCCTGGGGGTCAGCAAATGGATTTAATAATAGTCGGTGAGCAATACAGTTTCTGGGGGCATTTGGTTTCCTGGAGGAAATGCTGCTGGGCTCAGTGTCCTGTGCCTGCCCTCTGTGTACTGGCAGTCAAATCAGCCCCGTCTGAGGCCACCAGAACCCATCAGCCTGCTTCCTACCCCAAAACGATCTGTAAAACTAGAAGTTGGGACAGAAACACAGAAATGGAGATCACATGGAAGGTTATCAACATGGGAGTGGAAGGAGGAGAAAGGCGGAAAAGGTACAGAGAATAAGTAGCATAGATGGTAGGTAGAAAATAGGGAGAGGGTAAGAATAGTATGGGAAATGTAGAATCCAAAGAATGTTTGTGTACAACTCATGGACATGAACTAAAGTGGGGGGGTTGGGGGGTGATGCAAGGCAGAGGGGAGTGAAGGGGGATATGGGACAACTGTAATAGCATAATCAATAAAATATATTTTTTAAAAATCCTAAAAATTAGATCCTGTTAAATTCTTAACTTTTTAAAAACTATTACTATCAAATACTTACCTAAGTGCCTCATAGTAACTATAATATACTTTTGGTGAAATAAATAAGCTTTTAAAGCAATTCTATATACAATTTTGCCAGTTTTGTTTTAGGTGATGAAAGATCAAGATTTTAGAAAAGGACTAAAAGATATAACTTTTTGCTATTAAAATAGTTCAATGAATACAGTGCTTGTTGACTCATGTAAAAAATCTTAAAAAATCATTTTGCATTTCCCAATTAAAATCTTCTTATTTAATGATAGTTCTTGTCATTAAAAACCTTCTTTACATGGTCACTATTTTTCAGAAGTATGATTTATCATCAGTGTTTGAATGAACCATCAGACTGCCTCTGAGATCATGGATGTTTTTGCACGTGTGAACAAAAACCTGTTTTCTCTATTGTCTGCAGACTGATGGATCTTTGTTTTAAAATGTTTTTTCTGCAGTTGGGAGGAATGTGGACTCGTAAAAATGCAGTTTTAGCCCACTGCCAGAGGGCCAGGTGGAAAGGAGTTGATAGAGAGTCACATTAATAGCATTAAAAAGGTTTAACACTCAAATCTGCTTTTTCTTTTGTAAGTCCTTTATATCTACTGTCCTCTTTGGGGGGGTTGGCAGGTATGATTGGCCCTATGGAAGGTGGGGCCTGATCTGTGGTCTCCAAATCCCAAGCCCTCGTCTGTGTCCCTTACCACAGTGCCAGCTGCCTGTTCCACGGGTCTGGATCTCTTCCCTTTGCCCCTCACCTGTCTGACACATGACACTACTTCAGTCCCCCCAAAAGAGAAACATTAAAAAATGGCATTTTGAAAACTTAATTTTTTTAAAATAATGACTAAACTCTTCATATTTTTTATTTGTTTTAAACCAGGAGACTGATTTAAGAAATAAAGATTTGTGGATTTTTCCTCATAAATGCAGACATTCACTGTCAGCCAGGGGAGGGAGGTGGTGTGGGTAGAATAACAGTCCAACCTGACTTGTAGTGCAGGTGCAGAAATAATGTCACATCAGGAGGCTGGGGGACAACTGAGCAGGACACCTGGGGCTGGGTTTGGGGGATGGTCATGCGATCCGGTCTTCAGCTTTGTAAATCCAGAGATTCTGAAGCATCACTATTTCTAGAGGTGATTGTTCTTTTGGAGCTGGTCCCCACTGACCAGATGCCCCAGTAGTTGCTGTCCATATCAGAGTGCAAAATCAGTATTTTACACTGGAAATTGTTATTGGCAGGTCTACCTAACGTGTCAAAGTACGACCATAGGATGTTCTCATCCTTCCAGTAATTGGCCATTATATTGGGCCAAGAACCTTTTTATCAGGACATATAATTGATCTCTTTATAATTTCTCAAGGAACTGAACAAACAAATAAAAGATTCCAAGGTCCCAAATGTAGTTTTCTTTATTTTGAGAAACAGGCTTCCCTGAGTCTGACTACTCTCATTTTCCCATTTGGTTCTTTTTCAGATAAAATTGCTCTCCAACAGGACGCACAGCCTGGCTTTTCCAGACCCTGCAAATATCTTAATCATCGCCTCCACTGAGCTTCCATTCAGCTGCCCCTGCCCTTCTGAATGCCCCAGCATCCTCTGTCTGCCAGTCCGTTACCTCCTTCCAAATCCAGCCTTACGCTGCCTTCCTCTAAGAGATTGTCCTGGTCTCCTATATTCTTCTAAGCTCCTCGAGGACTCTCTGCAGCACACCCACACTTGTTCCCATCTCGCCTCCGAATCATTCATTCTCCAGTTTCATGTTTCTCTGACTCTCTAACTGAACTCTAAACTCCTAAAGGGCAGTGAAGCTCTGCCAGTGGAGATAAAAAGGAGACAAGCTCTGGATTTTTCTAATGATCAAAAACATTGGGCACAAAGCAACCACTGGGGGCCTAAGACCCATCAAACAGCAGTGAAATTCCACTAGGATTAAGGTTAGATGGGGCAATCCAAGTTTCGGAAGATCAGAGACATTTACATTCTGTTCTGAGTAGTTCAACAGTCCTTCCAAACCACCAGGACTTCAGACATAAAAGTTTCATCTAGCCACTAGCTCTAGCTGAACATATCACAGGTTACTTAAAGTGCAATTTATTTTTAATAGAAAAATTGATTTGGGAATGAAACATGAAGTAGTCTTTTTTGGGGGGTAGTAGACTAACCTTTTAAAGAATAGCATTCTTGCCCTAGAGAGAGGCATAAAAGTTTAAAAGGTTATTTTCCACATTACACATAACCCACATGCTCACCTTTCCTATCTCTTTGCTGAATCCGCGCTCAGGGTGCCCGTGGCGCTAACTCACTGAAAATATCTGCTGCGCTAATGCATGATCTGCTTCTCTTTGTTTGGCAAAGTACAGACCCCATCTTTCAAAGCAAATTCAAGCTTCCGTAATTCATTACATGCTCTGTGAGTTGTGATAGCACAGAACTTTCTCTTCAAAACTCGAATGAGCAAAGTAGCTATATTGGCGGAGAGAGGTCTTCCTGACACACCCAGGGGAGTTGTTTTCTCCCTGACATGAGTTCTGATGGTATTTTAGCTTATTGCTCTCCTTAAACTTATCATGGCTGATCATAATTATTTGTTTTACATGTCTGTCTAATCTAGTCTAACTGCCAACTCCAGGAAAAGAGAAATTGTGTATTCTCCATCTCTTTGTAATCTCTCATTGCAGGCGCTAAGGTGTGCCACCCAGTTCCCTCTCAAGACAAGGATTCCATTTCCCCAGATCTCAAGATTGCTGCCTGCTGAAGCTCATAGCTGAGTCTCTTTTCTGGAATTTCACACAGCCGACTGGCATTTACCCTCTCCCGATAACTAGTCACATGAACAATGCCTCATTGCTTCAATTCAGGATAACTCTGAAGACTCCCTACCCCTCCCATCTCTGTGCCGTCAGCCAAGTCCCCATTTGCAACTGTATCACAGCTCACCTTCTCTTCTGCCAGGGCCTGCTTCCCACTCTCCCTCAGAGTCCGGGGAGAGCTGTCCTCAACAAATCGCCTGCATCCAAGTCTTCACCTCAGAGTCTGTTTCCTTAGGAAACCAACTGCTTAAGACACTTCAGACCTTAACACAATGTCCGGTGTGTATTAGTATTCCATTAGTATTTGGTAGAAGAATGAATGAATAATGTACACAGGAAATTAACAAATTCATAACAACTATGCATTCCAACATTATACTTTCATTGCTCTGCCTGGCTTATCCTCCCTAACTTTGTGATCCCTGGCAGTCAGTGCACACAAACATTAACTGAACTTGAAAAGAGCAACAATTATAATATGGTTTGATGTGGCTCTCAATAGAGAAAATATTTAAGAGAATTATATTGTAAATAAGTGGAGAGAGAAAGGGGCATGGAAAGATAAACTTCAATACTTTACTTGAACTGGTAAAAGGAGGCAACCATTATATCGTGGTAAGTTATGCATACATAATATAACACCTAGAGCAACTACTAAAAAAGCTATAAAAAGAGATGCACTCAAAAAATAATGTTGAAGAAACTCAGAAAAGGGCAGGAAAAAGAAAGTAGCGAAACAAAAACAGAGAACGAACCAAAAACAAAAATTAAGATGCTAGATTTAAGCCCTAATATACCAATAATTATGTTACATGTAAATGATTTAAACATACCAATTAAAAGACAAAGATTGCCCAAATGAGTTTTAAAACATGACCTGACCATGTGCGGTCAATGGAGAACACACATCAAGTATAACAGTATAGGCAAGTTGAAAGTCAAATGATGGAAAAGATGTATTATACAAATGTTAATTTTAAAAAGTAGGAGTAATATCAAATAAAATAAACTTTAGAGCAAAGAAAATTGTCAGAAACAGAGAGAGATAGCACATAATGAAAAAAGGGCCAGTCCACCAAAACATAGATATCCTAAATGTTTCTGTATGGAGCTGTAAAGTAAATAAAGAAAAAATAGAACTGAAAGGATATGTAGACAAGTCTAAATTTACAGTTGGAGTCTCCAAAACTCTTCTCCCCCAAAATAATTTAAGAGCTAGAGAGAATATTAATGAAGGTATAGAATAAATTGATACCATCATCACACTGGTAGGATTAACCTGCATTTTCTAACTCTCCCAACAACAGCAGAATAAATGTCCTTTTCCAGTGCTCATGACACAGGTGCCAAAATATACAGTATTCTGGACTTTAGAAAGAAAACTATAACAAATTTTAACAGAATAGAAATTATAGAGTATGTTCTCCAACACAATGAAAAAAACTACAAATTAAAAACAGAGACAGTAGAAAAATTTCCAAAAACTTTGAAATGAAACAACCACTTTCAAATAATCCCTGCTCTCAAGGAAAATAACAATACATTAAGCTGAATTATATGAAAATGTAACATATTAATATTTATATAGGACACAACTAAAGTGGTAGTGAGAGGAGAATTTAAGCATTAAAATGATACATGTGAAAAGAGGTCTCGAATCAGTAATCTAAGCTCTCACCTTAAGTATAGAGNTCCAAAAACTTTGAAATGAAACAACCACTTTCAAATAATCCCTGCTCTCAAGGAAAATAACAATACATTAAAAACAATAACAATACAATAACAATAATAATGTATTGTAATAACAATACATTAAACTGAATTATATGAAAATGTAACATATTAATATTTATATAGGACACAACTAAAGTGGTAGTGAGAGGAGAATTTAAGCATTAAAATGATACATGTGAAAAGAGGTCTCGAATCAGTAATCTAAGCTCTCACCTTAAGTATAGAGGAGAACAAAATACATTCAGAGTAGAAGACATGAAATAATATAGATAAGACAGAAATCAGTGAAATTGAAAATAAAGAAATGATAAAGAGCTGGTCCCTTAAAAACATCGATGTTTTGACAAACTTCTAGGAAGAAAAGAGACTGAAGATACAAATTACCGATGTCAAGAATGCAACAGGGGTATGGCTACAGACCCGGCACACTTCCAAAGGATAAGAAGGCCACATGATGGACAATTCTGTAGGTATAAAATTGACAGCTTAGAAATGGGCCAATTTCTTCTAAAACAAGGACATAGCCCCCCCTCAATATGAAATACATGTTTGAATAGGAAATTGAATTCATAATTTTTAAACTCCCCGAAAGGAATCTCCAAGTCCAGATCGTTTCACTGGATAATTCTAACAAATATTTCACAGAGGATTAATACCAAGTCTGTATAATATTTTCCATAAAATAAAAGATGAGAAAACACTTCTGAAATAACTTTATGAAGCTAGCACTACCCTCAACTAAAAACAGACAAATCTAGTATAAAATAAGGAAGGTACAGATCAATATTTCTCATGAATATAGACTAAAATTTCTTAGCAAAATATAGCAAATAAAATTTAAATATTTATAAAAAATTATCCTGGCTGGTGTAGCTCAGTGAGTTGAACATGGGCTGAGAACCAAAGTGTCGCCAGTTCGATTCCCAGTCAGGGCACATGCCTGGGTTGCAGGCAGAGTCCCCAGTTGGGTGCACATGAGAGGCAACCACACATTGATGTTTCTTTCCTTCCCTTCCTCTCTCTCTAGATATAAATAAAAATAAAATCTTAAAAAAAAAGAATTATAAGCCATGATCAATGGAGCTTATCTTAGGGGTGCAAGGTTAGTTCAATATTTAAAAACCAATCAATGTAATTTGTTATATAACAACCATTTTTTAAGTCACATGATAATATCAAGTGATGCAGAAAAAGCATTTGACAAAATTCCACAACCTTAATCAGTAAAAACTTTGAAGAAAAAAAAAAGAATACGGGACAACTTTCTGAGCTCAAAAGAGCACTTACAAAAAACCTATAAGCTATTACACATAATGGTGAAAGACTGCATTCTTTCCCCTCAGGTCAGGAACAAGGAAAGGATGTCTATCTCACAACATTAGCTCAGCACAACGCTATAAGTTCTTAACAGTGCAATGGGGCAAGAAAAGGAAATAAAAGGCATCTATATCAAAAAGAAAGAAAGAAAACTGTCCTTTTTCGCCATTGATATGATTATGTTTATAGAAAATCCCAAGGAATCTACAAAACCTACTAGAACGAATAAGCTGATCAATTTCAGGAGACAAAATGAGCACACAACAATCAATTGCACTCCTCTGTACTAGCAATGAACATATGGACAACAAAATTAAAGTTGTAACAAAATTAAAGCTATAATGCCATTTACAATCACTCAAAAAATGAATACTTAGGTATAAATCAAATAGGATTTGCATACTGAAAACTACAAAATCCCGATGATAGAATTAGATGTTATTTTTTAAGGAGAACAGTTTCAGTTTTGTGAGATGAGTTTTGAAGAGGGTGGTGATGGTTGGACAACAATATAAATATACTTCACACTATTGAACTGTGCACTTAAAATTGTTAAGCTGGTAAATTGTACGTTATGTGTATTTTACCACAATAAAAACATTGAAAAAGTGAGAGAAGTCACAGACTCTATTAGTCTTTTTTCAGAGCTAGCCAGACATGGAGGGGAAAAAAGGTACTTGAATGCACTTGGCTATAAGTGAGATACCTTTTCAGGCTTTTCCAGAGCCTTGGTGAACTGCCCCTCAAAACCTCCCACTCAACCTGTTTGCCACCGAACTTTTTTTTCCTCCTATCTGTCCCTCCTTTATTATCTTAGTAAGAACTGTAAATATTTAAGTTGTTCACATGGTGATTTGTTGTATAGATATATAGAAAAGCGATTACTACAGTCAGGGTAATTAACATATTATCTCTTCATATAGTTATCATATTTTCTGTGTGATGAGATCCCCTAAAATCTATTCTCACCAAAAATTTATGATATTCAATACAGTATTATTAACTATCATTATCATGCTGTACATTAGATCTCTAGACTTTTCCATTCTATTCACAGCTGCAACTTTTACTCTTTGACTAACGACCCCTCATCACCTCCACTCTGCACCCTGGTAACCACAGTTCTACTCTTGTTCTATGAATTGAACATTTTTAGGTTCCACATATAAGTAGAGCAGTTTTTTCTTTCCATGTCTGGACTACTTCATTTAGCGTAGTATCCTCTAGGCTCTTCCATACTGTCACGCAGTGCAAGGTCGCCTTGTTTTCTAGGGTTGAATACTATTCCATGGCATATATATTCCATTCTTTCTTTGTCCATTCATTCATCAAAGCACTTAAGTTGCTTCCACATGTTGGCTATTGTGAATAATGCTGAGATGAACATGAGAGTCCAGATATCTCTTCAAGATACTGGTTTTATTTCTTTTAGGTATATACCCAGAAGAGGGATTGCTGGATCATATGTAGTTCTGTTTTAGTATTTTAGAAAACTTTATATTGTATTTTATAATGGCTGTGCTACTTCACATTCCCATGAACAGTGTACAAGAGTTCCCTTTTATCCACATCCTCACCAGCACTATCCTTCCTAACAGGTGTGAGGTGCTATCTTATGTATTCATTTACATTTACCTGCTGATTAGTGATGTTGAACACTCTTTTATATACCTGTTAACCATTCATTTGTCTTTTTTGGAAAAAATGTCTATTCAAGGTTTTTGCCCTTTTTAAATCAGATTGTCTTTTCTGTTACTAAGTTTTATGAGTTTCTTTATACTTTGTATATTAATCTCTATTAGTTATATAGGTTGCAAATTTTTTTCTCAAGTCATAGGTCGCCTTTCCATTTCGTCGATGACTTCCTTTGCTGTGCTGAAGCTTTTTAGTTGCTGTAGTCCCACTTGCAGATTTTCACCACACACTTTCTGATTTGACTGCAGCTGGCCCCTCAGGTGGACTTTACATGGTGGGGGCGGGGGGATGTGCCCAGGCCCCCGGCAGTTGTGAGTCTCGCTGTAAATGAACGTACTAGTACATTAGTTAAGCACCAGCCTCTTGGGGGCAGAGCTTGAATCCCCACTGTGCCCACCCCTCTGAGTGCCTTGCAAGATGAGGCCTGGAGCTGCCACCTGAGAGCCGGGGCTTGGACCAAGCACTTTAAACCCTGCGCTGCTGCCTTCACATTCTCCCTGTGCAACCAGGCACCCTGGATTTCCACCTCTCTGTCCTGGTTTTCTGGCTTTAACCAAGACAAAAATGTAGAACTCTGGCTCTGTGGGAGCACTGCAGCCTACATCTTTTATCTTAAAAACAGAGAAATCTGCTTTTGAGATAGTAACTCACGGCTTACCTATTCACAATTTGTAAATTCTTTGCCATAGTTATAATTATTTTCTATTCTGGTTGCCTGGTAGCCAACATACATCTAACATAGACACATGCATGCATAACAATATATCTCCTTATTTCAGTATCATTTTCCATTTTTACTTTCCACCTGTCACACAGAGACTCCAAATTTGATTCTGCACAGCACTTGCCAGTCAAGACTCTGCCACATAGTTGCCATCTTTCCAGGTCTATATATGTTACATTGAGTTCAAACCTGGTCACTCTCCTCCATGATGTATAAGTGGCTCACACAGAAACCAGAGAAAGAGGGGGGTTTCCTAACGGTACAGTCATGTAAAACCTACCCTGCCCAGTCACATGTGCTAAGCAAGCACTCCAGTGCCTGGGGGCTCACTCACAGGCTGAGGCCTTTGGAGGCTTTAGATTTTTCTTACCCAGAAAATAGGATCAACATCATTGCCATCATGAATTATTCAACACCTGCCTGAGCTACTCCTTGGTGAGCAATGGAATAATGGAAACTGACAAAATTGATTTGCGGTGAATTTTTAGTTAAGCCAAGTTCATGGCAAGTGAGCAAGGGCAGGCAGGGCTCAGAGGAACTTGACCATAAGAACGATTGGCCCATAATTCCCCTGGGAACTTCACCACCTGGCCAACAGTGCAGCCAGGCCAGAGGCCATGCACAAGGCTCCTTTTCCTCCCAAAGTTTAGGGGGAGATAAACACTATCTGCCACTGAATAGTACAGCCATGTGGGCCCACCAAGCCAGTTCCTGAGCCAGAAAACTAGGGGAGACTCTTAAATCATTTCATGAGGAATTTGAAGTGCTAGATAAATTTGAAGTGCTTTGGTTATTTTTGGTCAATAACCAAATCTCTGAACATAATTTTAGCTGCTTAGCAAAGTGTTAAGAAAGAACGGCTTCAATTCAGTATATTTTGAATTTTGCATTAGGGCTTCACTAATTAAAAGGGAAAAGTGTTAGCACCATGTCTAATCCTTTCATTAATCTCCCTCAATATATATTCTGCTGCTTGTTATTGTATAATCATTAAATGTAAAATATTAAACTGGACATTTGACTTTATTGATCACTTTATGGACTAAGGATATAGCAAGTAATTATCTGCCAAGACAGATTCATTGATTGGTCTGTCATTGGGAGCACTGAAATTGACACACTGTTGATTCAATTACTCTAGTTTGTATTGTTTTCATCAATTATTTTGTCTCATTCTCTTGCTCATCAAGAATTGTGTGTTTAAGTTAGTGTCTATTTAAAAACTCAAAAGTCCAACTTTTTGTCCTAGAACGAGGTGGGTGGTTTTCTGGGTAGCTCAGAAATACAACCATCTAAGTGTGCAGTATTAGTTTTACAGACTTGGGCATCTTACCTGATCTAGTACCAGGCAATTTTGGATTAGTGTTTTCTCTCTCTACACTTCAGTTTCTCTACTCGAAAAATAATATTAGCTCTTTCAATTTTTCTTTCATGCTCTGCTTGTTTCTTTAGCATTTATAATTTGATTCAGTTTGCTAAAGAGGAGTGGGCTCTTCCCAGTGTTCCAGGCACTGTATAAGATGCCATGGTTATCAAGACAGGTAAGACAGAGTCCCTGCCCTCAGGAGAGCTTATATGAGGGCAGGGACCCTCGGGTTAGGGCTAGGAACCCTTCTAGTTAAGGAACCAAATTAAGAGTGTAGAAGAGTCTGAGGAAGTAGAGGCTGAGTGTGGGCAATAAGCAGATTCCTGTGTCCTTCTGATGCAGAGTAGGATGTTTTTAAATCCTATGCAAGAAGACCTCTGGTCAAGATAGCGATGAAGGCAGACATGACTTACCTCTCTGCACAACTACATCAAAATTATGACTAGAATATAGAACAACTATTACTCAGAACTGTCAGAAATCAAGTAGAATGGAAGTCACGCAACGACGGAATTAAAGAAACCACATCCATCCAGACTGGTAGGAGTGGTGCAAACATCAAACAGATAGGTGCCTCATTTATGTGCAGTGGATAAAAATTCAGGAGGGCCATCTTGGGAGTGAGGAGTCCAAGCCCCACACCAGGTCCCCAGGTTCAGAGCCAGGAAGATAAGTCCCCACAACTTCTGGCTGCAAAAACCAATATGAATTGAGTCAGTGGAAGAAACTGCAGGAACCCCAAGCAGTTTCCCTTACAGAATCTATGCATGGACTCACCTACTCAGACCCATTCCCTCTGAGCTCCCTCACCAGAGTAGCCTCTTGAAAGGCACCAGTGGTATACAGGGAGGGACTGAAAGGTCTGGCATCAAGGCGAGCAGAGGCCATTGTCCCTTTGCTAAACCCTCCCCCCATGGAGCCAACAAGCTGGAGCCACATCTGAGACTCATTCAAACTGGCTAGCACTTTTTGGCCTGCCTTGGAGATCCCTAGAGACTCTGCACCACCTGACTTACAGGCTCAGCTGAGCTCCTTTTCCAGATGAGTGGCTGGTCTTGGCTAGCGCTTCACAACTTCCTAAATCTTCTCAAAAAAGCAACAGTTGGCCTTAGTGAGCCCCAGGCCCAGCACTAGCAGCAGCCAGTGGTTGTTTGCAGCTTAACTTTGCCTGGGAATATCCAACCCAGCACAAGTTGCAGCCATCTTGGATTGCTTTATAGCCCAGGCAGGGTGACCTTGAGCAAAACACTCTGGCCTACTGACCTCAGTGGGTGTCAAGGTGGGGACTGACATTGACCTGCACCACCCAGAAAACTCCAGGGCCAATACAACCAGTGGACAGTTACAGACCACGATGGAGCACCACAACCCTGCCCCTGCACAGCTGATCTTCCACAGAGAACAGTAAGTGGTGGTAAATGGTCACAGACAATCCTTGAAGCTGACTGGCCTGGGTAAATCCCTCCCATTGATCTCAATAGCAACTGAGGCTCAACTACAAAAGGAAGGTGTACTCAACCCACACAAAGGGCACACTTCAAGTACACAGCTTGGGTGATAGGGGAGGCTGTGCCAGTAGACCCTACAGAATACCTACTACATTAGGTTATACTACCAAGACATGGAGTCAAAGAAGCGCTACCTAATACATAGAAACAAACACAAGAAGGCTGTAAAAATGAGGAGACAAAGAAACATGGCCCAAATGAAACAACAGATCAACACTCCAGAAAAAAAAAAGCTAAATGAAATGGAGATGAGCTATCTGTGAAAAGTATAGTTCAAAACACTGGTTATAAGGATATTCAAGGAACTTAGTGAGGACCTCAACAACATAAAAATTATCCAGCCAGAAACAAAGGAGACATTGATTGAAATAAAGAAAAGTTTACAGGGAAACAAAAGGAGAGTGGGTGAAGCTGAAAATCAAATCAATGAAATGAAATATAAGGAAGCAAAAATCTACCCATCAGAGCAACAAGAAGAAAGAGAATCCAAAAAAACAAGGATAGTATAAGTAGCCCCTTAGACAACTTCAAGAAGTCCAACATTTGCATCATAGGCCTTCCAGAGGAAGAGAAAGAGCAAGAAATTAGAACACTATTTGAAAAAAAATAATTAAACTTCCCTAATTTGGTGAAGGAAATAGTCATGCAAGTCCAGAAACCACAGAAATCCCCAAAAAAGATTTATGGAAAGAGACCAACTCCAAGACACATCATCATTAAAATATCAATGGTTAAAGATAAAGAGAGAATCTTAAAAGCAACAAGAGAAAAGAAGTTAGTTATCTACAGGGGAGTTCCCATAAGACTGTCGGCTGATTTCTCAAGAGAAACTTTGCAGACTAGATGGATTGGAAAGAAATATTTCATGTCATGAAAAGCAGGGACCTACAGCCAAGATTGTTCTACCCAGCAAAGATATCATTTAGAATTAAAGGCCCAATAAAGAGCTTCCAAGATAAGAAAAAGCTGAAGGAGTTCATCATCACTGAACCATTGTTATATAAAATGTTAAAGGAACTTACCCAAGAAAAAGAAGATCAAAACTATGAACAATAAAATGGCAAAAAATATAAATCTATCAAGAATTAAATCTAAAAAAAACTAAGCAAACAAGAAGAGCAGAGACAGAATTATGTATACTAAGAGCTTCTTTTTTTTAAAGATTTTTATTTATTTATCTTTAGAGAGGAAGGGAAAGACAGAAGGAGAGAAACATCAATGTATGGTTGCCTCTCGTGAGTCCCCTGCTGGGAACTGGTCTGCAACCCAGGCATGTGCCCTAACTGGGAATCGAACCACGATCTTGTGGTTCGCAGGCCCGTGCTCAATCCACTGAGCTATGCCAGCCAGGGTAAGAGCTTCCTGATGGTTGCCAGATGGGAGGGGAGTGTGGGGGAATAGGCGAAAGGTGAGGGGATTAAGAAGTACAAATGAGTAGTTACAGAATAGCCATGAGGATGTAAAGTACAATACAGGAAATGGAGTAGCCAAATAACTAATATGCATGACCAATGGACATGAAGAATGGTGGGGCAGATTGCCTAAGGAAGTAGGGGGTGCTGGGTGGAGGGGGAACAAAAGGCAAAAACCAGGACAACTATGCTAATCAATAAAATATAACTAATAATAATAATAAATCCTGTGCAAGGAAAAAAGATAGTTGCCTATTATATTCTGGACATGCAGAGTGGTATAGAAGGAAGAATGATTTTTAAATTTTATTCTGGGAAATGCGAGAAGATTGATCTTATATTTAATTTTTTTCATAAATTAGCAGCTTACCTCATGGGTGATCTCTAATACAAAACAGAATTTTATGAAACTCCTTTCTTAGAACTGATTGGTTTTGAAGTCCTGTTGTGATGTTTGGCCTAACCCTATGTGGGTTAGGTCTTGGAGATACAGTTGGGCAATAAATATATCTTCCTATGTGTAGTTATTTTCACAATTAAAATTTTATATTCCATGTGGGCAAGACCATGACTTGCACCTTTTTAAGCTTTCTTCCCCCCCATTTGTGTTTCTGCATTCTGTAGGCACTCTACGAATAATAATTTAAAAAACAGTTTCCATAAAGCTGAATTTTAAATTTTAAGTAGAACAGTATAGGCATGTGGTAGATAACATTAAACCTCTTTCAGTTTACCTGGGACAAAGAAGCTCAAGTCACTTCAATAATGGGAGCTTGATGGCTAAATGCATGAATAAATGAAGCTGAAATAAATTTCACTTAAGCATCTTTCCAAGGCTGACATGGGGCACGGCATGGTGTCATGAAAATAGCATTGCACCCAAGTTAGCAAACTTGGGTTGGTCTCAGTGACCCTAGGAAATGCCACTTTAAACCAAGTGGTTGGACCAGATACTCAGGAAAGTCCCCTCACTCTGAAATTCTACTACGGTGTTTCACCTAAAGTTAAGTAAACAAGTTGTATTGTCCAAGATTACAACTCCAGAAATTCGCAGATTACACAGAAGCCTAAACCTCTTAACTCCTACCCAGCCCAACTCCTTTGTGCCTTCTCATTTCATATATTTGGATAAAAGAAAGAAAATGATTTGTTATTAACCTGTCATGACTGAGGCATTGGAAAGTACTTGTGAGTGAACAGAAATTGCTTTCTGAATTTCCAAGTAAATCTATACTATGTTTTTCTGGACCATTGCAGAACTGTGGAGACAGCCTTTGGGCTAAAATTCCACATCACTATAGGGCAGAGGGTCTTGATCCTTTTTTTAATGTGATGAAAATTGAACTTTTTCCTAGAAAAATGATGGAACTATAAATACAATATTTTGCCTAAAATTTAAGGGTAGTGCAAGGGAGAGTAGGGGCTATTCCCAGGTTAGGAACCAGAGGGCCTGTGTCCCATCTAGGCTTATTGCAGTGCCAGGCTTCGCTCTGATGTGAATATTTTTGTGCTTTATCTGTCAGGTCTACAACCTGCTAGCTGTGACCGCAAACAGGTAGCTTAACTTTTCTAGGCCCCTTTAGAAACAGGGATAATAACATTTACTTGCAGTTGGTGGGAGAATTAGCATTAGCATTAAGAACTAATGTATGTTAAGCACCTAGCACTCTGCCTGTTGTACATTGGCAGACACTTACTAAATGTCTGTTTTCTTTCCCTTTCTCATATGTTTTTATGAATCCTACATAACTCTATGCTTTCCTTTGGCGGGTTGGAGTCCTAATTCCTTTTTGGTTGTCCACACTCTTCTTCACTACTACCTCCAACATTCTGTTCTAACTAACTCTTTGTACTGTTCAATCTTACATAATACACTTGGATTTCTTTCTTTTTGTTAAAAAAGTTTCTACCACTCAGAAACAGCACCATGGTGCTTCTTTTGCCATAATGGGGTTCATTTTTAATTCTCCAGATTTGCTACTTCTAAGGTAAAGCCCTAGTCACATTAGCATAACCCAGAATTTCCCATTTTAAATCTTTCCTGGGGCGGAAAATTAATCTTTCCTTAGGCAGTACCTGAAGGGTATGTGTATCGAGTGATCTAAAGATCAATTAAACACTGACTGAGCTTCAGGAAAAAAACTATTTCTCTACACAAAAAGAGGCAATGGTAATGCAGGTAGAATCCAGGATCATTGTTTGCGTTAAGTTTGTCCCAGCATCTTAAGGAACACTGAGACACCTAGGGAAGCTCTCGGGACCCAAACCAAATGAGTGACCTTGGGCTTCCAGGGGATAGCAGATACAATGGAAAACAAATATTTATTGGGCAACAATTATGTGTCTATTGGAAGTTAGAAGTTGCAAATGGAAATTTCTAGCCCACATACAGGTCCACAAATGTGGGATTTTTCTCTGTGTTTTAATGAATTATAAATTTATGATTAAAATCAGAAACATTTTAGATACATCCCTCACATGTACACATATACACACACATACACGCACAAGATCTTATAGCATCTCTTGAGAAATCAGAATATTTGGCAACACTAGACTCAGATTCTTACATGGCAACAAAAAGGTAGAGAAAAGTTGAAGATATTACCATTAGAGGGGTACAAGTTCTCAGTTAACCACAATTAATTTACAACACTTCAGGTATGTGTGTGTTCATATTGCACCTGGACTCCTTGCTATTCATTATGTTATTTTGGTGAACTCTCAAAAATTTGACCTTCTCTCTCTCTCTCTGTAAATATATATACACACACATACACACACAGTATCTGAATTTAATTTCTTTGATGCAAATGGGGTTGGCTTTGTTACAACTAATGTAAAAGACAGTAAAGAATGTCATCTGATCTTGCCTACTTAATGTGCTCCTGAAAGTCCTTAAAAGACTGGTTCTCAACCATCAATATGTTGCTCTCTGGAAAGCATTTGTCAATATCTGGAGACATTTTTACACATGATTATTACATATAGGATATATCTAGTGGATGGGGGCCAAAGACCAGACAAGCAAGGCAGTGACTGGTGGACCAGGTGGTCCCATGTTCATATGCAGATAAGCAAGGAGGAACCACTGGGGAGCAAGACAGACCCCGCAACCCAGGGTTCCAGTATGGGAAACTGAAGCCTCAAACCTCCAGTGAGAAAAACCTGTGGGGGTTGGAGTGTCAGGGGAAACTCCCAGCCTCACAGGAGAGTTCATTGGAGAGACCCACAGGGTCCTAGAATGTACACAAAATCACCCACTTGGGAATCAGCACCAGAAGGACCCAATTTGCTTGTGGGTAGAGGGGGAAGTGACTGAAAGCCAGCCAAGAGCCAAGCAAGTGGCATTATTCCCTCTTGAATCCCTCCCTCACATACAACACCACAACACAGCCAAGTGGGTTGTCTTCCCTTACTACATAACAGGTGTGCAGAGAAAAAGAAATATAGCCAAAATGAAAGAAAAGTTCAAAACTCCAGATGAATGATTAAGCAGCAAGGAGATAGCCAACCTACCAGATGTAGAGTTCAAAACACTAGTAATCAGGATGCTCACAGAAATGACTGAGTGTAGACACAAAATAGAGGGAGAAGTGAAGACTATACAAAGTGGAATAAAGAAAAATATACAGGGGACCAACAGTGAAGAGAAAAGAACAGGACTCAATTCAATGATTTGAAGTAAAAGGAAGAAATAAACATTCAACCAGAACAGAATGAAGAAACAAGAATTCAAAAAAATGAGGAGATGTTTAGGAACCTCTGACTTTAAACCTCCCAATATCTGAATCATCGGAGTGCCAGAAGAAAAGAGGAAAAGCAAGAAATTGAGAACTTATCTGAATAAATGAAGGAAAATTTCCCTAATCTGGCAAAGGAAATAGACTTCCAGGAAGTACAGGAGGCTCATAGTGCCCCAAAGAAATTGGACCCAAGGAGGAACAAACCAAAACAACTCATAATTACATCGCACAAGATTAAAGATAAGGAAAGAATATTAAAATTAGCAAGAGAAAAGGGGACAGTTACCTACAAAAGACTTCCAATAAGACTATTACCTGATTTCTCAAAAGAAATCTTACAGGCAAAAAGAGACTGGAAAGAAATATTCAAAGTCATGAAAGGCAAAAACCAACATCCAAGATTACTCTATCCAGCAAAGCTATCACTTAGAATGGAAGGGCAGATAAAGTGCTTCCCAGATAAGGTCAAGTTAAAGGAGTTCATCATCATCCAACCCTTATTATACAAAATGTTCAAGGAACTTATCTAAGAGAAAGAAGAAGATCGAATACATGAACAGTGAAATGGCAACAAACTCTCAACATTCAACCACTAAACCTAAAAAACAAAAACAAACTAAGCAAGCAACTAGAACAGGAAGAGGATCACATGGAGGGTTATCAGTGGGGAGGGACTGGGGAGAGAATGAGGGAAACTTTACAGGGAATAAGAATCATGATTGATAGGAATGAAATAGACAGGGGAAGGTTAAGAACAGTGTAGGAAATGGAGAAGCCAAAGAACTTATATGTACGACCCATGGACATGAACTAAGTAGGGTGAATGCTGTTGGAAGGGGATTTGCAAGGTGGAAGCAGATAATGGGGTGGAAAAAATGGGACAACTGTAATAGCATAATCAATAAAATATACTTTTTAAGAAAGAAAGTATGTAATTATACTGATACTAAATAGATTTTAGGGCAATAAGCATATTAGAGATAAGGATGATCATTATATATACTGTTAAAAGTTCAGAAATGCCAGGAAGATACAATAATTCTAATTTCTATGTACCTCATAAGGTAGTTTCAAAATACTGGGTTGACCAAAAAGCTCATGTGTTTTTTTCTGTAAAAAAAAAAGATATATATTTTATTTTTATCCATAACCTTATTGATTAGAATATTTTAACATGTCAGTTATCTCCCATGTGGTATAACATTGATTGTTTTCAATTAATATTTTGATTTGATAGCCATCAACTTCAACTGGTCAACCTGACCATGGAGCATCGTCCAGTGAGAAATCTCCAGCAAGAAACTTTGCAAACTACCTTTGATACATTCAATTAATCACAGTATCTCCTCCATAACATACACTGCACATATCTTTGTTTATGCTTCAGTTGCATTTTTACCTTGCTTGAAATAATAAAGCATAATATACAAAAAATGTTGCATATTTTCTTCCATCTTCAATATTAAATGGCTATATGAAAGTTCACCAATTTTGATTATTTTAATACACACTTTATATGACATCTGTCACAATATAATCTAACAAAATTGTTTCAAATGAAGTTAAAGACACCTAAGCATTATTAGAGCTATCTTACAGAAAAAGAACAAATGAACCCAATATTTGATAGAACCCAAAATTGATAGAACTATAAGGAGAAATTGATAAATCTATCATTTTGGTAGAAAGTTTTGTCACACTTGATAGGCCAGTAAAAGAGATCAGTAATGACATGAGTATTTGAACGACATAAGCAAGAAGTTTTATCACATATGCAAAACGTTGCTTCCAACAGCTGGAGAATGGTGTTCCTTTCAGCAACACAATTGGCCAAACCTAATGTGAGTCTCTAAAAATTAAAACAAAAACTGACATCATACAGCCCCATAAACAGAACAGAGTTAGGTTAGACATTGTTAGAGGTAATACAAATTCTTGAATGTTAAAAATTAGACTTCTACTTACTTCTTTATGCATATGAGTGTTTAACCTTTTGGCATCTCTGGGCCACAATGGAAGAAGAAGAGTTGTCTTGGGCCACACATTAAACACACAAACACTAATGAAAACTGATGACCAAAAAAAAAAAAAGGTTTTAAGTAAATTTATGATTTTGTGTTGGGTTGCATTCATAGCCATTCTGGGCCACATTGGCCTGTGGGTTGTGGGTTGGGCACCCCTGTGTGTGAAAGAACAAACTAAAATGGAAATCATATGATACTTAATTGTTTTTAAAGTGCTACATTTTAAAATTAGTGGTGTGGAGCTAAGGAAATGCTTGGGGGACAATTATGATCCTGAATACTTATATTAACAGTATTAAAAATGGTTGAAAAAATAACTAAGCTACCAACAAAAGTGTTCAGAAAAAAAACCTGAGAGAATAAACCAAAGTAAACTATTAAAAATCTGGTGATAAATATAAAAACAGAAATTAATGAAATAGACAAAACAATAGTGTAGAGTATAAATTAAAGCAAAAGTTGTTTCTTTTAACAGGAATAATAAATTTACTAAACTACCAAGAGACTGAAAAAATAAAGAAAGAAAAAAGACACAAATAAAATGGTAAGAAGAATACAAACGGGCATTAAGTACAAAGGCAGCAGTTGTTTAAAAACTAATAAGAAATACTATGAACAAATTAAAAAACATATGAAAGCTTAGGTAAAATGCAAAAATTTCCAGGAAAATACAAATCTGTATAGCCATATTTTAAAAAGAAGAAATCCAAATGGTCCTATAAAAAATTAAATCAGTATACAGACACTTTCCCAACAAAGAAAATTGTAAGCTCAAGAGGATTTCCAGGTGATCTCTACCAGATGTTCCAACAACAGGCAATTCCAATCTCACATGAATTATTCAGTGAATAGAAAGAAAGGAACCACTCCCAACTCATTTTATGAGATGAATATGTTTTTGTGTGAAAAACGTTTGTGTTGCTATATCTTTTCCTAAAAACTTTAAGGTTATATATTTCATTTTTAAGTTCTTGCTTTATCAATAGTGGTTATGTGCACATACACATATATTGCATGTATGTGTATGTGGGGAATATTTGTCCAGCAGAGCCCTCCTGACAATTTCAGATGAGAATAATTCTACCAAGACATGAACTGCTTGGGGAAGAAGGTAGCCAGTCCTTCAAAGGAGAAGGGCCTTAAGCCTGTTTCTCAATGGACTTTTATTGGGTTTAATTTGTATAGTAATACAGGGCGTATAGGTAAAGCTCATTAATCATCGTCAGGCAGTAATGATCAAACAAAAGATAACATTCAAAGAACTCTGAGGGCTTCTGAATCAGAGTCAGATAGCCAAAAGACCATAAAACTTTGGGAAACAAACTCAATTTGTTTGGACTCTTATCATTTAAATTGAGGGCATTCTTAGCAAAACAGGTTTCACAGGATTTTATGCATTTTTTTCTTAGGCCTGATTGTCCCTGGGGACCACCCATTCCAGCACAGGGCCACATCTACCTCCAGCATTGTTTCAGCTTTAAGTCAGGCAGGGGAATTATGACAGCCAAGAGATTGGGGGACTTTTTACAGATAGAATGAGGACTTGGGCCCTTAAAAAGCCAAGGGGTGAGGGTTCATCTTTTCTACAGTCCCCTTCATGATCATGCCTGTCTTAGGTCGTCCCTCCCTTGAGGAATCTTACCTGTCATTGCCTAACCAATCATCTGCCCGAGGCGGAGGAGGGCCAAACAGGTGAAATAAAGGGGGCAGAGGCTCTGCCCCTGCCAGGAAGATAAGCTTTGTCTCCTTAGTGACTTATGGTCCCAAGGTCTTTTTACTCATCCTTAGCCATGGGGAGGCGGGGGAGGTTACAGCTTCTGAAACCAGGCTGGGCAGTTCCCACATACATATATGTGTATATATATGAATATACATTGTCTTAGCACCACTTATTGAATGTGTGTGTTTTGTGTGTACATTTGTGCATGTATGCTTAGCCCTATGTGAGGTGTGAGGTGCTGCAAGTCCAGAGATGAAGAGTAGTAAGTCCTTCTAATAAGGGGCACTGAGACTAAGGGGAACACATGTAACATCAGTAAGAACAGAAGAGAAGCCATAATCTGCCTGGGAAGGCTAAAGAACGTAGGCTTCAATGAAGAGAAGGAGAGGATGGTTATTGAAGGATGAAAAATTTGTCATATGAAGAAAGTGGAGAAAGGACTTAAAAATAGAGGCAGCCTTATTTATAGGAGCAAATACTTACAGATGGGGTCATTCAGTTACCCAGGTAGAAAGCTGTGTATCAACAAAGGAATGTTGCTGGCAAAAAGTGTTAAGACATTCATTGGGAATGAAGTTCTCTCTCTTCCTTCCACCTCCTCCTCCCCCTTCCCCCCACCTCTGGGTCTTGGAAATGACTCATTGGTACAGCATTGACAGCAAGGACAAGAATACTCTTTATGGTCAATGGAGATGCTTTTCCATAGAAATATGACAAATACCCCAGGTGTATTGGTAGCTTGCTTTGGTTGGACCACTCTGTGTCTCAACCCATTACACACCACACAAATGTATTTGCCCATGTCTCTGTGTGACAGTGACAGCTATACATTAAAAAGGCTTTAATTTCACCATCTGAGAGAAGTAGTCTTTATATTTCTGAATGAGACTCCTGTTTAGTCATCTCAATGGTTAAAAAATTTGTTAATTTAAAATCTTTGGCCTTTATAGTATTGAGTTAATTTACAACTCTTTTATGAGACTCAATTATGAAATTCAGAACCATAGTCTCATTGACTGACAGGTTCAAGTGGCCTGCCAGAAGACAGAATGCTTCTTGGTAAAATAGATTTGGTAATATAAGAATTTTTACTGCACTAAATTAATTATTAATTTGTTGACTACTCCAAGCTGTGGAAAAAAGGAAAATCTGTTTCTAACCAAGAAATATTTCTCTACTTGGGTTTTATTTGCTGTGATACATCAAATGGTCAATATAAACTGAACATTTTACTGTATTTATATTCTGTCACTTGTGTATGTATTATTTGTTACACTTCAAAAATAAATGCTTGAGGACATAAGACATATCACAAAGAGAAACTATTTACAACTGACCACAGGTGTTAAATTATTCTGTAACTGGTGATTTTTTGTTGTTGTTAAACATTCATAAACCCATAGAAGCTTCAATATTTCCCGCATTCCTAACTTCAAATCCATGCGTGTCTTGCAGTATTGGGCTAAATTTTGCATTTATACTATTTTGATAAGTTGTTTCTGGTAAGTTGTATATACTATTTGCTAAGTTGTTTTACAGTATAAATAGATTACTGTGACAGAAGTTAATATATTTTAAGAAAACTAATATAAATGATAATGGCACTAATTATATTTAGATCACTAATCACTCTGGTTATTATAAGTAAGCCTCATCAATTTATGAACACAGAGAGCAGAATTTACATCAATTCACTAAATCATCTAGGCTTGCATTTTTTTATGTGTAGGAAATGGGCCAGACACTTGCTCGGGTACAAATTGAGAATTGTGCTAAATATTCGTTGTTAGTTTAGCTAATGTTAAACTTTTTTCCTTTAAGTATTTTCATGATAGTTGTCCAAACGTTAGCTCAGGATCAGTGATTGAACAATAGGCTAAGGATGTCTTGAAACAAAATTATTCCAGATCCCTATCAAAACGTAGATTCCTGGGCCACTTCCAGTTCTCTCCATTAAGCTAGTTTTGTGTGGGGACCACAGATGTTTACAGCTTAGTGGCATCTTTAGATGGTTCTTAAACATCTCAAGTTTGAACCTTATCATTCTAGATATTCTTCAGGCCATCCATTCCTACTCTGCTCTCTATCACCAAAACTGAATTCTGAGAAATGAAAGTTACCATGTCTAAACTGAAAATTACACTAGATGGAATTAATAAAAAATTAGATATTTTTCCAAAATTAGCACCTTAAAGACATGTCTATAGCAACCATTTAAAATGAAACATACAGAGAAAATAAATATTAAAAAATTAGTAAACTAATTTTTTAGAAGGGACAACTTCAAGCAGCATAATATATATGTGACAGAATTCCCATAGGTAGGAGTATGGCATCAAAAGGATGATCCCTGATCCCGAGGAAAATGGCGGCAGAGTAGGACGGAGCAACTCCAGTTCTCGTACTCCTGGGAGAAAACCCTGGCAGATTTACTGAAGAACCGCACAATCAGTTCCCCAACCAACAATTCCCCAGCATTAATGAAACTAAGAGACCAGAGATAGTGACGAACCAGACAGCTACAGGTCGTTGGGGTCTCAGGGACGCGAGTAAGGACACGGAGGCGGCCAAGCCGGCAGCAGCCATTGGCCAGCCCGTAAAGACCTCGGAGCTGCTGCTGCCACAGCATCCAGGGCCCAGAGGCTTCTGTCTACGGACAGCGTCAGGGCATCTGCCACAGAGGACTCATCGGGAGCCCAGCACCTGTGAGTAAAGACAAAAGTGGCAGCGACGGGGACAGCTGCCCTCGGCCAGCCTGAAACGCTTCAGAGCCGCTGCTGCCGCTGTTGTAGGGGTGTAGAGGCTTCTGTCTATGGCCAGTGCCACGGAGGACTCATAGGGAGCCCAGCACCCAGTGGAGCCTTGGGCTGGCTGCGGGGTCCTTGGAAGAGCTGGCTCCCTCCCTCACCATCTAGGCGGGGCTGGGTGGCAGAGACCTGTCTGCCTAGGTGTGCAGGGAGGGTGGCAAGGATAGGGGCCCATGTTCAGTTGCAATCTCTGTGGTCGCCAGCCCACCAGGCAGCCAGCCCAGGAAATTTGAGAGGAGCATTGTCCTAACCAGTCAGGTTGGGGATTGGGTTGGGCTGGGAGGCACGCTTTCTGGAGAAGTTTTTACTGGAAAGTGGACTGAGGTGTTCTCCTGTGAAGGCAGCTTGACTTGCGTCTGACCCAGCCACAGGACTGGGAAGGACCAGTACCAGATCCCATGGGACCCAGGCAGCCTGTCGGGTGGGCGGGCACCCGCACCCCAGTCTGGTAGCCTGGCTGGCAGGCAGATGTTCCCCTGGGCCTACAACCCAGCCCACAGAGGAGTCCTGCCGAAACCAGAAAAACCAGATTGGACAGTTTGAAACCAACAAGGAAGGAAGTTTTGGGGTTTTTAAAAACTTTTTTAAAAACTTTTTTCAGTAATCGTATATTTTTTTAAATTTTATTGTTTCTGAATCTTTCAGTATTCTGTTCCTCTCCTTTCTTTTTTCCTGTTTTAATCCTTCTTCCTTTCACCCCAAACGTATTGCTTTTTCCTCACTTCTCTTGCCCTTTTTGTGTGTGTGTGTTTGTTTTTATGTTGCGTTCTATACCACTGTAAATACTTCACAACACATCTGTCAGGTCTTAGCCCACTTTACAGGTTCCTGAATTCTATTACTGTAGTGATTAACTCTATTTGCTCACATGCTACGTCTATTTACTATTCTTTACTCTCACCCTACCTCAAAATCTGACCACCCGCAACCTCACTGCTTTCTAGATACAACTCACAAGCCTCCCCCCACCACAACAAGAGATTTATCTTTGGTCTATCTTTTCTTAAAAATGGCAAATTCCGTTGAAGATTACAGTTAACACTATATAGAGCCTAAAGATCTTCTATCTCTTCTCTACCAGCTGTGACTGGAAATATCATAAAGTACTCTCCTGCTGTCATAAACCATTTTGCCTCCCCCTCCAGTTGATCACACACACACAAAGAAAGGAGTAGGTGGAAGCAGAGAACATCAAGATACCTGCAGGAGGCTGCACCACTGAATTTCACAGGTATTCTACCACAGAAGTTCACACCATAAACCTAGGAAGTCAGAACAGATCAATTTAAGAATCTGAAGCTAACAAGAAGAGTCTCATAAGCAATGGGAAGACAAAGAAACAATTCCCAAATGAAAGAAAAGGTGGAAGTCTCAGAAATAATGTCAGATGAAAGAGAGGCAAGTCAGCTATCAGATATTGAATTCAAAGCACTAGTTATCAGGAAATTCAAAGAGCTCACAATGAGCTACCAGAAACTAGAGGGGAGCTACCAGAAACTAGAGGGGAGCTACAATGAGCTCTCTGCAAACTATATCAACATGAAAAAGGAAATAGAAACTATCAGCAAAGGCCAAGAGGAAATGAAGAATACAATTTTGGAACTGAAGAACACAGTAGAAGGAATGAAAAGCAGGATCGATGAGGCAGAAGATCGGATCAGCGAGTTGGAGGACACAGTAGAAAGAATCTCCCAGAAAGAGCAAGAAAGGGAAAAGAGGCTCAAAAAGAATGAAGATGGACTAAGAGAAATGCAAGATAATATGAAACGTAATAATATCCGAATAATAGGAATACCAGAAGGAGAAGAAGAAGAACAAGGGATAGAAAACCTATTTGAAAGAGTAATGATGGAAAATTTTCCTAATTTGATGAGAGAAAAAGTTACACGAATCCAGGAATCACAGAGAGTCCCATTCAAGAGGAACCCAAAGAGGCCCACTTCAAGACACATCATCATTAAAATGGCAAAATTTCAAGACAAAGAGAGAATCCTAAAGGCAGCAAGGGAGAAAAAGGAAGTAACATACAAGGGAGCCCCAATAAGGTTAGCTACTGACTTCTCAATGGAAACACTCCAAGCAAGAAGAGAATGGCAAGAAATATTTCAAGTAATGAGAACCAGAGGCCTACAACCAAGGCTACTTTACCCAGCAAGGCTCTCAATCAAGATAGAAGGCCAAATAAAGAGCTTCCAAGACAAAAGAAGTCTAAAAGAATATGCCTCCACCAAACCAGCTCTACAAGAAATACTAAAAGGGCTGCTTTAAGGAAAGGAAGGAAAAGAGAGAGACAGAGAGGAACTGTGGTACAAAAATGGCAATGAATAAGTCCCTATCAATAATAACCTTAAATGTAAATGGATTAAATGCTCCAATCAAAAGACATAGAATAGCTGAATGGATAAGAAAGCATGACCCACACATATGCTGCCTACAGGAGACCCACCTCAGGACAAAAGACCATCACAGACTAAAAGTGAAAGGCTGGAAACAAATTTTCCAAGCAAATGGACAAGAAAAAAAAGCCGGGGTAGCAATTCTAATATCAGACAAAATAGACTTCAAAAAAAGGGCCATAAAGAGAGACCCAGAAGGTCACTTCATATTGCTCAAGGGAAGAATCCAGCACGAAGACATTAACATCATAAATATATATGCACCCAACATAGGAGCACCCAAATATATAAGAAAAATCCTAGAAGACTTCAAGAAAGATATTGACAGCAACACAATTATAGTAGGGGATTTTAACACCCCACTGTCAAAAATGGACAGATCTTCCAAACAAAATATCAACAAAGATATAGCAGCATTAAACGACACTCTAGAAGAAATGGACTTGACTGATATATATAGAGCGCTTCATCCCAAAGAAGCTAAATACACATTCTTTTCAAATGCACATGGAACATTTTCAAAGATAGACCACATGGTAGGACACAAAATGAACCTCAACAAATTCAAGAAAATTGAAATCATACCAAGCATTTTCTCTGACCACAAGGGACTGAAATTAGAAACCAACCCCACAGGAAAAAACCCCAAACATCCAAAATCATGGAGACTGAATGGTATGCTATTAAACAACGAATGGGTCAAGATTGAAATTAGGGAAGAAATCAAAAAGTTTCTGGAAACAAATGAAAATGAACTCACAACAACCCAAAACTTATGGGACACGGCCAAGGCAGTCCTGAGAGGGAAGTTCATAGCAATACAGGCTTACCTAAAGAAAATAGAAACATTTCAAACAAACAACCTAACCCGACGCCTGCAAGAACTCGAAGAACAACAACAAAGACAGCCCAGAGCAAGTACAAGGAAGGAAATAACCAAGATCAGAGCAGAATTAAATGACATAGAGACCAAAAGCACAATTATAAGGATCAATGAATCCAAGAGTTGGTTTTTTGAAAAGATAAACAAAATAGACAAGCCTTTAAGTAGGCTCATTAAGAAAAGAAGAGAGAGGACACAAATAAACACAATCAGAAATGAAAGAGGAGAGATTACAACTGATACCACAGAAATAGAAGGGATTGTAAGGAATTACTATGAAGAACTGTATGCCAAGAAATTTGAAAACCTAGGTGAAATGGACAAATTTCTAGAAAAATATAATCTTCCAAAACTCAATGAAGAAGAAGTAGAAAGCCTGAACAGACCAATAACAGCAAATGAAATTGAAGCAGTAATCAAAAAACTCCCATCACACAAAAGCCCCGGACCAGATGGTTTCACAGGAGAATTCTACAAAGCGTTTAAGGAAGAGCTAACCCCTATTCTTCACAGACTATTCCAAAAAATCCAAAATGATGGGAAACTCCCAAACTCTTTTTATGAAGCGAGCATTATCCTAATTCCAAAACCAGATAGAGACACAACAAAGAAAGAAAACTTTAGGCCAATATCACTGATGAACATAGATGCTAAAATCCTCAACAAAATATTGGCAAATCGCATCCAACAATACATCAAAAAGATCATACACCATGACCAAGTGGGATTCATCCCAGGGATGCAAGGATGGTTCAATATCCGCAAATCAGTAAATGTAATACACCACATAAACAAAAGCAAGGACAAAAACCACATGGTCATATCAATAGACGCGGAAAAAGCTTTTGATAAGGTACAACACCCATTTATGATAAAGGTACTCAGCAAAGTGGGAATAGAGGGAGCATTCCTCAATATAATAAAGGCCATATATGAAAGACCTACAGCCAACATCATACTGAATGGGCAAAAACTGAAAGCTTTTCCACTAAGATCAGGAACAAGACAAGGTTGTCCACTTTCACCACTTCTATTTAATATAGTATTGGAAGTTCTAGCCACAGCAATCAGACAAGAAAAGGAAATAAAAGGCATCCAAATCGGAAAGGAGGAAACAAAACTGTCACTGTTTGCAGATGACATGATAGTGTACATGGAAAATCCTATAGACTCTACCAAAAAACTGCTGGAACTAATAAATGAATTTGGCAAAACAGCGGGATACAAAGTCAATATCCAGAAATCAAAGGCATTTCTGTATACTAACAATGAATCAGCAGAAGCAGAAATCAAGAAAAAAATCCCATTCGATATAGCAAAAAGAAAAATAAAATATCTGGGAATAAATCTAACCAAGGAGGTTAAAGACCTGTATGCAGAAAATTACACAACACTGAAGACAGAAATCAAGGAAGACACAAACAAATGGAGACGTATACCGTGTTCATGGATTGGAAGAATTAACATCATCAAAATGTCCATACTACCCAAAGCAATTTACAGATTCAATGCAATACCTATTAAAGTACCAATGGCATATTTCACAGACATAGAACAAACACTTCAAAAATTTATATGGAACCATAAAAGACCCCGAATAGCAGCTGCAATGTTAAGAAAGAAGAACAAAGTAGGAGGGATCACAATACCTGATATCAAACTGTATTACAAGGCCACTGTAATCAAAACAGCCTGGTACTGGCATAAAAACAGGCACATAGACCAATGGAACAGAATAGAGAACCCAGAAATAAACCCAAATCTCTACAGTCAATTAATATTCGACAAAGGGGGCAGTATCATAAAATGGGGTAAAGATAGCCTCTTCAACAAATGGTGTTGGGAGAACTGGACAGCTACATGCAAAAAAATGAAACTCGAGCACCAACTTACATCATACACCAAAATAAATTCAAGGTGGATAAAAGACTTAAATATAAGCCATGACACCATTAAAGTCCTAGAGGAGAACATTGGCAGGAAAATCTCAGATATTTCACGCAGCAACATTTTTACTGATATGTCCCCTAGAGCAAGGACTATAAAGGAAAGAATAAACAAATGGGATCTCATCAAAATAAAAAGCTTCTGCACAGCTAAAGAAAACAGCATTAAAATAAAAAGACAACCAACTGTATGGGAAAACATATTTGCCAATGACACCTCAGACAAAGGTTTAATCTCCAAAACATACAAAGAACTCACAGGACTTCACTCTAAGAAGACAACGAACCCAATTAAAAAATGGGGAAAGGACTTGAACAGACACTTCTGCAAGGAGGACATACAGAGGATCCAGAGACACATGAAGAGATGCTCAATATCGCTTGCTATCAGACAGATGCAAATTAAAACCACAATGAGATACCATTTTACACCAGTCAGAATGGCCATCATATACAAAGCAATAAACAACAAATGTTGGAGAGGGTGTGGGGAAAAGGGGACTCTGGTCCACTGTTGGTGGGATTGCAGACTGGTACAACCACTATGGAAAACAGTATGGAATTTTCTCAGAAAACTAAAATTGGACTGGCCTTTTGACCCAGCAATTCCACTGCTAGGATTATATCCTAAAGACCCTAAAACACCAACCCCAAAGAACATATGCACCCCAATGTTCATAGCAGCACAATTTACAATAGCCAAGGGTTGGAAGCAACCTAAGTGCCCACCAGTAAATGAATGGATCAAAAAACTATGGTACATATACACAATGGAATTTTATGCTGCAGAAAGAAAGAAGGAGCTCCCACCTTTTGCAGCATCATGGATGGAACTGGAAAGCATTATGCTGAGTGAAATAAGCCAGGTGTTGAAGGACAAATACCATATGATCTCACCTTTAACAGTAAGCTAAACAACAAAACAAACAAGCAAGCAAAATATAACCAAAGACACTGAAATAGAGAACAGGCTGACAGTGACCAGGGGGGAGAGGGGAGGGAATTTCAGGGGAAATAAGGGAGGGTTTTAGAGGAACCTATATAAAGGATACATGGACAACAACTGAGAAGGGTGGAAATGGGAGGGGGGGAGCATGGGGATGGGATGGGATGGGAGTAATAGACAGAAAACTGTACTTGAAAAATAATTAAATTTAAAAAAAGGATGATCCCTGCCCTGACTGGTGTGGCTCAGTTGGTTGGGTGTCATCTTGCAGAGCAAAGGGTCACCATTTTGATTCCGAGTCAGGGTGCTTATGAGAGGCAACTGATAAATGTTTCTCTCCCTCTCTTCCTCTCTCCCTTTCCCCTCTCTCTATAAATAAATAAGTAAAATCTTTTCTTAAAAAAGCAAGGTCCCTAAAAGAAAAAATTGATAAACAGGAAATTAAAATTACAAGCTTCTGCTTTTCAAAAGATCCTGCCAAAAGAATTAAAAATAAGCCACAGACTAGAAAAAAGTGTCTATAAATCATATGCGTGGTAAAAGACTTGTATCCAGAACACATAAATAACTCAATTCAATACTAAGAAAAACTTACAGCAAAAGATTTACACAGACAACATTACTTTCCCAAAAATATGTAAAGATAGGCAAATTAGTACATGAAAGCATGCTCAATAACATTAATCACTAATGAAGTACAACTTAAAACACAATGAGATACTACTACCCACCTACTAGGATGACTAAAAATAAAAAGACTGACCACACCAAGTTTTGGAGAGGAATGTGGAGGAACTGGAACATTCATACACTGCAGGTAGGAATGTGAAATATAATAACCACATTGGAAAACAGTTTGGCAGTTTCTCAGAAAGTTAAAATACACTGACCATAGGATCCAGATAGGTACCCATGAGGAAGAAAATCATGTCCACATTCAAACTTGTACGTGAATGTACATAGTAGCTTCATTTGTAGTAGCCGAAAAACTGGATACAACACAAATGTCTATCAAGAGTGGTAAAGAAATGAACTGTGGATATATACAACCTGTATGAATCTCTGCATAATTATACTGAGTGAAAACACCCCATCGTTTTCAGGTTGAGGAGTGAGTACAAAGAGGACCATGAAAGGTTTCTGCTACACATTCTATAGCTCACTATTACCAACAAAATAAAGCTAAACTTTTACATTGATAATCAAGACTATGAGATTTGGCTCTTTTAAAAAAGACACCTGTCTTTTTTAAAACTGACTATGAGATTCCATGGCTCTATGATTTTGCTTAAGGCACTTCTCTCTACTTAGAATGGTCTGCTTTCAATTTCTTCCCACTAAAATGCCAGCTCCTCCATGAACCCCTCCCTCAGCCACAGTTCCCTCATTCGGCCACAGCACTCTGCCATGAGATCATGTCTCTGCCACGGTACTAATGCATCCCGCAGGTAATACAGAGAGATATTTATGTGTTTGTAACACCCTCTGTGATGGAGACTGCTACATCTCTCCTTCTATCTCTTTTCTGCTTCCTCCTCTCTGACAAAATCCCTGATCTTTTAGCTAGAAACAAAGACAAGATTTCTAAGACTCTGTCTTAGATAGGTGTGTGGTCCCATGACTTTGTTCTGCCCGTGTGGTATAAGCAGGTTTCATAGGCAACCTCTGGAAAATATCCTTAAATGGAAGTCCTGTGTTTCTTCTCTTCCATCTCTTCCTTTCTTTGGAATGCAGTGATGAAGGCTGTGGATTAAGCAAACATATTAGGTCATGTCAAGAAAACCATGTGTTAAAGAGAGTGGAGTAACTTGATAAAAGAATCACCAGACAAGTCCAGGTCTGGACTGATTACCTCCTGACTTTGCTTACCTGAGGGAAAATTAACTTCCTTCCAGCTTAAGCCACTACTTTGGGAGTTCCATCTCTCACTGCCAAATTATAACTGTTATACCCTTCCTTCCTCCCCATTGTGCCCCACTCCACACACTAGGCCATAGCTCTTTGAAGAGGTGAATTCCCGCAAGCATTTGCAACTCAAAACTCAACACCAACCAGGCAGGTAGCATTCATGTCTGAGTGGTTTGGGCCTGGGAAAGACCAAGAGGCAGGAGCCTCATGGCAAAATGGAAGATGTGCAAACTACACACAATATTTAGTCTGATGTTTTGTGTATTTACAGTGAATTAATGAAGCTTTTCTAGGAAAACTTTTTTCCTTTGATTTAATACAAATTTTTCTCTTTTGAACACCTGTAATGCTAAATTTTAATAGTATTTTTAACCTCTCCCTACCCTTTATTACGATGACTTTAAAGCTCACTTCAGTCTCCTATTTTTTTAAATTCCGTGAGGTCAGGGGACATATTTTATTGATCTTGTGTCCTGCAGGGCATCTCAGGTGCTGGTAAGCGTTGCTGGGTTGCTTCTGCCCTGACGGAGGTAAGGAATGGTTTGACAAACATACTCAGACAACAACTCGTAATCCGGATTCATTCTCCAGACTAGCCCAGCACCGGGTCTAATCACTCTAGGTGGTACTGCTTTCTTTAATTTGCTCCCAGTTGCTGATAGACGTCCAGCATGTGGATAATCATCTTGGGATACAGATGCTGCAGCTCACAAGGCTGAGGCTTAGAGCTGACAAGGGTTAGCCCACTCAGGAGGGCCTTCGGTGCCAGCTTTATCCTGCAGAAACATTGCTTCTTTCTGCTACTTGTTAAACAAAGTAAAAACCCACCTGCTCAGCCTGAGCAACTGTTTTCAATCAATAATTAAGTAACTTTAAGGTCCCGATCTATACAAACTTATCAATATTTTCACTGAAAAGGAATCAATATAGACAAAGGGAAGCATCCAAGTAAACCCTTTTAATGGCTGTGTTTTGGCTGTGAGAAGTAAATGAATTGATTAAATGAGTGGCCAGTATTAGCCTGCCAATGCAATTGTTTTCACTTTCATAAACATTTCCAACAACCCAGTTTAACACTCTCCCTTGGTGTTATGTTACTTTCATAAAGTTTGTTCTAAATGTTCTACTCAAGAAGGGGCATTTCATATATTAAATGCAAGAGAGTTTCTGAGTTAATAATCATTGATAACCAAGATACTGCGTTAGTCCTTCACACAAATTACTTAATATTGACAAATCCCTATGAGGTGCATATTATTTTTACATCCTAATTTTACAGATGATGAGACAAAGGCTTTAAAAAATTAAAATGCTTGCCCCCAAATTGCAATAGCTAGTAAGAGTTAGACCAGTACCTTCACCTTGTTCAACTCCCCCTGTCCTATGCAGCCTGACACCCCACAACTTTGTGGGTTCACACCTCCCAGTCTGCCCTTCTCAACACCAGAGCCTGTGTCTGCTGACACTCAGCTCTGACACAGAGTGATGATGGAGCTTTGATTCACGGTAAGTGCCACCACTTTGTAAAATGAGTAATCTCTATGAACTCCATTCACTTCTCTCTGTCTTGGCCAATTGTTGTCATCACTTAGAATGTTCCTAGGGAGTTTTCCTCAGAATCCACAAAAGCCACCAGTTCTATAAACTCAGTGAGTTTGGATTAAAATTCCAGCACCATGATTTATTGGTTATATAATCTAGAGCCAGTGATTTACTCTCCCTGAGCCTCGGTTTATGTATTTTTATATTGGGGATAATAATTGGTAAGTTATGAGGACTGAATAAGATTCCCCACGTAGAGCATGGTGTGGCACATACTAGTTATTACTTTTATCTTGAGAGCATATTTGATTCTGCAAAAGTTACTTAGAAACAAATACGGTGACAAGGATGGACCAGTTAGGAGTAATCAAAAACTAAGTGTGGCTCTAAAACACTCCTGAAGGTGTATTCGACTGCCTTGCCACTGGCTGCAAAGATTCCAGAGTGGATTTCCAAGGCATGCCAAAGCATTGCCACATCTTCAGCATAAGTATGTGGCCTCCCAAAGTGACTATTTTAAAGGCAAATACAAATTTGAATATGTCATTTCTGGGAGTTTTTTAAAAATCACATCTCATGAGCTGATTTTTATTCTATTAACAGATGAACCTCACAGATATAATGAGTGGGAGAAGCCAGAAAAATAAGAATACATACTGTATGGCTCTATTTATATGAAGTTCAAGAGCAGGCCAAAATTATCTATTGAGATAGAAGTCAGAATGGTGGTTACTTCTGAGAATCTGATACTGAGTGAGGAAGGGTATGAAGGAACCTTCTGGGTGCTTGAAGAATTCTTTATCTTTAGTTGGGGGGAGGGCATGAGTATGTGTGCACCAGTAAAATTTTATCAAGCTGGATACTTAAGATTAGGTACTTAACCATATTTCTGTCACGCCTCAATTTAAAAAAAAGTGACACACTTTGTGCATTGTGTCAGACTGAGACTATTTCTCTTGGGTTCCCTACTGTTACCACACTTCTCACAGAGAGCTGGGCTTTTTCCAGGACACCAGTGACAGAGGCCCATACTCAATTTGAGGTGAAAACCGGACTGTGGGCCCCGAAATAGAAGACGTTCACCCAGTGTGTTGGTTTGTAAGACAGTGGCACACCCCACATTTGGAAATTGTTGGGAAATTAGATTTCATATTTGCAATACAGATATGAGAATTCTTCGTCAAACCCATTTCCAGATCTTCAGATTCAGTGTGCCTGGGCACGTGTGCTCCCGCCTGTGCACGCAGATGGACAAACTGGCCCTCTTTTGTTTTATGGGGGAAGCTTTTCCTCAATGTGTATGTCATCAGCATTTATTAATTAGACCATACGTATGAAAGGATGAGTCTGTGCCTTTAACACTTAACCAACAAAAAATTCAGAGACCAGAGTTGAAAGGGACTTCAGCAGTCGAGTTCACTCAGCTCATCTCCCCACCCTGTCAGAAATTCTTAAAGTGGCACCCCTGACTGAGGGTCACAATATTACAATGAAGTTCAATCAAGACACCCAGAGAGTTTCTGTGTTGTTGGCCATGGTGTCATCTGAGGGTAAGAGGCTGAAGGGTGGTTATGGGCCGAGAAAAAAGAAAAATGCCAAATAGCTTTTATGTGTAATCAATATGGAACAATTCAACAGCAATAAGAATTGCTACATCTTCCCTTGGGCTCTTTGCCTTGTTTTTCTAGCACAAGTCACATTAAGTTTAAAGCAATTCAGTGCTTGGATTGTTGGAAATAGGCATGTCAGAGAAATGCAAAAGTTGCACTGGCATTTTAGGTCCACTCTGCCCTTCAGCGGCAATGGAAGTCTTCCCTCCCATTACACCTGCCCCGGTCACTGAGGACACTTCAGCAGCCCTACGCTGTTGGGAGCCACTATGCACACTTTCATCCTTTGTTAAGTGTTTTTTCATAGGTTTACTTTTTTTGAAAGAATAACTACACATTCTGCTTTGTAAAGGTTGAAACTCCCCTATTCCATCTCCCTCTGTCCTTCTTGGAATTGTGTCTCCCCTGTGGAGCACAGCAGAGAAGGGTTCACTTAGGCTCCACAGAAAAGGATTTCTGCGTGACAGAACGGAAACTCTCCGGCTACAAAAGTGACCTGAAAATTGCACAAAGCACTTACCAGCCGCTGATGGGTGCCATTCATAAATAATTATTGAGATGCAGGGTCTGAAAGTTGGGTAATTAAAGTTTGGAAGGGTGCAGAATACACATTTTAGGAGAAAGTAAATTATTTGTTTTGAATCTATCCTGTCACATTTTAAATACTGCCACTGTATGTTTCTTTTAAAGAGAAAACACCCTAGTTTATATAGTAAGAGATAACAATTAATGTGTGTCAGTTTTAAGCAAATCTTTTATTTTGTCTTTTACAAAGCCACCTAGAGCAATCATTAGAAAAATAGAAAGCTAACCAAATAATTACAGATATCAGAATTGAAGTGTGTATTAAAGTAAAGAAGCATTTTTCCCAAAATTATATGGGAAACAGTTGTCTAGAACACCTTATCATCCCCCCAAATGTTTAATGCAATATTCAGTGCCCAAAAGTCCTGAAAACATATCAACTATTGCTTCTGTACCTAGTGATGTGAATATAATAAGAAAATCCAAGTAACCATGTAGCCTAGATGAAAGAAGGAAAACCAGCATTTTTCAGGAACCTGCTATGAATGAGACATCATTCTTGGATAAGGGAACTGCATCTTTTAAGATATAGTAAGGATTAACTTAAACAATGAGTACAAAGATGAAAGCATAATGCCTGTCATTTAGTGGAAATTTAAAAATCTGCATGCATTTGTAGCAGGCAATGTATGTGTGTATACAAGTATACACATACTTATATGTACATAAGTATATGCATATGTATATGTATATGTGTGTATATGTATGTGTATATGTATATATGATGTACATATATATATTAAGGCTACAACATTTAAGGCTGAAACATTTTCCCATTTCCTTGGCTAAAAGAGCAATTAGAGAAAACGTCAAGCTGTAATTATAGAAAGAAAAATGAGTATAATCAAACATCTCCCAAATCCAGCTATGATCAACCTACTGTTGAAAATTCATCCATGCCCTTCTCTCTCTAAACCCACCCTCAGATACACAAACACACAAATTTACATAAGTGGCATCATACTGCTTACGCATTTTGCAACCTGCCTCTTGAATGCAACATATCCTGGTACCTGCAAGGTAAATATTTTTATTTTCATTTTTGGGAATTTAAGAAATCCAAGGTCCAGAGAGGTCATGTGCATTTTCCCCAAGGTCAGTCACTTTGCTATTAAGGGAGCAGAGCTAAAATTTGCAACTTAATCTGTCTAATCCAAACACTTGTCCTTTCAACACAAAAAAGAAAGTTATCCTAGTAATTTCAACATTCCCTTAAGAAAAATTCAATTATACACAAATTTACTTCTATAAACCCTTTTAAGCCACTTGGTTCCAGTACACACAAATCACAGGCTAGTCCTCTGGAGAATAATTTTTAAAAGGATGAACTGGGGTTTGGAAATAGGGAAGGTAAAACAGATGACAAAGAAAAAGAACACTTTGCACTGCAGCTTTGGGAAAGATAAGAAGGGAAATCGGTCCTTCTTAGAACCCACCTCTTTCTCAGGAGGGAGGAGCTGAGTAGCAGCGCTGAGCCTAGGGGAGAAGCTAACATGCAGGTAAGCAATCGAATCCCAAGGCCTTTCAGAGAGAGGAGAGCGCTGAATATCTCCTTGGCAGAGCACAGCTGAGGCTCTCCAACGCCTTTCCTGTCTCTTGAAGTCGAGTCACTCTGACTGCACTTCACTAACTGAGGTGACATCAGGAAAAAGAACTCCCTGCTACAAAATGAGAAAGGCAGGAACTTTTGGCTGGAGGACATGGAGTACAAAAGGTGCTTGTTAGCAGGCACATTACCTTTAATGACACAAAAGAAATTGCCCAACATTCTATTGAAACAGTTGAGCACAGAGTTCCTGAAAAGTTTTACTTAAGCTAAATACAGGAAAGGCAAATAAATGTACCATGCATCATTGTTAACTTGGGGGGAGGGGCATTGATTTGATTACACTTGGTAGTTTTTATGGTTTAATTATTTTTAATACACAGGCATTTATAGGAGCTTTCATATAAATATTTCTGACCCTTGTGTTAATTATTCTGTCTTCCCCTTTAAGGTCTTCATTTCTTCAAGAGTGAGTTCTTTCACCAGAGAGGTTTTCCAAATCTGAAGGTCCACATTTGAAGAGCTTCTAATAAGTGGGAAAATACCATGTATCCTGATTCTACTCATTTGGACTTTGTAATAATTACATGAATTGTTTGAAATGTATTTTTGCACTAACCAAGCAATGAAGAAAATGCAAATAAAGTTGGATGACAAATAAGCCTGGAGAATGCATAATTCTGTTCCTTCCCAGGCAACCAATAAGTATTTATTGAATGAGCATTGTTGCTTCACATATATTACTTCTAGAGTCCTTGGTGATGGCTACTGCTAATTTCAAATGAGCTTCTGCCATACATTAGAATGAGCTGGATCAGAGCTCCACCCGGTAAGGTGGAGTTACTGGTTTCCTAGGTGTGTATGAGGCGCAGTTGCATTGTGCATATTTCAGTGTCCTACTGTCACTTTGAGAGTCTTTAATAATTTTATCTTTGACCCTGTGATTTGTAAGTCAAACCCAGGGGAGTATGAGGATGAGTGGAGAAGCTATACGCGCAATACGCGGGTTTTCCTTCCCAATTCACTCAATTTGTATATGGCGTAACACGATGCCCCACGCACACAAAATCCCAGCGGACACACCGTGTGTGGGAGTTCAGGGAGACTCAAAGCAGCACAAGGTAAATCCGTTCTCTCTCTAACTGTGCTGAACCAGAACATGTTTCAAGTGGAGAAAGAAAGCTATGGCATTCTAAGAGACACAAATGAGCAGCAAATCCTATCATAGTCTTTCTTACTTCCCTCTATCAGCCAGCACTTAACATTGAAAACAATGGCATAGAAGGAAAGGGAAAGATGGCAATCCGACATTCCTTTTCCTTTCAGTTCTTCCTTTCTCACAAGCAAGCTAAAAGTAGAATGTGCACATACAGATATTTGAATTTTTTTCAAAAGTGAAAATAAATGTTAATATTGTGCAGGGTTTCCACTGTTCCTGTAAAAACAAAATACATATGCATCTATGAGTTATGAAATACAAACTGAGTAGTTTTAGTGATTCTGAAAATATATTAAATGCTCTTATATTTGTATTTTAAAAGGACATTTTAAAATACAGTGGTAAAATACATGCTAATAATGTTAATTTGTTTTTAAAAATTTTAGAATGACATTTAAAAATTTTTTCAACACCATGATAAACTGAGAAAGACTGCACAAGAAAGGAAAAAAATCTTTATATTTTACTATTAATAATATTTTTCTCTAGTTTAAACAGGAGCTCCGTATTTTAATTTTGCACTGAGCCGCAGGGTTTATGTAGCCAGCACTGACTATATTCATCTGAGAGAAGAAATAGTCATCTTACTACTTCTCACCGACTTACTGTTCCATTCATTTGACAATTGGCTATGTATGAGGAATGTGCTAGGGGCTAGGAATATGGTAATGAACAAAATAGGCATGGTCTCTACCCCACTGGACCTTGCAGTCTAGTTTTCTTACTTGAAATACATCAATGGTTGATATTTTCCAAGCCCTCTAATTCAGATAGCATTTTTCCTGTTGTGTCTAAATGAGTGCCATTTAGTTTTCTGTTAATTTCCATGAGGAGGACTTCTTACTTGTGTGTTTGAACTCCTTCTGCAGGAGCGATTTTATCACCCGTGGTAGATCAGCAACCACATGGAGTCAGGGAGTCAGGGATCTGAGATAAGACTCTAGTGAGAAAGTACAGGCTGATCACCCAGGTGCCTGGACATTCTAATCCTTACCTCTGGCTAAATCTGTGCCTTATCCACACCTGTTCCAATGCGCCCTCCTAAAAAATGAGAGTGCCTGGTCTCATCCCTGTGGAGTTTAGAGTAATGGAACCATTAAAGAGCTGCACAGCTTTAGAAACCTTCTTACAGAGGGGTCCAAATACGCTTTCCAGGAGTCAGCATTTGTTGGGTCACACAAAGATAGAGAGGGAGGATTTCCAAAGAGGGTACAGTGTGGTTCACAGATGGGAAGGGATGTGTGTGTGTGTGTGTGTGTGTGTGTGTGTGTGTGTGTGTGTGTGGTAGGGGTAGGGTGTAAAGGAAGGCAGAGAAGCCGGGAGAGCGCAGATTTCCAGCACCACTGTGGGGAGCAACTCTCAGGGACAAGTTCCAGCTATTCCCCCATAGCCTAGGGTCTCTACAGGGAGACTATAGGCTGATCTGGTCAGTAGGGCCAGGCACCACCCCTCACGTCTAAACTGCTTTACAGAACTACAAAGTCTAATCATACACTATATATACTCTTTTAATATGGTCAAATAAGGCATGTCTGGTCACTGATCATAGCCCTTAAAATTTATTGTCAAGGTTTCTCTCCTTAATGTAGATGAACTTCTTGGGGAGGGACAAATATGCTGTCATGAGGGAGAGTTGTAAACACGGAGCACTCACGCTCACTAAAGGGAAAAGGGGGCTGCAGAAGAGAATGCTCCAAGTCAGGACGAGAAGCAAAAAGTCAGGGACCAGGCCCAGGTCTCCCACTAATTAGCTACGTGCTCTCAGCAAGTCACTTACCTTTCTAAGTCTCACATTCCCCATCTGTTAAATGAGAGGTAAATATGAATATTTTGTATATCAAATAACTCTCCAACATGATTTTTAAAAATATTTTGTCTATTGTCTTCTCTAATCAATCCTTTCCCCCTCAAAATACCACTGTTCAGAGTAGGAACTCTTTTGTCCTTCACTCCCCACTGCATGCCTCAGTGCCTAGCACATAGTAGGTGTTCAAAAAATATTCAATGAACGTTTCTTTGGACAATCTCTACAAGTGAATGTTGCTTCCTAGTATCTCTTCCCAGAGAAAAGAGGCAGAAATCTGTGGCCACATAATAAGAGGGGGAAAGCATTCTAATAGTTGATGACACAGAATACATTAAAGCAGTGCTCAGTCACCATACATTAAGTCTTTTTAATATAGCTTTTAAACAGCTGTTCTTATTAGCCAAATGAAATACAGTAATCCTTTAACTCTCCTGTGTCAGATTATCAGCTATTTCAAGTAAGTGTTAACATTTCTGTCACTGGCAAAAGTGAATTATGTTTTCCTTCCCAAGCTTGCATCAACATGCCCAACAAGCGGGCTGCACACGCCTCTCTAATGGGACAGTGTGAGGTGCCACTGCTTGCTGATTATGAAGCAGCTCGACATCCAGGGGAGGGGTCTCTCGGCCCACCTGGCAGCCGAAGCAGGGCCAGGCAGCCTTTGCAGGATGAGTGAATGGATGAATAGGGGTGTCATCCTGGGTGAATAACAGGGCACCTATAACCTCTCTAGCCTTGTTCTATAAATAGCCTGCAATGAAAATTCTAGATGTTGTTATCCTTTCTGTATTTTTATGTCAGTGATGCCATCAATACAGGGGAGGCCAGTTACTTTATGAACAAACTTCCATCCTTTAGAAATCTGGAAAATCTTTCTACCAGGAAAACTGAGTTGGGCAGCACAGAGTTCTCATTGTGTAAACCAGTTGATCCTCGTATATCAGAGAGGGATCAAATTAAGAGAAAATTTGCAATAAAAAATCAAATTTCTTAGCAGGTGTTAAAAACAAGACAACAGTTTCAAACCAGACTTGCTTATGCTAAGCTCCATGTCATCAAACTGAGATTTAATTCTAGTTTCAGCTCTTCTTGGAATAGAATCTTTTTTAAAAAAAATGTAATTCTTGTTCAAGTACAGTTTTCTGTCTTATATTCCCAGCCCTGCACTGGGGGGAGGGGCGGGCAGGGTCGGAATAGAATCTTTAACTAGCCAATCGGGAATCACCTGATCAGCATTAGTTAGGTCCTCTGCCTGGTAGGCCCCTGCCACCCCCTTGCAGTAACCAGGCCACATTGTTTTGTCTAGTGTAACTTCCTTGTTCCTCTTTCCATTGTCTGTAAAAGTCTCAGAGCTCCTTTCTACCTGCTAGATGGGATGCTGTCTGATTCATGAAGCCAATACGATCCTTAAAATGTACTCCTTTGAATTTTGTTATTTTTTCTTTATTTTCATTGTTGACACGATTACAGATGTCCTCATTTCCCCTGACCTTTGCCTGCTTCCCCCAGCCCCTTGTCCCCACCTTCACTCAGGGCGTAACCACAACACTGTGTCCACAGGTCATGCATACGTGCTCTTTGGCTGATTCCTTCATGTATTTTCATCCACTCCCCCATCCCTCCCAACTGACAGCAATCAGTCTGTTCCATACTTCTGTTTCTATTTTGTTCATCAGTTTATTTTGTTCATTTGATTCCACATATAAGTGATACCACATGATATTTGTCTTTCTCTGACTGGCTTATTTCACTTAGCATAATATTCTCCCAGTCCATCCATGCTGTTGCAAAGGGTAAGATTTTCTTCTTGTTATAACCATGTAGTATTCTGTTATGTAAATGCACCACAGCTTTTTTTCATCCACTTGTCTACTGGTGGGCACTTGGGCTGTTTCCAGAGTTGGGTTACTGTAAATAATGCTGCAATGAACACAGGTGAATGTGATCCGACCCTGGAGCATGTTCCTTGTTACCCCTCCTCTCAGGTGGCCCGCCTCCTTCCTGCCTCTGGGTGAGACAGGCTGCTTCTCCACACCATGCCTTCCACTGATTGGAATGATCTCCCCATCTGTCTGCCTGGAGGGCTGCCACTTGTCCCCCTCACAATGCTGAAATGTAGCTCTTTCATGCTTCCTAGCACTTTGCACCTACCTCTCCCAGCACCTCCAAGCCTCATTCTATTTGTTTGTATATAATCTTGTCTCTTTCATTAGAGGGTGAGTTCATTGAGATTAAGAAACTGTATTTTATTTTTTGAATTTCAAGTGCTTTGTCGTATGTTAGGAATTCAATAAATGTTTGTTGAACCAATTATAGCAATAACTACTACTTACAGTACCTCAATAATTTACACCACAGCACTGGGCAGTATTACCTGGATTTTAAAGCTAGGATATCGGGTCAGAGACTTTAGACTTGCTCAGAGTAACAAGCCATGAATAGAATATCTTAGATTCAAAACCAAGTGTTTCTGACTCAAAAACCTCAGCTCCTTGTGTTGCCAAAGCTGTCTTCTAATAACTAAGATTTTCCAGATAGCTACGTCACTATAGTGTTTTTATATGTGAATTCTCATTCAATCCTAACAAATACCTCATAAAAGCTGCCTTATCTTTGCTTATTTAGGCGAGGAAACAAAGGCTCAGAGTGGTTAAGTAAAGGCCCTAAAGTACCCAGCAATGTTGTAAGCACAGAACCAGCTCAAACTGATCCTATTCTGTGTCAAAAAAAGACCCAGAACCAAAGTTTAAACCTTGCGTACACCACTCAGGAGCGACCCTTGTGAACTCTTAACTGCCCCCCAACAGAACTAAGGACCAGGACATGAAGGCACTTGAGTGCTGGAACCCTCTCTGAAGGAAAAGTTCTGTTGTCTAAGAAGATCCAGTGCCGAAACCCTTAGAAATCCCATCACCTTGGATTGGGGTGATAGATTTGAGTTTTACCGCCTGTCTCCTTGCTGGCCAAGTGTGCAAATAAAAGCACTTTCCTTTCTCAAAACCTGGCACCATAGTATCGGCTTCTATGTGTGTTGGGCAGACAGATCTTGCTCAGTAACAACGTCACATCTAAACCCAGGTCTCCTGGCTTTCAAATCCAGATCATTGGAAAGGAATGAAGTGAAGCAATTGTGAAGGGATGTGTCTACAACAGGTGAAGAAGCCCAGGCACCTAAAATCCTGCAGGAATCAGTCCCTCAGCATCCACAGGGAGCAGCACTGCTGAAGGTCAATGGTGGGGGTGCCCCAGTCCCCGCCTGCACTGAGCAAAACCAAGACTACTTTACCCTCCTGCCCTGGAGGGCTGCTCTCTTTCGGTTTCTCCTGGCCCAGTGCCCTCCTAGCCTACTAGGGCACTTTCAGCTCAGATGACATTATTAGCAGATGTCTACACACACCCCACCCTCCAATCTAATCAGTGACATCAGCACTTTTTATAGCAAAAATAATCAAGCTTAAAGACGAAGGTCTATCTCTGTCCCTTTTTCTTTTTCTCCCGCCCTCCCTTCCATCTTTACTTTTTTCTCCTGACCCTGTAACACAGACGTGGCAAACACAAGGCCGGTGGGCCAAATCCAACCCTCCACCTTTTTTCATCCAGCCCAGCACCCGCTACCCAGCAGCAGCGCCCAGCTCCTTGCCCCTAGTTGAGGGGAAGTTACATTTATACGGTCCTAAAATTACATTTGGCCCTTCAAAGGCAACATCAAGGCGATGTGGCTCCCAGTGAAGACAAGTTTGACACCCCTACTAACTTATACTTCAAAATGCCTAGTACCTCGTCTCCTAATGACTTGGAGTTCCCTGTGCCCCTGGGACAGTGCCATCCAGAGGCAATTTTACCCTAGCGAGGTGGCTTGTTTGGAGCATCGTCCTGTACACTAAAAGTTTGCAAGTTTGATGTCCGGCCAGGGCCCATACCTAGGTTTTGGGTTTGATCCCTGGTTGGCACCTACAGGGGGCAAATGGTCTCTGTTTCTCTCTCTTCCTCTCTCTCTCTCTCTCATCAATAAATATATCCTTGGGTGAGGATTTATGAAAAATAACTCTGCTTTCTGATAAGACATTAAACCCTTTGCCGAACGCTGTAGATTCTTCTTCCCCAACCAACAGGGTTGTATGCTCTTCATGAACATTACTTAATGAATCCAAACTGGGAAGGGATCCCAGGCACTAATGCAAATGGGTTAGGTCTTCTGCTTATGCTAATCTCTAGGTGAGGTTAGCCCTCCTTGATGACAATAAGGAGCAGGAAAAATAATGAAGCAGCTCATAAATGAAAGCCACCTCAGATCAGGGGTCCTTCATGCCGAGGTGGCCACGAGCAGTAGCTGTGCTGATGAAGACACAGATCCCAAAACACCTGGTTTGCTTTTACTACAACTCCGGAAATTCCAGAGGTTATAGATTCAGTAAATACCACTCTTTTCAATAACGCAAGACTGTCCCACTTATCATTGTCTCCTTTATTCACTGCACAAACCAAATTCTTCTCGACTCTCCCCTGAACTGGACCTAATGTCACATCCTTAGTTTCTGTGCACCGTATTTACAAAAGGCTTTTCTCGTTACAGCTTGACTGATATAGGAACTACCACCACTCCGAGCAACTGGGGCAGCTCCAGTCTGGATGTCGGCCTGCCCTCCGCCCACCTCATTTGCGGTCTGCATGACCCACACCCTGCGGTCTACTCCTCATTCCTTGTCTGTTGTGCCCTCAGCCTCCCATTAATTCACAGACTTAGCTCATCATATTTATATTAATTAAATTAATACATTTTCCTCCATCAACAACAGAGACTTACCACTGATCAATCTTAAAAAATACCAATAGTCTTAATACTATTATAATGTTAATAAAATCACTGTCATTTATGACACCCTTACCATGGGCCAAGCCTTACGCTCAGTGCTTTATGTGTCTCATCTTAATTACTTCTCACAGTAATCCTATCTAGGAGAAATGATTTTTTATTATTTTCATTCCACAGATGAGACTCAATAAATTTGAATAAGTTATCCAAAGTTATGTAAGTTATAATTACTTATGCCTGCCTTCAAATCTAGGTCCTCATGACTCGAAGCCTATGCTGTTTACCAGCTCCGTCTAGCTGAACTCCTAATTTTCTCTCCCAGAGAATGGAACAGTAGTTATGAGTAGCAAGCATTAGTCATTAACCCCAATTTTAGAGAAGTCACTATCTTCCAGATTCTAAAGTCCGTGTGCCTTTGTGGTCTGCCTGCCAGGAACAGGAAAGCTCAGTGCTCAAAATATTTGCTCCTGTTAAGTAAAGCCACACTTGTGTTTTGCAAACATTTTTTAAAAAAGGTACTCTTATATAAAATGATTGAAAAAATTCAGCTGAATCGAAGGTATATTTTGTCTTGAAAAGAAGAATATAGTGGATGGAGTTGGAGTTAGAAGACCTGGATCTACTTATCAGGTCTGCCACTGAGAAGTTCTGTGATCTTGACCTCAACTTCCTCATGTTTAGTAGAGGGAGAGAATGTCACCCATCTCCCAAAACGCTTGTGAGGATGAAGTGGGCCCGTGCCTGGGGAAGCACTGGCATAGTGCCTGGCATGTAGCAGATACTGTGCTCACGTTCGCAGGGTCTGAATCTGAATTTTTGTTTTAATTCCCTGAGATATCCATGGGAGAGCAAGTTAAATTGGAAATGAGATCCTGATCTCTTTACATGCCTTTCCTTTAGCCTCACAAGTTAATAGAATTTTACATTTATCATTTTTATCTTTGTATTTGTATTGCATGTATATCACCGTGTGTGTGGTAAAAAAAATACATCTTTCTCATCCTTATCCTTTGAGTCATCTCCTTGCATTAACCTCCATTTGAAACTACTGGAAGCTAAATGTGAATGGAAAATACAAAGTTCACCAAACTAAAACTCAGGTCAATGTTTGGGAACCAAAATCTTGCTTTATTGATACCTACAGAAAATTCCTGAGAAACTCACGGCAGTTCTCCAGTGCTTGTTACATCACAGGAATGCATGCGAACTCCCTGACCTTTTGATCAATTGCTCATCTATCATCTAACATCTTCTGCTAAGCGAAGAGCAGGGTATCCCTAAGAGTAGTTATTAATTATTAACATGTATTAATAATACATTGCATTACCCTTTCACTGGAATGCTGGCTTTTGGATATAGTCAAAGTTTAAAAATTTCAGTCAGTTTGAATAGAGTGATTTGAATAGGCATGACATTTTTCTATAAATCTTTGCAATCTGCATCAGTTTACCCCATGGACCCTCTGGTCAATTGCCTGAGAAGAGAAAGGCCTATAGTGGAGATTTGATATTTCATCCATTCTAATTCTATTCCACCTTTTTTTCCCCTGGAAACAGTAACCATATTTTGCTGGAAGAACCCCCTGAGCTCAGCTGATGTGGCTCAGCTGATGTGATTCTTCCTCTGCCCCAGGATACATGACCCAGGCCTAGCCAATCAGAGAGCAGCATCCCTCTGGTTCAGCAATGGGCATGTGACCCAATCAGAAACAATTGGAACTAATCCCAAGACCTTTTTCTCTGAGCTTGTTTTTTCATCTGAATATTTGTGTGTGTTGGGGGGTGGTAGTTTATGTGTGGCCACATTAGCAGGTTTAAGAAGGAGGTGTATCTTTGTTGGGTGCATGATCCCTGGACCTTGAGGTCACGAAGAATTATTTCCAGAAAAATCTTTGTTACCTTTATGGAGGACTTTAATTTGTTCTAGGCACTGTGCTAAGCACTTTGTACAGATTATCTCCTCTAATTCTCACAATTACTGCATAACGTAGAGTATATTATTATTATTCACATTTTACGTAGTAAGCAACTTAGTTAAAGTCACACAGATGGAAATTGAGAGAGTCAGGATTTGAACCTACGTCTATCCTTCTCTAGCTCCCAGCTCTTACTGTTCGCAAATTGGTGATATCAACTTGCAAAGGACTCTTAAATTCCCATGATGTGGATTTGTTAAATCAAGTTCATGCTGATAAGAAGGGAAAAATACTTGTCATTTTATTTTCTGTAATTGAGATGTTTTGATTATTGCACTTTCACAATGAGCATTTTGAAGAGACAGATATGCATTTTAAGGCCTGAATTCTCTTTCCTAGCCTAACTGGCTTACACATGTGGCTGTTAAGCTATGGTGACTTCCCAGTAGTCACAGGAAACCTAATGTTATGGGTCATACGTCCCTTAATTGATAAAAAACAGAAAACTTTAAAATTAGAAAGATAATTAGAAAGTACCCTGAGATGAGACTTTGAATTTAGAAACATAGAATTGAAAAAAAAAGTGATGGATAATTTCTCACGACATGAATGAACCTATGAAATATGCATTTCTCTTCTCCCATCTTGCCTCAACTCATTTGGTATTTCAGCTTCTATAATAGTTAAAACTCCTGGCACAGCAGAAGCAGTAATTGCAAACAGCTGTAAAGTCTTACTCATCTTGCTGATCAAAATGACTTCCTGCTAAATAAACCATGAAAAAAGCTTTTCTACCCACAGAGAAGTGAAGTGTAAATGATATATAGACTCCACCATGAAGAGATCAACAGATTGCATTTTTCTATAACCATGATTTTATGTAGCTACAGTTACTTTCAAAAATGGCTTAGAAACTCAGTTATGTTCAGGAAAAAGAAGTTGGATAATAGCATTAACATGGCCGTAGGAATCCTGAGTACTTGAAGTTTCAAAGCATTTTGAAAAGCTATTTTGCTGCTTTTCTTAAACTTCCCAACTCCAGGAAAGTGACTTGCTATGCGGCCTTATGTGCGCTTATTTTTGGATAACACTTTGTCTATCTTACTCTTCGGAGATGTTGTAGCCAAAGGACATTAGCTAGACATCCATGTCCCGGACTTCCTATCACAGTCTTGAATGTTCAAGGCAACATGGTGGTGAGGGCACCGATACTGGTGATGTCACTATGGGAGCCTCTGACTCAGCCTCAGATGTTTTATGTGGCAGCTCTCTGAAGCTGAAGGGACAGGGCTGACTTCTGCTACCAGTCCAGCTATTTGCCCAAATGACACGGCCTGCTCTGTGTGATTCTCTCAAAGAAGGAAATTCCTAGGACTATGTTCACCAAGTAATAAAGATTAAGATTCTGTCCTCCACACTCAGTTACAGATTGTGTCCCCTACCTATCTTCTTTTACAACATCAAGACTCACATGAAAATTGCTACTATGCCTGTCCTATAGCCATCTGACACTTAAACCTGGCCAGTTCTGCCCTCCTAGTATCAAACCTGTCCCCCACCGTTGATTCCACTCCATCCTCCATCCTGAGCATTTCCTCTTTTCTCATATTTCCCTGGTTCTCTGCACCCCATTTGACTCCACGCTCCAGTCTCAGGCCTTTTTGTACATTACCTATTTGAGCCACTTACTTTTTATTCAACCTTCATACTTTTCTCTGGGAATTTGTGAGGTGCTTTAGATACAGAAGTTTGTGTGTGTGTGTGTGTGTGTGTGTGTTTTTATCACAATGTCAACACAAAGTTAATAGTCAAAGTCAGCTCAGCTCTTCCTCTCAACTGCACTGTCCTGTCAATGCCACCACTGGTTCCCTGCTTGTATATTGAAAAGATGAAGAACCCCTGGCACAATGAGTGTGTAGGTGCTCAATAAATACCTGTTGAATAAATGAATGAATGAATTTTCCTAGAGTACATCCTTGTAACTGGGCTGACCGTTATGTAGGTGTAAGTTTATTTGCTAAAAACACAGTCTCAGTGTTTATATCAAGATTATAAACATTCCTTAAGGCAGACTCAGGTTATGTATTGAAGAATTACTTAATTTGTGGAATCTGCATATTTAAAAATACTAAAAATATCTAATGCCTCATATGTAAGACTTTTGCCATCAGGGATCTGAACATCATCAACATTGAGGGCTTTCTCTACTGTCTTAGCTATGTGTCCAAACCCTGGAATTCAAACTTGCATTTGTGGGACTGCAAGCTATGAACAGTCTCTCAGCTCTAGATGACGTCCATCCACCCCAGCGCCATGAAGCCAGAAAAGCATAGCCATGCTAATGCTTCTACAACACAGAGAAGAGGCAAATGTCAGCATTTACCCAAAGCCTTTTAGAGAGTTACGAGGTGAAACACTCCTGTTTTCACTGAGTATTTCTGTACTCCAAAAGTGTGGGGGGTTCCCCACAATTTAACAATTCTCCAACACCAGCTGGGTGTCCCACAATGCAATCCAGTTCTGACACCTACACAGAGTTAGAGTCAGATCCCACAGGTTAAGGGCTCAGTCTCACAAGACCATTTCACTTCAGATGTCAATCGCAAGTCCCAGGTTGGCATCTACTTCTGACCAACCAGTTGTAAGTCAGGGTTTCTGTGACTCCACTTCAGGTTTGATGATTTGCTAGAACAACTCACAGAACTCAGAGAAACACTGTGTTTACTGGTTTATTATGTAATAAAGGGTATGATACAGAATACAGATGAACAGCCAGATGAAGAATTACATAGGCAAGGGTGTCCAGACTTTTGGTGTCTGTGGGCTATACTAGAAAAAGAAGAGTTGTCTTGGGCCACACATTAAATACATTGCCACACGTAATAACAAAAAAAAAATCTTGTAATGTTTTAAGTAAACTACAATTTTGTGTTGGGCCGCATTCATCTGGCCCCATGCTGCCCATGGGCCACAGGCTGGTGACCCCTGAAGAGTGAAGTCTTGAGTGTAGGAAGGTCCTGAGTACAGGGGCTTCTGTTCTCAAGAAATTGGTATGAGCTTCGCTTCTGGTACACGGATGTGGTCAGCAACTTGGAAACTCTACAAACCCCATGGTTCAGAGATTTCTATGAAGGCTTCATCACATAGTCATTATTAACTGATTATTAATGCAATTCCGATCCCTCTCTCCTTCCCACAGGATTGGAGGATAATTGAGTTCCAAGCTTCTAATCATGGTTTGGTCTTGCAGGTAACCAGAACCCATTCTGAGACTACCAAGGATCACACTAAGAGACATCTCATTAGAACAAAAAAATACTCCTATCATCAAGGAAATTCCAAGGAATTTAAAAGCTCTGTGTCAGGAACCGAGGTCAAAAACTACATATTAGGACAAGAGATGCCTTTAGAACCTTTATCACTCAGGAAATTACAAAGATTTTAGGAAATTTGGCCAGGAACCAAGAACAAAGACCAGAACATATATTTCTTATTATATCACAGTATCACAGGTGTGGTTGCCTGCATTCAGGTTAAGAGGATGTGACTGAGTTTGGGTGGTATCCACTTCTCCCTGGTTTAAGGAGAACAGAGGGAAGCCAGATACTCACCCTACTAGCGACTCTGTACAAGCCTCTAACTTCTTCCTAGGGTGACAGGTACCCACTGTGCAGAGTGGAGTCTCAGAGGAAAGTTTGATTTCCTCTCTTCCTTTACAACAGTTAACCCAGTTTGTAAAGGAAGTCACCCTGCTCCAGAAGGCAAAATTCTTCAGGAGAACTAGGTTTCTGCCCCATGCCTATCCCCAGGGGATGAACCATCATTAGTATAAGCCATTACAAATATGGGTGGAAACACTCCATTGTATGGGACTGCTCTATAAATTCAAGCTGATTTAGCATCTCCAGACCTCACCCAATAAGTCCCTCTCCAGTCATAACAACAATAAATAAGAAATCAAATCTCTACGTATTTGCAAACATTACAGTGTCATTCCTCTCACCAATGAGCCATTGGCATAGACCTATGATGTAGCTCTGATCAACAGGAGTTAAGGGGAGCATTACTGGTGGACATGAGAAAGTTTTCCCTCTCTGACTGAAAAAATATATGAAATAAATAGCCCCTTTTCTTTCTCTGGACATTCCCATGCCTGGATACAATGACTGGAGGTCCTCGGGCATCTTCCAGTAACAAGGGGAGATAGTCCAAAGTGTAAAAGGAAACACACAGAAAATGGCAGAACAAAAAGTTGGAAAGAACATGGGTGTTGCTAATGCCACTGGGCCACTGAATAAGCAACTGGGGGATGTCCCTGCCTTGAAACTTCTGTGAAATACCATATGGTTTAATCCAGATGAGTTGGAATCTTCTTATTCATGTAATCAAAGGGCTAGGCAAGCCCTTATTCTGGCTGTTGGAGACGGGGTGAGGCTGTGAGAACTCTCTTTCACATCCTGAAAGAGGACGACAAGAGGAGACAGGAGAGAGCCCAAAGCCCTTTTGGTGAGGAGGAAACTGGAGGAGAGAGGGTATGCCAGCTCACCGGTCCAGTGTTCAATAAACGGTGCTCCTGTTGGCAGCCTCACAGCCTTTCCACCATGTTTGAGAAAATCCAGATAAAATAATCTGAAGAAAAAGAAAGAGCTGCTGGCCACAGTGCTCTTGATAACTTCTATTTCTTTTGAAATTTTAAAGGTAAAATTTTCTGTCTGGAACCAATTTTGTTTTTTCCTTTTGGTCTTCCTTCCAGATAATAAGCTTTGGCCAAGAATGAAGCATTTTTTCTCTCCGGAGCAACTGCACACCGACCCTGAAAAAAGCAGACAGTGATGGACACCTTCATTTTAATTCTTCATGCCATGTATATTTTCACAGATCTTTAAAAGCTTTAATAACCTATCTAATTCTTTTCATTTCGACAAACTTAACTCTAAAATGGATGTGAAAAGGTTTATAAAAAATTCAGAGATACCAGAGAGGTAAAATCTATTAACATGGAATAAAAGACACATGTAGAAAAGAACAGCAGTAACTCAAAAACTCCTTTGCTAGAGGCTCTGTGCTCCAGAGAAATTCCTATGGTACAAAGGACTATGTTACACCCTGGGGAAATTCTTGCATATGTGCAAAAAAAAAAAAAGAACATGTAAAAAAAACCTGCAAAAAATGTTCATAGTAGTAGCCTTGCTTGGAAAGGGGAAAAAAATCAGAAATAACCTAAATGGGACTTCTGGCCAAGATGGAGGCATAGGTAGACACACTGTGCCTCCTCACACAACCAAAGTCAAGGACAACAAACATTTAGAAACAAAAAAACCCAGAACTGACAGGAAATTGAACTGTATGGAAGTCTGACAACCACTCATCCAGACTGGTAAGAGGGGCAGAGTCGGCTGCCAGTGGAAGGAGTCCTGGTAGGAAAAAGCAGTGGATGGTGGAGCCAAGCATGCAGGTGGCAGCCAGCAGACCCCAGGTGTGGGGTGGCAATGAGCAGACCCACTGAGGAGCCCAAGGTGGCTAGCTGACCCAGGTTACACATTCAAGTGCAGATAAGGTAGGTAAAAACGGGGAACGAGAGAGACCTCGCAACCCAGGGCCCCAGCACCAGGAAATAAAGCCTAAAAACACTAATTAAAAACAGTTGTTGGGGTTGAGGTGCCGGGAGAGACTCCCAGCCTCACAGGAGAGTTTGTTGGAGAGACCCAAAGGGTCCTAGAATGTACACAAGCCCACTCACCAGGGAACCAGCACCAGAAGGGCCCAACTTGATTCTGGGAAGTGGTAGGGTACCAAAATCCAAGAGAGAGGGGAGCAAGCACTATTATTCCCTCTCTGACCCTGCCCCAACATACAGTGTCACATCCAAGCTACTGGGTTGCCTCGCCCTGGTGAACACCTAAGGCTACCTACACCTCTGCCCCTCATACATAACAGGCACTAGCAGACCAAAAAAAAAAGAAAAGAAAAGAAAGAAAAAGGCCTAAACATAAGAACAAATCGAAGTCCCAGAGCCAATACTTTTAAGGGACCATGAGATAGCCAACCTATCAGATGCACAGTTCAAAGCACTGGTGATCAGGATGCTCATAGAACTGGTTGATTTTGGTCACAAATTAGATGAAAAAATGAAGGCTACAGTAAGTGAAATGAAGGAAAATGTACAGGGGACCAATAGCGAAGGGAAAAAAACTGGGACTCAAATCAATGGAGTGGACCAGAAGGAAGAAAGAAACAACCAAACAGAGAAGAATGAAGAAACAAGAATTCAAAAAAATGAGGAGAGGCCTAGGAACCTCCAGGACATCTTTAAATGTTCCAACATCTGAATTATAGGGGTACTAAAGGGGGAAGAGGAAGAACAAGGGGAAAACGTATTTGACCAAATAATAAAGGAGAACTTCCCCAAGCTGGCAAAGGAAATACACTTCCAGGAAATCCAGGAAGCTCAGAGAGTCCCAAAGAAGGTGGACCCAAGGAGGAGCACATCATAATTAGATTAGCCAAGATAAAAATGAAGGAGAAAATTCTAGAAGCAGCAAGAATAAAGAGACACTCACCTACAAAGGAGTTCTCATCAGATTAGCTGAATTTTCAAAAGAGATCTTATAGGCAAGAAAAGGCTGGAAAGAATTATTCCAACTCATAAAACCCAAAGACCTACATCCAAGATTGCTCTATCCAGCAAAGCTTTCATTTAGAATGGAAGGGCAGTTAAAGTGCTTCTCAGATAAGGTCAAGTTAAAGGAGTTCATCATTACCAAGCCCTTATCCTATGGAATGTTAAAGGGACTTATCTAAGAAAAAGAAGATAAAAGATATGAGCAGTAAAAAGATAGCAAACTCACAGTTATTAGCTACATCTAAAACAAAAGCAAACTAAGCAAACGACTAGAATAGGAACAGAACCACAGAAATGGAGATCACATGGAGGGTTAGCAACAGGGGAGTGGGAGGAGGAGAAAGGGAGAAAAGGTGCAGAGAATAAGTAGCATAGACAGTAGGTAGAAAATAGACAGGGGGAGGCCAAGAATAGTATGTGAAATGTAGAAGCTAAAGAACTTATGACACATGGACATGAACTAAAGGGGGAGAATGGGGAGAGGGGGTTTGCAGGGTGGATGGGGAATGAAGGGGGGAAATGGGACAACTGTAATAGCATAATCAATAAAATATATTTTTAAAAAGAAATAACCTAAATGTACCTTATTGGAGAGATAAATAAATAAAATATGGCATATGTATATTGTAGATTATGGATACATAGCATCTGATATAAATGAGCTATATCTATATGCATCAACATGAGTAGATCTCAAAAAAATAATAAGGCATAGCTTTATGTATGGTATACCATTTTTAAAAAGTTTAAATGACACAAAAGTACTTTTTTATAAATGCACATGCTTGTACATCAAATATAGAAGATGGACTCCAAAATTCATCTTAGTGATTGGCCCTGGGGATACTGAAGGAGAGTGGGACGGGGGAGGTGGGACAGTAGTTAAGGGATGATGCTTTGCCTCTTTAAAAATAGTGGCCAAAACCAGTAAACTGTTAGTGAACGTTAATTGTGAGAAATAGGAATATAGCTGTCTGTACTCTTCTTTGCATAGCTCTATATCTTTCACATTTATTAAAAGTTAGAAAATTAAAGGAAAACATTTATTAAATTATAAATAGAAGAGTGAGAAGTTGAAAACAAGAAAACCTAGTTCTGAGCATCCTTGCTTCTTAGCGACCAAACACATCAAGGAAGGAAAGGCAAGAGGTTAAGCTGTTCCCAACCGTCTACCATGTCACCAGGAGAAACAAACTCCACCATACCTCTCAACTTTGGGAGCACTTTGCCACAAGAACCCTAGTATAAAAGTCCTTGTGTGGCATAATGTACAAGGTCTTTGATAGCAATGTTACCCAAAGTGCAAACACGGTATTGCATCATTTTTCTGATGCAATAGGTGTCTTGACTCAGCTCTCAGTAAGCAATCTGGACAAACTGTGAGATTATAATTCTACATAAACAATTCGACTTTAGGGCTTATAGTTATGTACCCCAAATTGGTGGCTTTTTTTCTGATCTGGCTTAATGTAAATCTTGGAGAATCTAGGGGAATAAATGACTGATACACCCTTAGTTCTCAACTACCCTTCTTCACATGACAGGTGACATGACATGCGGGACACTCTCCCTAGAGCATACTCAGTATTAGCCACACTCCCCACACCAGAAAGCATAACACAGTCCTGGTGAATGAGAATAATATTGCCAGAAAACTCAATTATTCTCATGTGTATAATTGTGCAGGTGTGAATATAAGTCATTCACAAGCATCACTAATTTAATTATTGGCATTGAATAATAATCTCTTTATGGCATTCCTTTCCTTTGATTGAGACAAAATTTTGTTTTAAAGCCATGGTTGAAACACTTAGGCCAAAGTCTCCATTATCAGACCAAGCTTTGGAGGGGTACTCAGATAGGCGATACAAAACACTGGTAGGGAAAAGGGTTGGCATCACTCTTCCTTCCTGTCCTTAGAGATAAAGCAAAGGCAGAGCAAAGGCATCTGAGAGAGGCACTACAGCTGCCGTGCCCAGCTGTGAGGCAGACCTTGTTTCTGTACTCAGTTTTCAGATTGTAGCATAAAAGAAGGAGCACCCAGCTAGCTGTGAAGAGAGCTGGCCCCCACTTCTGCCTGCCTACAGCTTCCTGGGTTACTTCAGGACAATCACCCCTGCACGTCCTTCTTTGTAAATTTTGAGGATCAAAGCAAACAATGGCCTCTAAGTTTCCTCCCCACTGTCCTAACTTGGACACCAAGAAACCCAGTGATATTAGCTGGACAGGTTACACAATCTGTGGGGCCAAGTGCAAAATGGAAATGTGAGGCCTCTTGTCTAAAAGTTATTAAGAATTTCAAGATGAGACAGGAGAGCACCGAGCCAAAGGCAGGGCCCTTCTGAGCTCAGGGCCCTCTGTGACTGCATAGGTCTCACGCTTCTGAGGCCAGCCCAGGAGTCCACTCTGCACTGGAGTTGGTGTGTCACTCAGGGGAAAGTGGGAGGGAACACATGTTCTGCTGGTGGCACCTGGAGAGGAGAAAAAGGGCAAGTAATAAGGCCCGAGTACAATATGCTGTGTGAGAGAGGATGGCAGAGGGGCTCAATACAAAGATGGTCCTCTCCGGGGCCTCCTCTCCAGCTGTCAGTCATGAAGGACCACCCTAGGTTTCAGTCTTCTTGACTTTGTTCTGAACTCCAGGCAAAGTCTGGGGATGGCACGTTGCACAACGGCTTGTGTCAGGCAGTTCAGCAGACAACCCTGCTGAAGCTGGTCAAGAAGCACGTGGGTGACTGTTTTTCCCTTCTGCTGATGTTGCAGCCACCTGGGGTCAACATGGCGGCAGCAGGGTTTGGGACTTAAACCTTCAAAAACAGACTGCATTGTCGATGGCCAGGAACACTGCCCTTCAGCACTCGGTGCATCTTCTCATCCCAGGCCTCACAGATAATGCCCTTAATTTTACTCACATCCCCAGTGTCAGTGAGGATCATTGGCCAGCCTTGCCTCAGAGCATGGGGGCTGGAAAGGACCTTCACTGAGGCCCCATTTGCCATCACCAAGTGCTCCCTATCAGAGGAATCAGCTTGAGTATTTTCTGACACTTGGCTGGATGTTGTCAGCAGATTAGTCAAATCCACATTCGATGTTTCCATAATGAGGTTTTGGTGTCAGGTGACATTAAAGAATGAGAATGGCAAAGAAACACCTCTGCTGAACCACTTTCTGATAGCCTGAGAATGCAGCTTTCAAATCCCTTCCATTACTGTGCTGAAAAAATAAGGGTGGCATTGTGAAAGAGAGAGCCCAGGGCTGAAGGCCACGGGACCAAGGACCATTGAACAGCCAAAGATAAGTCATTTGTCCTGCAGTATTTCTGTTTCCCATTGAAAAATGGCAATAACATACCAGGCCCATGGGGATGCTGTGCCCATAGGATGAAGTAACAGATAAAATGTACATTTAACAATAAAATTACTCTGCGACTATTGGTATAACCAAGGTTTCTTTAGACCCCATAGACTTCATGAATCTAATGCAGTAAGTCATGATGATAATAATAATAAACTTGAGAGCTAGTCCCCAGGATAGAAACCACTAAAATTACAACCCCTTAAATCCCTAGTGATGCTCTACTTTCGTCTATTGAATCTGTAAAGGGATATACACGCAAATTAGCAAAATCGCATCAAAATTTGGAAAAGGAAAAAATCAGAAAAGAGGTTTAAGAGATTTGCTCCATCAATCTTAGTAATTTCTGTGCTCATTATCAGTAAGCTGTGTTTTTCTTGTAAAAGAACTACTTGGGCATGCATTGACTTGAGATAATTAAGAATGCATTTACATTTTATGAAGCCACTAATGCCCTCAGCATTCAAGGATCTTGCATTAGTTGCTCGTGCTACTTTCTCCCAATCAGTGAATACTAAAACATTTAACCTGTGGTTAAGCAGTAACCTCTCAAGGCATTGGGACTTGATTCAGTGATGTTAAGTCAAAGAGGGTTTGTCAATAGTAAATATATACATATGCACACACATACCCTCCAAAGTCCACTTTTGCAAGTGTTTTCCTTCTTTTCTAATTGCTTGAAGGATCTCATTCAAGTTTCCAAGTTCAAACAGGAATTGGAAGGGCCATAGAGTAACTTAGGAAAAGATGGCTTTTAACAGAGTGCAAGAATGACAACACAAAGAAGAAATATTGGGAATCATTGGGTTTTTTAAAAAATGAGGATAAGAAGGTGGGAATTTGATCAGGTGATCTTCTGAGGCCCCTTCCAGTTATAACACTTATACAGTGCGCAAAGATTAGGATGTGCCATCGCCCAGTGTCCTGGTCCTCTGAGGCACCCGGAACACAAAGATTCACACCCTTCTCAGTGCCATGCAACTGTGCCTGGAGTTCACCTGGAAGGAAAAGTGTCCTGCCACAGGTAGCCCCCTGAAAGCCATGTTTTCCAATGGCAGCAGATGGAAGCACCTTTTGCAAATCTAGCCAGCCATCCTATGACCTGACATATGACCTGGGCAATGAGCTGTGCTGAATTGTACTCCTGCTGCTGGATTGCCACCCCTCTCATTTGGGCAAGTGCACATAAATAATTGAGCAAAAGAAATTGCAGCCCAACACAGTCCACACAGCACCAGGTAGTCAAACCCATCTGGGACTACGTATGTGAAGAAGGAAGTATAAAAACACAGTATTTAGGAGTCTGATCTTCCAGTGGTTCTAATTTTCAAAGTCGGAAGAGACGAGTCCCCTAGGAGACTGGACCCTGCTTAGGAAGACATCTGAACTAGGCAATAAAATAATATGAAAATACCAAAAAAATAAAACTAAGAAAGAGAAATAGGTATGTAACTTCATCACGGGACTCCTGTGGTATCTTGCAACACCATGCTTCATGAACCCCAAAGAAAGCAAAAAACCCAGCTAGTGTTATAAATCCTGGTCAGCTGAATCATTTCACATGTTGCAACCTGACTTAGTTATTCATCACAGAAGCTAGCAGCTCCCTGATGCATCCTTCCGTGTCACTGGACAGGGTAGAAATAATAAATTGGCCATTGTGAGACACTCTGAGTTTCGTGGGGTTGAGCAGAGCATATTTTATATTTTTCTCTTGGAACTGCCTCTTGTTGGTAGTAAATGGTTGCCAGCGCTGCTGTTTCTCAATAGACAAGTCCTAGAAGTAAAGATAATTCAATTTTCATTCACTCTTAGGTCTCCTGCTACCCATGTTCTTCCTTGACACAGACAAGGCTGTACCTGTCTTCCCGGCCTGAGGCCTGAAGTAGCACTTGTGTGGTTTTCCCCTTGCCAGAAAATGTCATAAGCCACTCTGAAAAGCCTCTCACCCGGTGGATCCAGTGAGCACAAATTGTCTAGTGGTCTCTGCAGCTAGTTCTTCCACCTAAGCTCATTTCCACCCAAGAACAAAAATGCCATGGTCTTGATTCAGCAGCAGCTCCTGAAAGACAATCTAGTTTGGTTTAAATCTTTAAAGGTTTTCATTACAATGGAAAATATAATAACAATGGTGGCAGCACTGTTAGATTGAAATTAAATTACTACTCTCATACTGTTGAAGTGGCAACCTCTTTGGAAAGCAATACAGCAAGTTATTAAGGACCACTAAAATGTTCATACCTTTTTGAAGCAATAAGCTCACCTGTGAAAATTCATTCTGAGGGTATTATTCAACAGCAAAAAAAAAATAAGTAAGGCACATGTATGTGTTTCTTCCTGTGAAAGCAATAATATGAAACTTATTAAACAAATTTTCATATAGATGGCCATGTAAAAACATGGAACAAAGTGTCCCCTATAGTATTAAAAGATAAAAGCTTAGAGTATAGACTATGTTTTATGACTGTATCTATGGAAGAAATCATAGATCTAGGTAGAGATGAATTTATGCCAAAATCAGTGTTAAGGTGATAGGATTGTGTATACTTTTCCTACATCAAATTTGTCCACAGTATTGCTTTTCTATTTTTCAAAAAAAATTCTTAAAGTTACCAAGTGTGCCTCCCTCAGTGTCTGCCACTTCCTCTGAAACTGGGTCTGGATGACTCAGTCTGCCCAATTTCTTGAACAACACGAGTAAAGAAGGAAGGTTACCTTTCTCAATGTTTTTAAATGACATGGCAAAGCTCTTTCATCCCACAGTTGGCTTCTTTGTTTTAGATATGTTGCTTCCAATCATTTTCATGACCCTCTGCACGATTTACAAAAGCTGAGAGGTGTATGCTCTGGTATTTGCACAGTCTCGCATATCCACTGTCATGGGATTTTTTTATTAAGTGATTTTTTTAAAGAGCCATCATCCTTCATTTACAACGACAAAAGCTAGAATTGTGGCAAGTTGTCAGCCAGCAATTCAAACCACAACACACCTCAAACAGTTGAAATAAGAAGCCCTCCCATCAAGGACAGTCATTGGACAATCTAAAATGTAAACCACACACACCAAAATAGCAAATATTGTGGGTGGCCATGCCTGGCACTGGAAGTCAGAAAGATAAATAAATGCAATTAAGAGATCAGGCAAAGAAGTAAGCGTGCCATGTAGCTTACAAGAGACCAGCCACATTGTGTTTATTTTAATATTGTTTAATGGTAACACCTAATAAAGAGAGCATCGTGATTGTGTGAACTAAATTTTCAGTCATAATGAATGCTACAGACTTAACCTCCCAAGTTTAAATAGGCTACAACGTCTTGGGAAAAATGCAAGAAAAATTATTTGATAAAGGTAACGGTTTTTCACACCTGAAAATAATGTTTTTCTTCCAGCCTATCTTGATCAACAGTCGGCAGCAACACATTGCAAATATAATCTCAAGACCTTGTGGCATGTACTTGTCACTACATGCATAACTTACTATGGACAGAGGATCACGGAGATTTTGAACATAATTTCCCACACGACAGGAGATTAAATAGACCACACTGGAAGAAGGCAAGAAGAAGCTAGGTCCCTACAGTACCAAAAAGTAAGCTTCAGCCAGTTCTGGAAGGAGAAAAACAGCAGGAAATGTATTTTCAGATAGGCTGCTTTCTCAAAAGGTCCTGCTTCTAAGAAGTCTAGGAAAGGGTGAGTTACTGGGTAAGAATGTAATAAGAAAAGGGCCTTCCCTGGACAGATTTGGAATAGAGGGAAATCAGCATCTCCTCATTCATGTCTTACTTTCTCCCCTCTCTTTGTGATGGCCCCTTTCTCAGGGTATCTCCTCCTTACAAAGACCTTGCCTATCACCCATCAGAACCTGCTCTTGAGACTGCATTCCTGACACCTGCAGAGAAGTGTTAAGTCCATGCTCCTCCTCTCAGTGTCTATATAGATACAAAGCTTTCATTCAATGCTGTGCTTTCTGATGATGGAGTATCAGACATCAACAAATAAGTAGAGAAAACACTGTGGTACGAGAGAATTTTCAGTGTCCCCAAAACCATTCTACTCAGCACCCTACAGCCTTGAACCAGCAGGGCCCAGCTGCCTTACTGGTGAAAACAAAATCATAGTGCCTAACTCACAGGAGTGTTGTGAAGATTACATGAGTTCATCCTTGGAAAGGTGTACAGCAGTGCCTGACACATGGTAGGCGCTCAATATGGTTTTATTATTATTATCACTGTTTGCTATGAAAAACCTTTCTGAAACAACAATATCACATGAGAACATCAGTTTTCAAAAGTGTACATGAATAAAAGCACGTACGGGACTGATTTATGATGTAAAGTAGCATAGTCATCGAGAGCACAAGTTTTAGAGGTCAACCACCTGCGCTCAAAACCACGTGGCCACTGTGACACAGGGCCTCAGATTTCAAATCTGCAAAGTGGCGAAACAATACCAATGACACAGAGTTTCTGTGAAAACTAAGCCAGCTAAGAAAGATAAAATACTGAACAGTGCCTGACATAAAATAAACACCCTCTATATGGTAGTGGGAAGAAAAAGAGTACTCTTCAACCAAAATTTTGTCTTCAGAAAGTGTTTCAAGAAGACAAATATTTGAGAATCCTATACTTCTTGGAGCTGAGGACTACAAATGACCCCCAAGACGTGAACAAAACAATGAGATATCAGAGTCAGCTGGTTTTTGAGCTAAAGAACATGCCATAGAGGCAGAGACCCAAAGGACTTCCCAACACCCAAGGCCTGGATTAAACAGACTTGTCCTTCAGCCCTTGGCTGAGCAGGACTGCAGGCTGCTTTTAAAGGGGAGAATGAACTTGTGCATCCTGAGTAGAGTCTAACCTGAAAGAAAAGCCAACAGAGGCCGAGTTTCACAAGCTCAGATATGTCTTCCAAACACATTCTCCAGGTAAGTCACTCGTCTTCTCAAGGGAAGGACTGAATGCATTTGTGCTGAGAGGCTGAAAAGTTTCCTTCCTTATTTTTCCTCCATGGACAGAGGAATAAAAATGTCCTGTCCTCTGTGGGAACTTGCAGACTATAGAAGTTTCCCCAAGCACTTGGCTTTGACAAATATGTCTGTATGTTTCTGTATCCACATGTTCTACATGGAGAAACGAAGTAAGCTGATACATACATTACAGGTTTTAACACTATTTACCATCTTTATGGTAGTTTGTCTTCAAGATGACCACCAACAATTTCCCCCCTCTCTAATGGTACATGCCATTCCTCCCTGGGCAGTTGAAGCTTGTTGCTCCACCCAGTTGAACCTGGGCTAGTATGTGGCTTCTTTGACTGGTAGGGTGCAGCTGAAGTGTTGCTGCATGGACTCCAAGGCTGGGTCAAAAGACACCTTACAACTTCTGCCTTACTCTCTTGGAATGCTTGCTCTGGGAGAAGCCAGCTTCCATGTAAGACTGACTGCCCTGAAACTGCCAGGCTGTGAGAAAAACTAAGTTAGCCATGTAGAAGAGAGATGCTCAGTGCTTCCATCCATCCCAACTCATACATAGGAGTGAAGAATATGTCTTACACATCCAACTCAGTCAGTTCTTCAGACAACTCCAGCCCTCACTGCAAACCTATGACAAAAACCAAGTGAAAACCACCCAGCTGAGCCCCATCAACTCATGGAACAATGAGCAATAAGAAACAGTAAATGGTGATTTCAAGAGACTAAGTTTTAGGGTGTTGCTTATGCAGCAGTTGGTAACTAAATACTTCAATATACTGCATCAAATTTGTCACTAAACCTACTTTTTAAAAATCTCACTCAAATGGAACTTAAACAACTGAGACTAATTTGTATAGGAGACTTTAACATTAACGGTAGGTGATGTTTGGCGTTTGCTGTGGTGTTATCTGAACAAAACAGCCAAATTCTCCTCTATAATCTGCACAAAAAAGTGGGCCTTAATTCTCAATTAAAATACTTTAGAAAAACAAATAAAATCGGGTTCCTTCTACAAGGCTAAATGTCACATTTCTAATACCAATAATAGATTTGATAACAGAGAGAATGAATATTTACTATCAAACTAATTGCCTATTATTTGATGCCAATTAAGAATGTAATTGCTTCTTCAGTATCCCCAAGATCGTTCACAGTTTCAGGAAGTATAAGAGTATTTGGTTACATTTATTTAATTTGTGTAAACTCTTCTGTGGTTCGTTATTTCCAGAGGAAAATGGAGTTTGAAACTGGGAACATTTCTGATCTAATTTTCTGTATGTACATCTTAAAAAGAGATAAATTATTTATCTCTAGTAATGCAAATGAGTTCATGCTCACAAGCTTGATGTTCAAAGGAATGTAGACATGCCAAAGATATAACCAGGTAATAATTTAGTCTTCCTTACCTGTGAAAATTCCTTTTATAGATGTGATAGATTGTGAAATTATCTTAATATATGGCTGTGATATATGGCATGGATTTTACTGAGGAGGATAATCACATGTTTTCCTGCTACAGTTATTTTCCTAAAAACCAAAGACACTCTGTCTGAAAGACTTATTTCTCTGGCCTTGGAAGCCGAGGTACCTGGGACTTATAATCTTTCAACTCCTTTGCACTCAGGGTTAGCCTCTTTACTCCTCCGAGGTTGTTTACCCTTGGGAAAAATGAAGGACATGTGGGATTTAGGAATTAGGCACATGAACTCATTTAGTGAAAGTGACCAGTGTGAACTCGGACTTTTATCACAAATGATATATACATAAAATACATGAAGAGGAGAACCCTCTAGTTCCCAAAAGCCCAGACCACTTGGCTGAGCACTTTGAATACCACTGGAAGCAGCTTATTTTAAATCTTATGGACAACTTATGGCTGTGTTGGTTTAACTACCACCCAAGAGAATCTTGCCAGGATCAGATCTGTGTTCTGGGACTTCTGTCCCAGAGGGCATTTCTGCTTTTAAACCATTCTGCCTCCAGTCATCCCATTCCAGAGCGTCTCAGTCCACTACCCCACCAAGCACGGAAAGGCAGCAGACCTGCTTACAGGAGCAGATGAAGTGACTGGGGCAAGTATATCAGAGTCTCTTCAGCTTGGGCCTTATAAACAGGAAATGTGTACTATTTTGGCATTCTACTCTGGGTATGCTGTTGAGTTTCAGGACAAAAGATATTGAGCATGGGTATAGCAACAGACATTATCAGGCTTTGGTGAGGGCCCAAGAGTCATTGGTCCTGAAGCATTGTGCTTGGTAGGTTTCCTTAGGCCCGAAACATCTAGAACTGCTTTGAGGACTCTCCTAGGAATTCAGAACCACAGGAAGGAAAAGGTGAAGGTGTGGAGTTGGAGAGGGGGTCAGGGGAAGAGTTGTACATACAGAAGGAAATACAGACAGGCTGTTGAAGGGGTCATCTCCAAGAAATTAATCTCTAAACATACCAAAAGAAATATTTATTTCAATACGTTTGAATTATCACTATTACCAAAAATAGAACACAATCATAGACTGAAAGAATTTAGAACTTTAAAAATCAGTGCTCTGAGGGATGCATAAATTTAACCAACATTGACATGTGTTCCCGCAGGAAAGCAAATGTGACCCAAGCCAGGTGGACACCATATCGATGGCAAAGGAAGCCCAAGGTGGTCATTGTTTTCTTTGCTCTTGTTGTCTGTGTTGATGCAAAATTTGTGATTTTTCATCCAGTAACAAAATCAATACAACTGACTAACATTTCATAATTTAGACACTTTAGAAAACACAACCAGGTTTTCTGCAGTTAGACCTTTTTCTTGTTTTGGAAAGTTGAAGGGGGACATAACTCAACTTTTCCCAGTACTTTGTCTATGTTGTCGTCTCTGATGATTTTCCTCCAGTTTCTCTGGGGAGCCGTCATCACATCTCGGCTTTACTTTATACTGAATTTGAGCAAATAGAACTGAAAGGGCAAAGCAACATGTAGAGTAGTTAGAAATTTGAAATCCCATAAAAGCTTGTGGTAGATAATTTAAATAGAAGCTATTTTGAGTGTCACCTAGAATAACAACTGAGTACCACGCTGACACGGGTAGTATAAGGAGCCTTTGGCAATTGTGGATTTAACCTTCACAGTTTTGAATGTCCTTAAATGACTCTGAAAGCCCATAACATGTAGTAATTTGTCATTTTGCTGAAGCATGAATCTGAACTGCCTGCCCTGGGAGGCAGGACTGAGTCCATTAACTGGATACCATGACTTTATTATTCACTCCCTTGAAAAAGTTTTATGAACTTGGGGATTTGTAAAGGTCTCAGATACTCCTTCACAAACATTCTCGTGCCTAATACAATGCTTTAAGAAAACAATAGTAAAGTTATGGGTAAGGAGACAAATACACAGAAACAAAGTAAGATGATTTCAGTACAGAACACTGAAATGTGACATCTCAGTGAATACTTCTTTTATTGGCTTTCTATCAACAGGAATAATGTATGTTAAGCATCTAAGACAATGTCTGACAAACATGAAGTGTTCTTTTTGTGTTAGTTCTTTTTCTTTGCTTCATATCTGCTATTGAAACAGGTATACAGTAGTGTCTACTTATGGAGAAGTTCCTTTAAAGTAGATAAATGAAGAAAATATCAGAGACCATCGCTGTATTGTTTTGGTTTTTTTTTGTTGTTGTTGAGGATTTGAACGATGTTTGGTACAAAACCTGCTTATGATAAGGAGTCTCTGTATTATAAAGTGCACACTTGATTTAGCAGTCTATATTTATTCATAACAAAAAAGGCATTGTTTATACATTCTCTTAATCTGCAACCTCACAATGTGACAGGATTAGGAATCTGGGCCCACATGCAGATGTTAGAGTGTGTAGCAAAATTGAGACACAATAAATTTGTTTCTGAAGATTAGAAATGGAGGCTTGATACAGCTATTTGGCTTTTCTCAGTGTATGAACCCAGGACCTCAGTAATTCTTCTAACCTAAACCTCATTATCATGTATTTCAGATCACATTATGTTTATACATGCATCGTGTCTGCTTAAAAATCAAATAAGGCTTATTTTTCATTAAAATGGTATTTTTAAATGAGTGAATATTTCAATAAGGGACACCAAAATAACTTTTCTCATAGATTCAGTAATTTACATATTTTGTAGATAATTCAAATGAAAGATGATCCAATGCAGTCATCCTTGTTGTAAAGCTCAGGAAGCTGAATGTGGTTGGATACAACCTTGTAACATGTTGTTATAGTGAAAAGAACATATGATTTTATCTTGGTGTGTGGAATTTTTGGCATGGAGAGAATATTTTTAATAACACATTCCCCCTACCTGTGTTTCCAAGGTACTATGCTGTTGTAGGAGTGACAAACAATCGAAATCAGTCAATTGTTCGGTCATCAAAAACATGAATATGGTAATTCACACCAATAAGAATACTGAACCACCTTCCTTTCCATCAAGATAATGAGAAAGCAGTTACGCATTTGCATGAAAATAGAAATTTAGGGTAGCATTACAGTTCAGTTGTAATCTGCTCTTCCACCACCACCCCCTTCCCCTCAACTGCCTTGGGGCTTATAAACTGCTTCAGCGACCATCGGCCAAAAAATGCACATGTCATCTGCAAATCACAGATCTTGACTCAAGTGATTGAACAGGGAGAAGTGCTGAAGGGTTCATAGTGGCCAGGACAAGACTTAAAAGTGATGTGAAATAGGGAGCAAAGAGGGCTGCAATTGCCTTGGAGCCTAAAATAGACAGAGCTTCAGTGCCATAGAAAAAATCACCAGCTTCCCCATCATTTCTTTAAAGGTCAAAATTTTTGTAGGTGGACTGGGAGAGCAGCAGATTGCAGATGCGTTTAACAGCAAGATATTTTCTGCTGCCATGACCCGTTAAGGAAGATTTTCAAAAACACATCGGCTGGTAAACAGTTTGGCCCTACTCTGGGTCATCTGCCTTCTCTGGGCTCCTTGCTGCATGGATTCTTGCCTGGGTAGACTCCCAAACCTCACATCAGTCAAAGCTGGGTTTTCAGTGCAGTCCATTACGTTTTTTAGAGAGGTACCTCAGTGGCTTTCAGAGAGCTTTTATGATGTGGGGCTGCCTCTTCCCAAATGCATGAAGCATACACATGAGGCACACAGGCACAGAGCGCGAACTTTCTTTCCCCTTCACACTCCTGGTCAGCAGGCAAGCCCCAATGCCTAACCCAAAGGAACCTCAGGAAGCCAACTGACTGCATGCCTCTTGGGGTGGTCACCCAATGCTCTACCACGTTACACTCAACTGTTGGCTATATAAACCAGTAAACCATTTGGCAAACTCGACCTGGGCCCACAGTCAGAGTTAGATTGAGTGGTGGGAAATTTCCCATCTCTGCCCACATTTATACGCTGGTCTCCAGGAGTACCTATCAAGAATGACAAAGGCCAGAGAGCTTAATTGAAAGAGCTCTTCCAGATGGCATCCATGTCACAGGTTTCCCATGGAGAGTACATCTCCAAGTGGGAATGTGGGAAGATAAGGTTCCAGTAGAGCTAAATTCCCAAAGTCTGTCCTTGGAGCCAAAGATATGCTAGAAACCACAAACTTGCTCTGCCAAATACTTTGGGTTAGAATGAGATCCCAGTGCCATTTAGAAATTACACCTTATCTGACCCTCCCCCCTGCAGCAACTGGTAATATACCAGCACACCTGAATGAGGATGGCCATTTGTAGGCCCCTGGGAAGAAGGCGAGTGGTGGGAGCTTACTATTCACAATTGTCTTAACGGTATTATTCATATTATTCCCATAGCCAAGCATTCGTGTTAGGATGGCAAAGTATGTATTGTCAGCTGTCTGGACATTGGGCTCCCTGGGGATGGCTCAGGATCTCCCACATCCCAGAAGGGTATTATCAGGCCAGAGAGGCTAAAGGTCATACATAGTTCCCTTCTCTTGAAAGGGGCATAAGGTGTTACTCCTCTAACAATCCCAGGACCTGATTTTCCATTTGGCAGAGAAACAATAGGAATGAATATTAATTTGTGATGTAGTTTTCTTATTTAAACCTTTACAATTATCCCAAACAAAAGAGTGGTAACTAAGAAAGGGATGCCTTTAGTTGTATCGCCTTAGGAAGGTTACTTTAGCTTTCTGTGCCTCAGTGCCGCACCTAAAGGGGAGCATGCCCCCACAGTGCTGTTGTGAGGATTAATTCAGCCGATATGTGAAAAATGCTCAGAATAGTGCCTAGCACATAGTAAGTGCTCAGGAAACATTTCAATCTAAAAGATTGCTATTGTTACTATATCTTTGCAATATCTTATCCATCATATTTCCCTGTATTCCTTGTAGGGGGAGTGAGGTGGAGAGGTGGTAAAAATAATGGCCTAGGGAGTAGAAGGAGAGAGGGAGAAGGCTCTGGGTATTACCCTGGAGACAGATCGCCTAAGAATGCCATGGAATTTTATTGATCCACAAAGGTTCTGCAGTTTCTGCTCTAGGTTTCTGTTTTAACCTTTTCAACTTCTGTACCCATTTTCTCTCTTCATTTACAACTAGATCTTCCACAGGGACAAAACAGAACCCTGTGAAGAGTTGTCACAAGTCAGTGCCAACATGACAATGAGTAAAGCCAGAACACAGAAATGCAAGAACTGCCGTGTGTTGGGGAAGGAATGGTGGCAACGCAATGCGCAGGGTCCTAGGATTTAAGCTCACGCCACTGACTATGATCCTCGTGAGTGGGGATTCGGTGAAGGAGAGGGAGGAAATCAGTTTGGAATTACTGACCCACTCCTGCCACTTTCTTAGCTCTTCATCATTAAGGGGTCCAAGGAGAAATGCCTTTGCCTGTCCTGGGAGATGCAGAGTAGCACCCTGCTCTTGCCGGGCATGCCTCTGCCTGCAGCTTTAAAGATGCCCAGAGCCCAAATATGGGGAAGAAAGCAAGCCATAGTTTATGCTAAAATCCTAAAGCCATTGGAAAGCAAATGCATATACTAGAAAGGATTTAAGCAGCTGGTGGATGTCATTACATTCATTTCTCAAGGAGGCCTGTCTTCTGATGACACCAATCAAAGAACTGGGTCATCTCTCAACAGTAATTTTCTTGGAGGCCATGAAATTCTTGCATTGATTTCATCCCCCTTTGGCTGAACATGTGCTGAGAACAGCCAAGCTGGTAAGGATCAGGCTGCCCATGGGGCTGTCATCAAATCCATCTGAAGAGTTTATATCCTTAATGGGATCAGAGGTCTTATCGGTGATTCTTTGTAAGTGCAACAGAGAAAATATCTTCTCTCACCACTGATTCCACACCTGACAATTCCCCTATTTATCAGTTAACAATTATTGTCTGAAAGCCAGTCAATTACAAAGAGGAATTTATGAAGTTCTTAGCAACTAAGAAGACGCTTGATAAGACCTGTTCATTCTGTTCAGAAAACTGAAATGTGAACTGTGTGAAGACAGGACTGATTTCACATAAATTATCACCACATCAGAATACAAACCATTAGGATATTAATTCTTATGTTTCTGTAGATATACAACAACTTACAACTATGGATGGGAGGAGACAAAAGCATATGGTTACTGCAAACGTGGCATTAATCTTGATCCCTCAAGCCCCCGCTCTGTGAATTCTTCCCAGCACCCCAGGAAGAGTTGGCTGTGCTCTTCTCACTGTCTTCAAATCTATGATATGACTCAGAATTTATCTTTGGTGATGTTTATCAGTTTACTTTCTCCCACCGCTGGCCGAGCCCACTTTTAAATGGACCCATGTCTTCTCACTCACCCTCTGGTCCCCGTATCTAACATAGTGTGGCACATAAAAAGGGTTGAGAACATTGGTTTAATAGGTAGGTAGAGTAATCTTGGTGTTAGTTCAGTCCACAGACGCCAGTATTTTGAAGGCATTCCTTCCTCATTCTCTAAAGCTCTGGCTAACAAATACTCATTAAATACCTAAGCAACATCCTTGGTTCCATTTTGTGCCTTGAATTAACAGAAATGTGTCCAAGGACAGCTCCAGATGAGATCTCTGAAAAATTCTGCATCTCCAACTAAATTGTGTTATATTATAGATGCTGTGACACCCATCCTTCACATCAGTCAAAAGGAAGAAACCATATTTGATAGTTCTTTGTGAGGGATATCTAACATCCCATCTCTCCTCCTTGTTCTGCACATTGTCACAATCAGGTGGAGGCAGACAGAAACTTATCTCAGATGTGACATGCAATCCTGCTTTCTGTCCCGGACTGCCTGCCTCCAGAAACTTGAACGCTTGCTGGACCCATTCAGCCCTTCGAGGGCCTGCTGGAGAAGGTGGTACCCCCTGGGGCAACTCTTGACAAGTGAGTGCAGTGTGGGCCCCATGGATGAATGCGGCTCCCTGAGAACTATAGGGCCGCTCACAAGGTTTCCTAGGCTCTGTCCTCAACAGGAAGGAGCTCCAGTTCCCCGTGGTGGTCACAGCGGACCAGCAGAGCCCAGACTGGTCTCCCTCCCAGGCATCACTCATCTCCATCCCCCGATGTTGTCTCTGGCACTACTTCTCTAAAGAAACCACCTGCATGGAAGCCTATGTCACCCGGTCTGCACTTTGGGGAAACTCAGACAAAGTGTAAGCCATGATTTGACTAAACCATACATAGTACCATTTAAATGAGTACTTGATTAGGCTTAGAACTGATCATGATGACAAACAAAATGGACAAATGTAATGCCTTCATCCACATCCTTGTAAAATACAGTACGTATATAAAGGATTCTATAATTAGGTGTATAAATCTAAGCATACCACAAATTTTAACTGTCTTTTAGTAGTGAATAGTCTTCCTTTGGATTGATACAAAAAATTAGGCCAATGAAATATGTTTTTCTAAGTACGTGCCCATAAAAGTGAATGAATAGCTATTTCCCAAGGAGCAACGAACATAAAATGTCACTTTATTCTATGAGACAGGAATAGCCTAATCCCAGGCTAAAGTGAAAGCCACGTTGACAATGCCTAGGTTTTCCTCTACATCTAGTTCCCTTTTAATGATATTCATCACAGTTGAGATTATCTGCTTCATGCCCGTCTGTTTCAACAGACTGAAGCTCTGCGATGGTGAAGACTGTCTCATTTTAAAGCATAGCCTTAGAACTTAGCTCTGCATTTGGCACACAGTGGATCCTCAGTGAATGTTCATTGAATTAACTGTACAAAATAGAAATCCATACCACACAGGTGATGACTCAGAGGCCATCCCATCCACTATCAGTCATCTGTATTCACGTTAGTTAAGAAAGGCCCTGGCTGAATCAGTCCGAAAGCCCCTTACACAGTGGAGACATAGCAAAAGTTCAAGCTGGACAGGAGGAACCTGATTTTCTTTGCATCTCTTAAGAACTCAGTATGAACTCTTTGTCTCCAGGAGAGTCACTCAGTTTCTCTCTACCCTTAATAAAATTTGAATTATATTACATCTTGAATTTCTGAAGTTGGAGAGCAAAGTTAGTCAACCAACCAATGGATCTAACACGGTCATACAACAGAGAATGTGTTACCACTTGGATTTCAAAAACCTTGAACACCAATATTTGTCAAAATCTTTAACAGTGTTTTTAAAAGTATCCAGATAGGAGTCAGGAAGATGGTGGCAGAATAGCACGGAGGGAACCCAGCTCCTGTGCATCTGGTGGAAAATCTGGGCGGATCTACCGAAGAACAGCATAATCAACCAACAGTTCCCCAACATTTATGAAAATAGGAGACCACAGAGTGTGGCAGAGGAACCAGACACCTGCGGATCAGCGAGGATTCCAGAAGGTGAGGACAAAAGCGGCTGCGCCCGCAGCCTCCTAAGCTTCGGGCTGCGCCTGTGGTTTGCCCAAGGTGGGCGACCTCCAGCAGAGCATGAGTACGGACGAGAAGCAGCAGTCAATCTGGGCCTGCACCATCAGTGGGAAACAGAGACCCCGTTTGGGACCAGGGCCGGGACACCTGTGGCAGAGGGAACTCCAGAGGCCCGGCACCTGGTGGGCCAGCACCAGACTCCGTGGGAGCCCTGGGCCTGCTACAGGGTCCATGGGAGAGAACTGACTCCCCCCCTCCCTGTCTAGGCAGGCAGGTTAATACCGGACAGAGACCTGTGGTCTTAAGTTAAAGTAAAGGGTGGCAACTGCGGACTCTGTGGTCACCAGCCCGCCAGCCTGCCAGCCCGCCAGCCCGCCAGCCCGCCAGCCTGGAGGATTTAAGAAGGACACTGTAGTTGCTGGTCTTTTGGGATTGGGCTGGGCTGAGAGGTAGGCTTTGTGGAGAAGTCTCTATTGGAAAGTGAACTGAGGTGCTCTGCGACAGCAGCTTGCCTCATGGCCCAACCACCCAGCCGCCATCCAGGGGAGGGGTGGGAACACCTGGGGCCCACCACGGGACTGAGAAGGACAGTGCCAGATACCGTGGGACACAGGCAGCCTCCCAGGCGTGCGGGCGCCCACATCCCAATCTGGCAGCCTGGCTCTGGTGCCTGCCTCCATACCTGCCCTCAGAAAGGCCGCAACCAGAAAAACTGGTTTGGACAGTTTGAAACCAACAAAGGAAAGGTGTTTTTGTTGGTTTTTTTTTAATGTGTGTGTGTGTGTGTGTGTGTGTGTGTGTGGTTTTTCCCCTTCCCCCCTTTTTTTTCTCTCTCAACTTCTTTTGTAAGTAATCTTATATCTTTTAAACTACATTGTTGCTCTATCTTTCAATACTCAGTCCCTCATTTCTTTTTCTTTTTGTCCGGTTTTAGTCCTTCCGTTCTTCCCAAATTTTCTGCTTATTCCTCTTTTCTCCTGACTTTTGTGTGTGTGTGTGTGTGTGTGTGTGTGTATGTGTGTGTGTTGGATTGTTTGTGTGTGTGCTGCTTAGTTTTCTTTTAGGTGTATTATTATTTTTTTGCATTATTCTTACTTCTTTTTTTATTTTAAGAATATCTTTGTATCCCTCCTCTTTCTGTACAGGTTTCTTAGTCATGGCTGGTTATATTGTACTACCTGACAGGTTCCCACTGCTCTTTCCTCCACAGTGTATTGCTAATTTTCTATACTTCACTTGCTTTCCTTTGCCATACTACCCAAGCTCTATAACTCCCATTTAGACAGATCACATAGAGTCTATCACGTGAGTGTTGCTCTAATATTACTGTAAATAAGAGCTGTTCTATACAACAGTAATACTTCATAACACATCTCTAGGACCTTAGACCACCTTACAGGTGCCTGAATTCTATTACTCTATTTACTGATGCGCTACACCCAGTTACTAACCTGCACTCTCACCTTACCTCAAAATCGCACCACCCGCAACCACACTGCTTTCTAGATACAACTCACGAGCAGCCTCTTCCCAACAAGAGACTTAACTTATGTCCAACCTTTCCTAAAAGTGGCAAGCTGGGTCGAAGAACACGGTTAACTCTATACATAGCCTAAAGATTGTCTATTTCTTCTCTGCCCACTGTGTCTGTAAATAACATAAAATAATCTTCTGCCATCATAAAACATATTGCCTCCCCCTCCAACTGATCACACACAGACAATAAAGAAAGGAGTAGGTGGAAGCGGAGAACACCAAGATACCTGCAAGAGACTGCACCATGGAATTCCACAAGTATCCTACCACAGAAGTTCACACCATAAACCCAGGGAACCAGAACAGATCAATTTAAGAAGCTAAGGACAACAAGAAGAGTGTCACAAACAATGGGAAGACAAAGAAACAATCCCAAAATGAAAGAAAAGGAGGAAGCCTCAGAAAGAATGTTAGATGAAATAGAAGCAAGTCAACTATCACATGTGGAATTCAAAGCACTGGTTATCAGGAAATTCAAAGAGCTTACAACAAGCTACCAGAAACTACAGGGGAGCTACAATGAACTCTCTGCAAACTACACCAACATGAAAAAGGAAATAGAAACCATCAGTAAAGGTCAAGAGGAAATGAAGAATACAATTTCTGAACTGAAGAACACAGTAGAAAGTATGAAGAAAAGAATCAATATGGCGGAAGATCACATAAGTGAGATCGAAGACAGGATACAAAGAATCTCCCAGATGGACCAAGTAATGGAAAAGAGAATCAGAAAAAATGAGGAGAATTTAAGAGAAATGCAAGACAACACGAAATGTAATAATATCTGAATAATAGGAATACCAGTAGGAGAGGAAGAAGAACAAGGGATAGAAAACCTACTTGAAAGAGTAATAACAGAAAATTTTCCTAAGTTGAGGAGAGATAAAGTCACACGGATCCAGGAATCTCAGAGAGTCCCAAGCAGGTGGAACCCAAAGAGGCCCACTTCAAGACACATCATCGTTAAAATGGCAAAATTCCAAGACAAACAGAGAATCTTAAAGGCACCAAGGGAGAAAAAGGAAGTAACATACAAGGGGGTCCCGATAAGGTTGGCTACTGACTTCTCAATGGAAACATTCCAAGCAAGAAGAGAATGGCAAGAAATATTTCAAGTAATGAGAACCAGAGGCCTACACCCAAGGCTACTTTACCCAGCAAGGCTCTCAATCAAGATAGAAAGCCAAATAAAGAGCTTCCAAGACAAAAAAAGTCTAAAAGAATATGCTTCCACCAAACCAGCTCTACAAGAATTACTAAAAGGGCTGCTTTAAGGAAAGGAAGGAAAAGAGAGAGACGGAGAGGAACCGTGGAACAAAAATGGCAATGAATAAGGACCTTTCAATAATAACCTTAAATGTACATGGATTAAATGCACCAATTAAAAGACATAGAATAGCTGAATGGATAAGAAAGCATGACCCACACATATGCTGCCTAAACGAGACCCACCTCAGGTCAAAATACCATCACAGACTAAAAGTGAAAGGATGGAAACAAATTTTCCAACCAAATAGACAAGAAAAAAAAGCTGGGGTAGCAATTCTCATATCAGACAAAATAGACTTCAAAAACAGGGCCATAAAGAGAGACCCAGAAGGTCACTTCATATTACTCAAGGGAAGAATCCACCAAGAAGACATTAACATCATAAATATATATATGCACCCAACACAGGAGCACCCAAATATATAAAGAAAATCCTAGAGGACCTCAAGAAAGATACTGACAGCAAAACAATTATAGTAGGGGATTTTAACACCCCACTGTCAAAAATGGACAGATCTTCCAAACAAAATATCAACAAAGATATAGCAGCATTAAACGACACTCTAGAAGAAATGGACCTAATTGATATATATAGAGCCATCCATCCCAAAGAAACTAAATACACTTTCTTTTCAAACGCACATGGAACATTTTCAAAGATAGATCACATGATAGGACACAAAACCAGTCTCAACAACTTCAGGAAAATAGAAATCATACCAAGCATCTTCTCTGATCACAAGGGACTGAAATTGGAAACCAACCCCACAGGAAAAAACCCAAAACACCCAAAATCATGGAGACTGAATGGTAGGCTATTGAACAATGAATGGGTCAAGATTGAAATTAGGGAGGAAATCAAAAAACTCCTTGAAACAAATGAAAATGAACTCACCACAACCCAAAATTTATGGGACACAGTGAAGGCAGTCCTGAGAGGGAAGTTCATAGCGATACAGGCTCACCTAAAGAGGATAGAAACATTTCAAACAAACAACCTAACCCAACGCCTGCAAGAACTCGAGGAACAACAACAAAGACAGCCCAGAGCAAGTAGAAGGAAGGAAATAACCAAGATCAAAGCAGAATTAAATGACATAGAGACTAAAAGCACAATTCTAAAGATCAATGAATCCAGGAGTTGGTTTTTTGAAAAGATAAACAAAATAGACAAACCTTTAAGTAGGCTCATTAAGAAAAGAAGAGAGAGGACACAAATAAACACAATCAGAAATGAAAGAGGAGAGATTACAACTGATACCACAGAAATAGAAAGGATTGTAAGAAATTACTATGCGGAACTGTATGCCAAGAAATTTGAAAACCTGGGTGAAATGGACAAATTTCTAGAAAAATATAATCTTCCAAAACTCAATGAAAAAGAAGCAGAAAACCTGAACAGGCCAATAACAGCAAATGAAATTGAAGAAGTAATCAAAAAACTCCCATCACACAAAAGCCCTGGGCCAGATGGTTTCACAGGAGAATTCTACAAAGCTTTTAAGGAAGAGCTAACCCCTATTCTTCACAGACTATTCCAAAAAATCCAAAAGGAGGGAAAACTCCCCAACTCTTTCTATGAAGCCAGCATCACCCTAATCCCAAAGCCAGATAGAGACACAACAAAGAAAGAAAATTACAGACCAATATCACTGATGAACATAGATGCTAAAATCCTCAACAAAATATTGGCAAATCGCATCCAACAATACATCAAAAAGATCATACACCACGACCAAGTGGGATTCATCCCGGGGATGCAAGGATGGTTCAATATACGCAAATCAATAAATGTAATACACCAAATAAACAAAAGCAAAGACAAAAACCACATGGTCATATCAATAGATGCGGAAAAAGCTTTTGATAAGGTACAACACCCATTTATGATAAAGGTACTCAGCAAGGTGGGAATAGAGGGAACATTCCTCAATATAATAAAGGCCATATATGAAAGACCTACAGCCAACATCATACTCAATGGGCAAAAACTAAAAGCTTTTCCACTAAGATCAGGAACAAGACAAGGTTGTTCACTTTCACCACTTCTATTCAATATAGTATTGGAAGTTTTAGCCTCAGTGATCAGACAAGAAAAGGAAATAAAAGGCATCCAAATCGGAAAGGAGGAAACAAAACTGTCATTGTTTGCAGATGACATGATAGTGTACATGGAAAATCCTATAGCCTCTACCAAAAGACTGCTTGAACTAATAAATGAATTTGGCAAAACAGCGGGATACAAAGTCAATATCCAGCAATCAAAGGCATTTTTGTATACCAACTATGAAGCAGCAGAAGCAGAAGTCAAGAAAAAAATCCCATTCGATATAGCAAAAACAAAAATAAAATATCTGGGAAAAAACCTAACCAAGGGGGTAAAAGACCTGTAAGCAGAAAACTACACAACACTGAAGACAGAAATCAAGGAAGATACAAACAAATGGAAACATATACCATGTTCATGGGTTGGAAGAATTAACATCATCAAAATGTCCATACTACCCAAAGCAATTTACAGATTCAATGCAATACCTACTAAAGTGCCAATGGCATATTTCACAGACATAGAACAAACACTTCAAAAATTTATATGGAACCATAAAAGACCCTGAATAGCAGCTGCAATTTTGAGAAAGAAGAACAAAGTAGGAGGGATCACAATACCTGATATCAAACTGTATTACAAGGCCACTGTAATCAAAACAACCTGATATGGGCATAAAAACAGATACGTGGACCAGTGGAGCAGAACAGAGAGCCCAGAAATAAACCCAACTCTCTACAGTCAACTAATATTTGACAAAGCAGGCAGTAACATAAAATGGAATAAAGATAGCCTCTTCAACAAATGGTGTTGGGAGAACTGGACAGCTACATGCAAAAAAATGAAACTCGACCATCAACTTACACCATAGACCAAAATAAATTCAAGGTGGATAAAAGACTTAAATATAAGCCGTGAAACCATTGAAGCCCTAGAGGAGAGCATTGGCAGGAAGATCTCAGATATTCCACGCAGCAATATTTTTACTGATACATCCTCTAGAGCAAGGGACATAAAAGAAAGAATAAACAAATGGGATCTCATCAAAATTAGAAGCTTCTGCATGGCCAAGGAAAACAGTATCAAGATAAAAAGAGAAGCAACAGCTTGGGAAAACATATTTGCCAATGACACCTCAGACAAAGGTTTAATCTCCAAAATATACAAAGAACTCACATGACTCCACTCAAAGAAGACGAGCAATCCAATTAAAAAATGGGCAAAGGACTTGAACAGACACTTCACCAAGGAGGACATACAGAGGATCCAGAGACACGTGAAAAGATGCTCGATATCACTAGCTATCAGAGAGATGCAAATCAAAACCACAATGGGATACCACTTTACACCAGTCAAAATGGCTATCATAAACAAAGAAACAAATGACAAGTGCTGAAGAGGTTGTGGGGGAAAGGGGACCCTAGTTCACTCTTGGTGGGATTACAGACTGGTACAACCACTATGGAAAAGAGTATGGAATTTTCTAAGAAAACTAAAAATGGACGTGCCTTTTGACCCAGCAATTCCAGTATTAGGAATATTTCCTAAGAACCCTGAAACACCAATCCAAAAGAACCTATGCACCCCGATATTCATAGCATCACAATTTACAATAGCCAAGAGTTGGAAGCAACCTAGATGCCTATCAGTCAGTAACTGGATAAAAAAACTATGGTACATTTACACAATGGAATTCTATGCTGCAGAAAGGAAGAAGGAGCTCCTACCCTCTGCAATATCATGGATGGAACTGGAAAGCATTATGCTGAGCGAAATAAGCCAGGTGGTGAAAGACAAATACCATATGATATCACCTTTAACAGGAATCTAAACAACAAAACAAACAAGCAAGCAAAATGTAACCAAAGACACTGAAATAGAGAACAGGCTGACAGGTCCAGAGGGGAGAGGGGAGAGAATCACAGGGGAAAAGGGGAAGGACTCAAATGAACAAGTATAAAGGACATATGGACAATAACTAAGGTGGGGGGTGGAGATGGGAGGGAGGCGGGGAGCACTGAGGGGCAGGGCTGGGAATACAAGACAGAAAACTGTACTTGAACAAGAATTAAATAAAAATTTTTTAAAAAATAAAAGTATCCAAAAGTTCTTTATGTTCACATAAAATCCTTTCTGCTAATTTTCTGTGTAATAAGTCTACCTTCACAAAAAAAAAAGATGAACAATAGAACATTCTTATAAAAACTTTCTTTATCTCCTTCAAAGTAACTCCTTTTGTCTTTAAAACTCACATAACAGATATCCTACCTCAACCATTTAAGTGCATTGAATTTCTTTAGCTCTTTCCATGTTCACCATATCTTTTTTTCTTCTGCTGTGAAATCACTTCTAGAACAATCGCTGTAATAATACCATTGAAAGTCAACTACATTATTAGTCTCAGAACTGAACACAGTGGAGAATGGCTTTGGACAGGTAACACAACTTTTCTGAGCCTCCCTTTTCTCTATTATAAAATACAGTGAAAAGAGATTGATTCCTACTGCACCTCACAACTTTAATAACCTGTGAATATTTTTAGAAAGAAGTCTTTGTAGATATTTAGTTTAGTTTAGTTTTGTTTTATAAATTGTACTGTGTGCCAAGTATTAATTGGTGTGCTTAGTTTCTGTAGTAACACTGATGACTGTCTTCAACCTAGATGCTCGGTATTTTGGAAGTCAGAACTTTCGGCAAGTAGGTGGCTTAACCACTTCAGTTACAAGCAGCAGGCAGCCTTCTGAGCTGGCACTGTTCTGTCAATGAAACTTGAAACCTGGAAGAGTCTAGATGCCCCTCTCTTTGCAGATCCAGATGTGGCTTGAAAAGGACTCAGTTTGTACCTTATACAAATCTTCATTCTTAGCCCCTTTCCCTGTTTTTTAAATTGGGAAATTAGGCAAAAAATAGAAGTAAAAATATTGTCTTTGTTTCTGTACCAGACCCAGATTGCACCTGTTGGGTGATAATTTATTAATATTTTAATAAGCTCAGGTAAGGGGCCACTGGTGCTATCATCTACGGGTCCTGGAATGTATTTTGAAGTTTCAGAGAGAAGGTAAAGGTTAGAATATAGGGGATAAAATACATCTGGCAAACAGTAATAACATGTCACAAAAATTCAATACGTATCTTGGAAATGATCACAAGGTAAAGGCCTCTAATGTAAGATGAGAGTACATGTCAGATTATAAGTAGACCCCACTAAGTTACACAATCACCTCATTCTCTAAAAAATGGCCATGACACAGGAAGGAATCTATACTGTAATTCAAAAGATAATTCTTAAATTATCATTAAATGGAGATAGTGAGGCCACCAAATTTCAGTCTCAGGAATTCAGAAAGAGGACTTTCAGCCAAGATGGATGTGTAGGTAGATAAACTTTGCCTTCTCACACAACCAAAAGAAGGTAAACAACAAATTTAAAAATAAAAAAATGACCAGAACTGACAGAAAATCAAACTGTATGGAAATCGGACAACCAAGGAGTTAAAGAAGAAACATTCACTCAAACCCACAGGAGGGGCAAAGTCAGGTGACTGGGATGGAGAAGATTGTAGCAAGGCTGCAGCTGGAGGACCGGGCAGGCAAAGCAGCAGCTGGCAGACAAAGTGGTGCCATGTTTGAGTGCAGATTAACTGGGAGGAACAACCAAGGAGGGAGACAAACCATGGAACCCAGGGTTTCAGTGCAGGGAAGTAAAGCCTCAAAACCTCTGGTTGTAAAAACCTGTGAGTGTTGGGGTGGTGGGAGAAACTCCCAGTCTTGTTGGAGAGAACCACTGGGTCCTAGAAAGTACATAAACCCACCCACCCAGTAGTAAGCACTAGAAGGGCCCAATTTGCTTGTACACAGTGGGGGAAGTGACTGAAAGCCAGCCAAGAGCCAAGCAAGTGGCATTGTTTCCTCTTGGACCCCTGGAGGAGCCACATACAGTGAGATGCAGTGACATGGATTGCCCTGCCCTGGCAAATAGCTAAGGCTCTGCCCCTTATGACACAAAAGGCATGTAGAGACAAAGAAATATGGTCCAAATGAAAGAACAGATCAAAGCTCCAAAATTAGAACTTAGCAATGAAGAGACAGCAAACCTATCTGATGCAGAGTTCAAAACACTGATAATAAGGATGTTCACAGAAATAGTTGAGTATGGTCATAAAATAGAGGAAAAAGTAAAGGCTATGCAAATTAAAATAAAGGAAAATACACACGGAACCAACAATGAAGAGAAGGAAACTGGGACTCAAATCAATGGTTTGAACCAGAAGGAAGAAATAAACATTCAACCAGAACAGAATGAAGACACAAGACGTCAAAAAAAAAAAAAAATGAGGAGAGGCTTAGGAACTTCCAGAACAACTTTAAATGTTCTAACATCCAAATCATGAAGGTGCCAGGAGGAGAAGAGGAAGAGCAAGAAATTGAAAACTTTTATTCAAAAAAATAATGAGGGAGAGCTTCCCCAATCTGGTAAAAGAAATAGACTTCCAGGAAGTCCAGGAAGCTCAGAGAATCCTAAAGAAGTCAGACCCAAGGAAGCACGCAGCAAGGCACATCATAATTACATTAGCCAAGATTAAAGATAAGGAGAGAATCTTAAAGGCATCAAGAGATAAGGAGACAAATTACCTACACAGGAGTTCCCATAAGACTACCAGCTATGTTCTCAAAAGAGACTTTACAGGAAAGAAGGAGCAGAGAAGAAGTACTCAAAGTCATGAAAGGCAAGCACCTACACCCAGGATTACTCTCTCCAGCAAAGCTATCATTTAGAATGAAATGACAGATAAAGTGCTTCCCAGATGAGGTCAACTTAAAGGAGTTCATTATCACCAAGCCCTTATTATATAAAATGTTAAAGGGACTTATTTAAGAAAATCAGGGGGGAAGGGGGAAGGGAAGAATGGGGAAAAATGTATAGGGAATAAGAAGCATAAATGGTAGTTACAAAGTCGACATGGGGAGGTTAAGAATAGTATAGGAAACGGAGAAGCCAAAACCCTTACATGTACCACCCATGGATGTGAACTAAGGGAAAGGGAAGGGAACACTGGTGGGAGGGAGGTACAGCGTGGAGGGGAATAAAGGGGAGAAAAAAATGGAACAACTGCACCAGCACAATCAATAGAATATATTTTAAAATGAAATAAATAGAAAAGCAAAATAAAATAGCAACAATGAAATACTAAAATAATGAAAGAAACTGAGAAAGAAGTTACTAGATATTTGGGGACACTTCTTTCATGAGCAAACCATGATTTTCATTTAAATATCCATTTTAAAGATATTCAAAGCTGTTTATTAGAAAATTGAATTTTTTAAAATTTCACTCAATAACTATAAAAGAACAGTAATTTGAATAATCTTTGCTCTTCAAGGTCACAGTTGGATCCTTTAGTGTAGGTGTGTGGGTCCATTTGCTGCCAAGTTAAGTTCCTGGGCATTGCTCCCTGGCATAAGTACCATTAATAATGGAACTTCATTAGTTACTTTTATAATTAATGTACATTAATTATCAATGTGTTACTGTTAATCGATTGTTAATTATATTCACCTTAATATATCACTATGAATTAATAGTGTATCATCTAATAAATAAAAAACTTCGTGAACAATTCAAAAAACAAATAGATCATAGGGAGGAGTCTTCTAGAACTGCATTCAATACCGTAAAAATGACTGATGATTTCAAAAATGTATTGTCCAACTGATGGATGACCAAATTGATCCATTTTGACATTATAAAAATTCTAAATTTTCTAAGGTAGGAATCAGTGTACCATTAATTAAGTTATTCTGGTATATATCCCCAAAATTTACCTGTTCTTTTCCAATAAAAATGATAAATACTCCTATAAAAAGTTATTTTTATGAAATATTTCAGATGCCAAAGCTATAGAAGGAAATGTAACAAATTCTTTCGTTCTTGCCACAAGGCTTAAAATATAACACATCACAACTACAATTTAAGGACCTCTGTGTCCCTTTCTTATTTCATTTCCTTCTGTCTCCATACCACCAAACACTCATCCTGTACATGTTTTTATACTCTTGCTACTTGTAAATGTATCTCTAAAATATATGTCCATGTGTTCTAAAACTTTATGCACATGATATCATACACTAAGTACGTGTCACCAACTTACTCTTATTAGTTTAATATTATGTGTTTGAGATTTATCCCTATTGATATACACCATTTTCTCTTTACTCACATAAGCTGCTGGATGCTATGAATTTACCTCAATTTATTCATTCTCCTCTTTATGGATATTAGTTTTTCTAATTTTTACTTTTACAAACAGTGCTGCAATGAATATTCTTACATATAGATACATATATATATATATACATAATATACATTACTTGTATATATTACTTGTGCAAGTTTCTCTGGGATGTACACCTAGGAGTAGAATTTCCAGAATGCTGAGTTGGTATCTTCACCTTTACTAGTATTATCAAATTGCCCTCTGAAGTGTAAATTGCCCCCACTTTGAGTCCTTCCAGAAGCGTGCCCCACCTTCCGTCATCACTCAGTATGTCCAATATTTTCATATTGGCCATTCTGATGTACATGAATTAACATTTTACTGGGTTATGATTTGTGTGTCTCTCTCCAGTCCTTATCTTTATGAGAATATCAGCTTAAACATAAGATATTCTGAAAGCTTTGTCTCCACCGTCCCACTCCCCACCTCTCATTCTGTTGGGAAATTCGGAGGACTCGTGTACTGGGGACGCTTCTGGTGTTTTCTTCCACATGGAGATACGACAGTTATGACCACTCCTCCTCAGTGTTAAGTCAGGAACTGAACAGTCTGAGATTTTCCCCTACTTGAGAGCTTACAAGTTAGTCTGCCATAGTTTTATATAAATAAAGTGACAGAACACAAGACCCCTGGGTCAGAGTAACAGACCATTTATTACTCAAGCATGACTGCAGTCTGATAGAATTACTCAGTAAGTCACATAACTGGACTGTGCCCTAAACCACCCTCCATTGCCTCTCATTTCTTTAAACTTAGGGTACATTTCAACCTTATGTCCACTACTGCAAGCCTTATTTGCTTTCCCAGACAGTTGGGAAAAACCCACTATAGCAACACTTGTCTCTTTTTTATTTCTACAAGAGCTATGCATATGAATGAGAAAATTTGTATAGTATTTTCAGTCCTTTGTTTTCACCAAAGCCAAAACAAGCTTGGCATCATGGTACAGCAAACTCTAGCCAAACGCAGTTTGATTTACTTTTGAATTCTGCAATTTTATGCCTGGGCAAGTTTATTAATTTCTCTTTGAGATACCATGACCCCATCTGTAAAACAGTAATAACAGTGCTCTGTCGAAGAGTTTACATACTTGGCTCTGGTTGGTTGCTCGGTTTTTTAAAGCATCATCCCATACACCAGAAGGTTGTAGGATTGATCCCCAGTCAGGATGTGTACAGGAGGCAACTGAACAATGTTTCTCTCTTGCACAAATCTCTCTCTCTCTCTCTCTCTCTTTCTCTCTCCCTGCCCTACCTCTTTCTAAAATCTAAAATTAGTTAACGTATCCTCAGGTGAGAATTTAAGAAAAAAAAAAGAGTTGACAGACTTGGATGAGTTAGTGCAGGTAAAGCACCTGATACATAATAAATACCTTGGTGTTAACAGCTATTATTATTCCAAAAGGCAACTTCCTTTTGTGGAAGAATGATTATTTCTTTAAATTTAGCAACAACCTTTGCCCTGATTCTATTCTATAATTATTTTTCCCAGGGATATTTCAGATTTGGCAAACAATAACCACTATCATTGCTGAGTAGCTACAGGCTAGGTGTTTTTGTTAAGGTAGAAATTATGCCATCCATTTTACGTAAAGATGAGAATAGAAAATAAGAGAAACTACATGGACAACAGTTTGAGGAATGACTGTGGGAGTGTACTACGTGGAGGGAGGCAAAGAGGGAAAAACTGGGACAACTGTAATAGCCTATACAGTAAAATATTTAAAAAGAAAAAATTTAAAAAATAAAAAAGATGGGGTCCAAAACAAAAACCAAAAAGAATACAAAATAAGAGAGATCAGGAAACAGCCAGTACATGTCAGTCAGGTCCAGGACTTGAACTCACAGATTTCTTTACCTCTTAACCCTGAGCTCTTGTTTATTTATCAGCACAAATTAGGATATCTATATTTTAACAAAGGATCCAAATATTTGACTCATTTTACTTAGCCATAAATACGAATATGACAGTAAGCACATATCACAGGCTTGGGCTAGAAACTGTGCCAAACTTTTCTTGTCATCTTCATCACCGGGGAAGTCTGTCTCTACCAAACACACACAAAGTATTCAAGCTCCTTATGTGAGTTTGGTAGTCAGCCTTTTGAGAAAATGAAATATCCAGAAATCAGTAATGTGTTTAAGATACTTCCTTTCTTCCCACTTAACTGAAAGCATTTTGAAAACGCATCAACAATTTTCAGGACACAGAAAACAATCCCAGGCCAGGGATTGAACTCGGCAATTCACAACCAATTTACTTTACACTCTCCATTTTTATGATCCTTCTGCTGAGCAGTAAAATGAGTGAGAGCTCTGTAAGAATATCAGAATTTTTAGTACTTGCAGACTCAGTCAGAAGGCTTTATCTGATCTGAGCAATTCTTTAACTGTTAACACAGAAATACGGCATCAATGTCAATGGCTTAGACTGAAAGACCCATGCTTAGGATTGAATGCCATGTTTAACTTTTGTCTTTCTCATAATCTAAAGATTTATCTGAAGTTATACAATGAAAAAAATCAATGTTTAAACTCTAAAGGACTATGATGCTCAGAAATCTTTCCCCCAAGTCCTTTGTCTTTCACCGGGTCACTATTTTAATTTGTGATTAAAGCTCTGTAATGCCACCAGTGATGTGAGACTTTCCATGGGATTAGCCAACCCGCACTTAGCTTTCTGTCCTTTGCTTCTAGGTGGAGCAGAATTTTGCAGTATTATCCCATTCCTGCCTGGCTGGCTGTCCATCCAATTGATTTTTAAAGTTAATTTCAAAGTAAATAATGATAAGAATCCATCCTGTGGTATCATTTCCCCTCTTTCAAAAATTATCTTTCTCCTTGATGCTCAGATTGCTTTTCCAGAAGCCTCCAAATAAATGCTTAGAAAGAGAAGCCCCCTGAGAATGACTCACCCAGTCTAAAACCAACCTGGACTGCCCATGAATACATTAGGGTTTGCAAGTTTCCCTAGCTATTTAAGATATGTACAAAGACTTAAGTAATTATCTTCTTTCACTTTAGACAAACTCTTAGATTTAAGTGTTAATTACTTCTTAGGAATAACTACCCCAACCCAATTCACTCAAGCAGCTGTAACTACAACCACAAAAACACTGCTGTCAACTAGTGTCCTCCAGAGGCCTGTTCATTACCTGTCATTAAATGTTTTGAAAGTTTGCATAATTGATCCAGCCAATAAGTCATCATTGATTTATGGGATTCTGTGCTGAAGAGTTGCTCTTTAAAAATTCATAACACTGGTATGTGTCTTTACAATCCATTAGCTGTTTACGTACCCAGTCTTAGCATTGATTGACCTTGGACTGGGATTCTCGTGGACTTCTTTTTTTTTTTTCTTTGCAAGTCTTCAGTATAGAAAAGCAATACTTCAGCCTTCTCCCCTGACAACTATACTTTGATTTTTTCCCCCTCCATCAAAATGGAAACTTTACTTGAAATGATGAACAAATAAAGCATATTCCTTAAACAGCTCTTCACTATTATTTAAGCTTTCAGGCTGCAGTGTGTTAATCTCCTTTCCCCACCATCAAATTCAAGTGTGTAAATGTTCTAAAAGGCTTTGAAAGTTTTATGATGATTTCAGGGGATGGAGGAGTAATAGCTGAAGAGTGAAGCTATTAGTTTTAATATTTATATTGAGTGCTCTGAAACATTAATGTGACAAGCTGTAAGATCAGTGCAGTGGGATATATTTACTTCCCAACCATTGCCACGTGACAAAAAGTGTGTGTGTGTGTGTGTGTGTGTGTGTTTTCTAAAACTGTGTGGCCAAAGTTTCAAATGTCATTTGCAGGTTATTATTTTTTTTTCTTTTCATAAGATTTAAAGTTACAACTGACAGATACATTAGCTTTTCTTGAATTTGAACTACTTTTAGGAAGCTGGAATGGATTTCCAAAGTCGACACATGGGCTTGTTAATTTGTGTAGGCCTGGGTTCAAACAGCCCTCCAAGATGCCATGGTGAACACCATCCACCAGATTAGTAGCACTTTGTCCTGCCTTCACTACCAACTGTGTCCTGGAGAAATCTAAAGAGCAATGATTACAAATCTGAATTGAAAAACCTTCATAATAACAGTTACTCTTAGTGACTTCATGTGGAGAAGAAATGAGGCAAAAAGTTCTGAGCGCTGGACTCTGATAGTTCTGGTTTCAGACTCGGCTGCACCCTGACAGGCTGTGTGGCACTGTGCATGTCCCTTTATGTTTTCAAGCTTGGTTATTAACTTTTTAATTAAAATAATAATTGTACCAATTCACATACTTCCAATAATGATTAAATGAGATAATCCTATAAAGACCTGACACAATAAATACTACCTATTATTATCACAATCAAATGAGCGAACAGCTCCAGAAGTGCCTACAGTGTGCGAGGCACTGAATTTGCACCAATTGTTGAATTTTTATAGCAGAATATATGGCTCTCATTTTCAAGGTAATATGTGCTTCTCATTCTCAAGGTATTAACAATCTATTAGGAAAACGGGATATTTACCTACTTAAACCTGAGAACAAGGTCAGAGGTGTTGCTTCGGAACAAGAACAGCCCTGAAATATCTGAGTATAAGTCTCAGTCCTGCCATTTGCCACTTGGACAACACCAGGCTCGTCAGCAATCTCTCTGAGACTCAATTTCTTCGTATGCGAAATGGAAATATCTATAGTTCATCTCATATAGTTGCTGTGGAAATTAAAGAAGATAATGTTAATAATGCTTGTGGTAAACAGTAAGCTAGTAAAAATGTGGTATATTCAGACAATCATAGATTTGGGGAGTTTAGACAAACCTGAATGGCCACATGACCTACTAGCTTTTTCTGGATATCCCTAGCAATGAAGACATTCATCATGAAATCAGTGAGACAGGGAGCAAGTAACAGTAAAGATTAGGAAGGAAGACTGCTTTGTGCTATGTGGTGACAGAGTGGGGCAATGGACAGGACACTTAAGGATAATTTTAACATCAATAAGCAAAGAATGGTAATTAAATACGAGAGTACTCAGATGAGAAAAGCAAAGGAAAGGGAGCCAACATGTGTGGGGACACTAAAGGGTAGTATGGCCATGGCCCAAACACTGAGTCCTGGCAGGTAAAGTCAGAAAGGTGAGCTGGGGAAGATGGGAGGGCCCTAAGCAGCAGGCTAAAGAGCTGTTTGATCCTGTGGCCCAGTTTTCTCCTTTTTCATTTCTATTAAGTAGTATAACAAATTAATAAAAATTAACTTTTAGTTTTTAATCTAACTAAAATAAATTCATATTGTAAAGCAGCAGCTTTTAACCCTGGATGTATATCAGAACTGCTTATGGAGCTTTTAAACATTCAATACCCAGACCTTGCCCCAGGCTGTTAAATAAGACTCTTCGGGTGGCTTAGACATCAGCATTTTTCATGTTCCCAAGTGAATCTGGTGAAGCCAAGGTGGAGAACAACTGATTTAACAGGTCCATTTTCTACTACACCCAAAAAGAACTATTCTTGTGCCATCTCATGCCTCTCCTTAGGCTCAGATTCTAAAGGTTATTAAGTTTTATCTTTTTTTCCATTTATGAGTCTCTTCTTTTCACATTGGAGGCTTCCCTCAGATGTACGGGAATCCTTCACCTTCTGTTCATGTTAAGAATGAGGTACCAAAAAGATTACAAAAAATTCCTTTGCATGGATTTTTATGGATTAAGCAAAATTCCTTTGCAACAGTTGGGCTTTACTCAAGATGAGTATGTGGTGAGTTGAATTTTTAGTTGAAGGATCCTCAAATATCAATATTCACAGGCCTTGTTTCTGGGATTCTTCGGTTTCTAAAAGAAGCTACCTAGAACCTGTATGTGTCTGGGCTCATCTACTCTGCGAGATAGGCAGGCAAAGGATGCCAAGGTCCCCAGCTGGTCAGCATGCAAGCTATCTCTATAGGCCCCTCTTCTTTTGCCCTCTTATGTGGCCACGTTCTCCAGACCAGAGCTTTCCTGGTTTGGTTTTTCCAGACATTTTTCTGCTTTCTGCAGTGAATGCAGGGAGGTGCAGTGGATTGTGCGAAATGGAGGCGAGGAGTAGACTCACTGCTCTGACCTGGGCAATAGGCATTCACCCACTCCATAGCCTAACTTTCCACTAATTCTCCTAACTTCCGTTCTATGTCTTGATTTTCTTACCATATTATGTTATACCTGGACTTCAACTCCAGTTTTTCTTCCTGGGGTTTTGTTGAGTGAATCTGCTTATTTATTGGTATTATTTTCTGAAAGTACGTGTATTCTAACTTTCTCTGCTCTGCTCAGTCATCTGCTGTTCTCCATCTACTCCTTGTCTTCCAAAACTCTCTCTTGTCTGTTGTTGTCTGTCTTGCTGAGTCTACCTCCCTGTGGGCTTATATAATTTGGGCTTTATTCTTTGAATATTATTTTAACAGAAGCCTCAAGTGGGAGAGAAGAGAAATGTATGTGACCAATCTGCCATGTCTAGATAAAAGTCCTAAAAGAATGAGGGGGGGCGGTTATTGTTGTTTTCACAAATACTATGCAAAACTATGAAAAAAAACTTAAAAAGTGGAATGATTCCACATAAATGAGGGGTAGAGGAGTTAGAGGCCCCCTCCCATCTTCTCTCTGCTCCAATAAACTCAGATATATTCTGAGAGCACAGACAGAAGAAAGTCCTGGTGAACACAGGAAGAGGTTGGAAGTGAGAACTCTGGTCTCCAATACCTGCTCTTCTGGGTCCTTTTGCAAACATGTGAAATGAACAAGGAGCCATGGGAAAGTTGTCTTGCTCCCTATTGTGATTTGGCTGTGTTTCTTTTGCAGATTCTCTCATTTAACAAAGGTGCCTTTAAAACTTTCTTCCTAAAATGATTTTTGTGGGGGATACAAAGATCAACAACATAGTTGCTATGCTCAAGGAAATGGTAAGCTAGCGAGGAAGCTGCTAGGAGAGTAGCTGTCACCTCACAGACCCTTTCGAAGGTTCTGTCACATCTTACAAGCCCTTCAGAGCGAGAGAGCCTCCTATCATTCCCCCACATCATGTCTTCAATATCAAAAACCACGTACCTCATGGAGTTTTCGCATGCCAATGTTCAAAGACACCATAACTAAATGGTGAACAGGTAGGTGTTGTCCCTACAATCTAACCACGCTCCAATTCCAACTTCCCTCCTCAACTCCCTGGCCTCAGCAGAGATCTTGAAGAATGAATTCTCTGTAGGCCAATGGCAATTCATATGCTCATATCTAATATTCAAAGGGAAAAATCTGTATCACCAGATAAAATTCTTGATGTGCACATTCTCATTTTTACCTTCTCTCTTCCCCTGAATTTCTGCTTGCCCTTTCGTCCTGTACAGGGTTCCCTTTGAGCACCAGCCCAAATGCTCACACGGAGGCAAATCAATCTGTTTTGTTTCTCCCTAGCTACGAGTCCTTAACGTAAAGGTTACACGGTGAATATTTTCTATCCCAAATGTCAAGACAACCGTGGACTTCCCTGAGGGGACTGTTTTTCAAAAAGTCCGTGAAATTGGGTTGGCAGGCCAGGAGAGACGCAATGCTGCTGCCGCACATCTCCTTCGGAAAACCACGGGAAACGGCATGCTCACAGCAACACGGGAACACCCACCGTGGCGTTTCTGGGGGCCTCACAGGGCATCATGGGCACAGGTACAGCCACCTACCCACTTCAGTCCAGACCATAGCCCCTCACATCACCAGCTCATTTTCCCCGACAAAGAAAACTTCCAGATGGACACATCTCGCTCAAAAATAAATGGGCTTAAAAAAACCTTCTGAGGGAAAAACTCACACACCTTTGTACGCTTACCTTCTGGAGATACCAAACTCCACCATGCAAATATAATAGTAATAGCAGGTTTCCTGCAAATGCCTTTTCCTCTGTGGAGTTCTTATGTGCTGTACCCAACACGGGACAAACCTGGCCCAGTAATTCAGATTGCTGGGCAGATTCTGGCAGCCTTTTAATAACTCCTTCCCCTCCCTTTGTATTAAGGGGGAAAGAGAAAGACAGAAAGAAGAGAAGATGTGAGAAAGTCGTTAACTTGTCCACAGCTTTCCCTTCCCTCTGCCTGACTCGGAGGTTCTTGGCTCTTGCCTGCTAACCTGCTCCCCATTTTCTGGTATTCTGAAAAAAGATAGGCAGAAGTCATACTGGAAGGTTCTAGAGAGAAAATCAGTAAGAATAAAAGAAAACCTGCATGACCCAAGGAGCTGTGTGAAGTTTGGAAAATGTGCCATATTGGAAGGTATTGTCCAGGAGAGGGGAGCTGGAGAAGAGAGGTGATAAAAAGACAAATGTAAGAGTTCTAGTCCAGTGCTTTTCTGGGGCAGGTGAGGGAGAGATTCCTACTAGTTTCCTCAAGGAAAAAGTAATGGAAGACAATGGGTGATGTTACCATGCTTTGCTTTGGCTGATGTACTTGAAGTTCAAGTAATCATCTCTTAAATGATTGAGATTATATATGAGAAGGTTTAGGTTTTTATTGGCATTATAATAACTATGAGACACAGAAAAAGCTTTCAGAGAGTAGCTCCATACTTACCTGAGCTACTTACCCATCTCTTCTGCAATATCCAGTGATATTTGTTGCCATTCAGCTACCTCCTGTGAATTATCTTTCTAGGCTTTCTTTCCCTTCTATTCCTCATGAAATATGCTCTTGGCCTCATATGGTTTCCATCCAGAGCATTCACTGAGTGAAGACCTGGCCAGAGAATGGCCAATATTGTTTGAGCCAATGAAAAGATAAGGGCTCTTCAATGTACTTGATATCATTTGCCTGTCCTTCCAGACTTCTCTTTCTCCACCCCAGTCTAGGCACCTGGGGGCTGACTTGTATGGCCTGATTGATGAAATTCCTTATATTCTGACTTCTAGTTGAGTTGGGCCAGTGGAGAGCACCAGAAGGAGATCTAGGAATAGGAGTAAGGCTCGTCATTTATTCTCTAAACTTGCTTCTTGCTATCTAGGAGTGGCCCTCAGTGGAAGGCATAGCCTCAGTTAAGAGACTCTCTCCACACAGCTCTCATTCCTGGGTTCTGACAACCACTGGTCATCCTTGGTGTGTTGGCTCTGGAGTTTGACACTGCTCCTTCTGGGTTTTTCCTGCTCCTCACCCATATCTTCATAAACTGTCTCTTTATTAGACTGTCTTCAAACTAACCAATTGGACTCTACCATCTGTTTTCCACTGGGACCTTGATTGACATTGTTGGCAGAATAAAATTTAGCCTACCCAGAAGGTGAAAATAAAAGAATGTGTTACTTATTAAGCACATTATTTAAAAATAAACATAGGCTGATTCAAAAAAAATCTTGTTAGACTTAATATATATAAGAAGGCATTAAATTGTAACAAGTAACCTATATTAATAATATGGGTTTCCTATACTTAAGAATCTTATCATTCCAATCACTGTGAGTATTACAAAAGAGGCTGGTAAAAATTCTATACAGTCATCTTTGTTTTCACACTTCTAAGAACCCCCAAAATAATGCTTTCAACAAAGGAGCTGAGAAATATATAACGATAACCCTAATAGACTGAGATGAAAAAGACCTGGCTAGGATAAGTGAAGATTATAAAGAAACTAAAAATAAATAGAAGAATTAAGGTTTGCATTAGAAGCAGTAAAGAGCAGAATTGTCACTGAATAAAATCAAGTTAGTGGTTGTAAAGACTTTACTTGAGGGGCTTTATCATAGCCCAGAGGAAATACATGCAGAGAAACAGCTGAAAACCAGCTGCGATCTCATGGAAATAACTGAACAGGCCACACACAAGGTAAATATTCAATAAACAAAGCTCCTAATATATCAAAATATTTAGGAAATATAATAAGGGGCAATTCATGTTAAAAATGTAATATTTAATATTTGTTATTTCATATATTTCTGTACATTACAACTACAACAAATTGATATATCAGATTTTATAAAGAAGCTATAAAGTTTTATTTACTTGTAGCAAATGAATGAATGACATGCTATTTTAGTGGATAGAAAAATTCAATGTTGTAAAAACATTAAATAATGTGGAAGTTTAAATGCAATAATAATGAAAATCCTAAGGAGACTTGTGTTTGGTATAGAGTAGAGAGGGCAAGGACTTGATAAATGATTCTGAATTAATCTAAAAAAATGTACAAGAAAACAAAGAAAATTTTGAGAAACAAGATCAAAGAAAAAATACTGACTCCACTAAGTTATACTATAAACTCAGTCATTATTAGTTGTAATAATTAAAACATTATATTACTTTCACAATAATGAAGAGGGCACTACATGAAATAGAATAGATATTCCCAAAATAACAATCTGTATAAGCATGTAGTAAAATGAAACCATAAAGCAATGGGGAAAAGAGAGATTATTCAACCATTGGTGCTGAAACAAGTGCATAGTTTCTTCTAAAATGTGTTCAATTTACATCATGTTGTATAGAAACCAATTCAAAATGAATTAAAGAAATACACTTTTTAAAATTATAATGTAGTAAGCTATAAAAATAATAAATGCTTATAAGATATTGAGTTGAGAATGAAATTACTACATAAAAGCAATGAGGAAAGTTGTAAAGAAATGGACTATTAGTTTAAAAAATTAACTTCTCTACAACAAAAGACATTAGAGCAAGGATAGACTGCTATCACAACTAAAGAGTCAACAGCATAATAACTTAAGAAGCAAAGCATGTTATTTTATTTATTTTTAAGTATATTTTATTGATTATGCTATTATAGTTCTCTCAATCCCCTCCTTTATACCCCCTCTGACCTGCACTCCCCAACCCTCCAGCATCCCCACCCCCTTAGTTCATGTCCATGTGTTGAGAAACAAAGCATTTTATGTTCTCTCACCTAAAAGTTCAAGGTGTGCCATTAATGTTCATCCAGGTTCTTTCCAATTCCTAGTTCTGCCATTTCTGAGGCACTATTGTCTCCTGCGTGGTCAAAGCTGGGCCTGTACTATATCTATGTTTTCAGCTGGCAAGCAGGGAAAGAGTATGAATAAAGCACTCCCACTGTGTTAAAGGCGTGGGCAGACAACCATAACCATCTCCTCTGCTCACATCTCATTGGCAGAATTAGCCACACAACTCTCTCTGTTGAACTGCTGAGAAGGTTGGAACAAACTGTCTCTAACTAGTGCGTCTCATGCCTAGCTATACCACACTATGGAAAAGGAGGGAACGAATCTGGATGGGAAGCAGCAATATCCACCACACCACTATAAAGACAATTAAAAAGCAGAGAGTAAAATGAGAAAAAATGCATAGAGCAAATATGAAAAAAAGTTGTTATCATGATAGCATAAAGAAGCCTAACACAAATCAAAAAACATCAATTTACCAATAAAAATGACCAAAGGATATACAAAACCAATAAAAATATACTAAAAATGTGAAAATTACACAGCATTGCTTGCAATTTTAGAAATTTAAATTGAAACAGTTAAATGTCATTGTTTTTTGATCTATAGTTTTTTAAACTTTAATCTTATTGCATTCCTTTTCTATTACCATTTAGTTCCCTTGTACCCCTTTCTCCCCAGCAATCACCACACTATTGTCCATGTTCAGGAGGCCTTTTTCCTTTTTGCTCAGTCCCTCCCCTCCCCAACCTTCCTCTCCCTTAGCTGTCATCCTGTTTTCTGTCTACTAGTTTGTCCCCATTTTCATTGTTAATTTAGTTTTTTTCATTAGATTCCACATATGAGTGAAATCATATGGTAGTTGTCTTTCTCTGACTGTCTTATTTCACTTAGCATAATGTTCTCCAGGTCCATCCATACTGTTGCAAAGAGTATGATTTTCTTCTTTTTTACAGCCAAGTAGAATTCCAATGTGTAAATGTCCCATAGCTGTTTTATCCACACATCTACTGATGATAGACACCTGGGCTGCTTCCAAATCTTGCTGATTATAAATAACATTGCAATGACCATGGGAGTACTTAGGTTCTTTCAAATTAGTGTTTTGGGTTCCTTCAGATGTATTGCCAAAAGCGGGATCACTGGGTCAAAAGGCAAATCCATTTTTAATTTTTTTTCAGGTATCTCCATTCTGCTTTCTACAGTGGCTCCACCAATCTGCATTCCCACCAACCTAAACAGTTCTGCTTTTTCCACAGCCTTGTTGTTTGATGATTTATTAATGATAGCCATTCTGACTGGTGTGAGATGGCATCTCATTGTTGTTTTAATTTGCATCTCTATAATGACTAGTGATTTTGAACATCTTTTTATATGTCTATTGGCCATCCATATGTCCTCTTTGGAGAAGTGTATATTCAGGTCCTTTGCCCATTTTTTAATTGGGTTGTTTGATTTTTTGGTGTTGATATTTGTAAGTTCTTTATAAATTTTGGATATTAGCACCTTATTAGATGTATCAGCAAATATGTTCTCCCATCCTGTGGGTTGTCTTTTTATTTTGTTGATGATTTCCTTTGCTGGGCAAAAAATTTTTAGTTTGACGTAGTCCCATTTGTTTACTTTTTCTTTTGTTTCCCTTGCCTGGGGAAATATATCTGATAAAAAAGCAATGTTTGAAATTGTGCTGCCTATGTTTTCTTCTAGGATTTTTATGGTTTTAGGTCTTAACATTTAAGTCTTTGATCCATTTTGAATGTATTCTTGTGTGTGGTGTAAGAAGGTGGTCTTGTTCCATTTTTATGTGTATATCTGCCCAATTTTTCCAACACCATTTATTGAATAAACTATCTTTAGTCCATTGTATGTGCTTGCTTTCTCTGTCAAGTATTAATTGACTCTAAAGGTGTGGGTTTATTTCTGGGCTCTCCATTCTATTCCACTAATCTGTATGTCTGTTTTTATGCCAGTACCATGCTGTTTTGATTATTATGGCCTTATTGTGTAGTTTGATATAGGCAGTATGATTCCTCTGACTTTGTTCTTCTTTCTAAGGATCATTGTTGCTCTGCAGTGCCTTTTGTGGTTCCATATAAAATTTTTGAAATATTAGTTCTGGTTGTTTGAATATATCATTGGAATCTTGATAGGAACTTCATTGAATCTATAGATTGTTTTGGGTAGTTTGGGCATTCTAATGATGTTAATTCTTCCTATCCATGAACACAGTATATACTTCCACTTACTTGTATCTTTGTCAATTTATTTCTTTAATGTCTTATAATTTTCTGACTACAGGTTTTTTACATCCTTGGTTAGGTTTATTCCTAGATATTTTATTCTTTTGGAAGCAATTGTGAATGAAATTGTTTTCTTAACTTCCCTTTCTGTTAGTTTGTTATTGGCATATAAAAATGCAACTGATTTCTCAATATTAATTTTATATCCTGCTACTTTGCTGATTCACTTATCAGTTCTAGTAGTTTCTTTTTTAAAAATATTTTATTTATTTATCTTTAGAGGGAAAGGGAAGGAGAGAGGGAGAGAAATATCAATGTATGGTTGCCTCTGCCGAGGACACACAATGTATCGTGTGTCCCCTGCCGGGAACTGGCCTGCAACCCAGGCATGTGCCCTGACTGGGAATTGCACTGTGATCCTCTGGTTTGCAGGCACATGCTCAATCCACTGAGCTACACCAGCCAGGGCAGTTCTAGTAGTTTCTTGGTGGAATTTTTTGGATCCTCTATGAATAGCATGATGTCATCTGCAAAGAATGACAGTTTTACTTCTTCCTTTCCAATTTGGATGTCTTTTATTTCTTCTTCTTGTCTGAGTTCTGTGACTAGGACTTCCAGGACTATGTTGAATAAGAGAGGTGAGAGCAGACATTCCTTACTTATTCCCAATATTAAGGAGAATGCTTGCAGATTTGCCCATTGAGTATTATGCTGGCAGTTTGTTTGTCATATATGGTCTTTATTATGTTTAAATATGATTCCTCTATCCCCACTTTGCTGAGAGTTTTTATCATAAGTGCATGCTGGATTTTATCCAATGCGTTTTCTGCATCTATAGATATTATCATGTGATTTTTATCTTTCATTTTGTTTATGTGGTGAATCACAATTACCGATTTGCAAATGTACCAATCTTGCATTCCGGGAATAAATCCCACTTGATAATGGTGTATAAACTTTTGGATGCATAGCTGTATTTGATTTGCTAATATTTTGTTGAGGATTTTAGCATATATGTTCATCAGGGATATTGGCCTATAACTTTCTTTCTTCGCAGTGTCTTTATCTGGTTTTGGAAATAGGCTAATACTGGTCTCATAAAATGAGTTTGGTAGCCTTCCCTCCTCTTGAGTTTTATGAAATAGTTTGAGAAGGAGAGGTGTTAGTTGTTCATGGAATGTTTGGTAAAATCCAGCTGTGAATCCTCCAGTCTAGGGCTTTTGTATGTTGGGAGGTTTTTTTTTTAATTACTGCTTCAGTTTAACTAGGTGTACACTGTCTATTCAGGTTCTCTGATTCTTTCTGATTTAGTTTTGGAAGATTGTGTGTTTCAAGGCATTTATCCATTTCATTTAGGTTGTCCAGTTTGTTGGCATATAGATGTTCAAAATAGTTCTTTATAATCCTTTGTCTTTCTTTGGTGTCACTCAGTACTTCTCCTCTTTCATTTCTGATTTTATTTGTTTGAGTCCTTTCTCTCTCTCTCTCTCTCTCTCTCTCTCTCTTTTTTGCTGTTGTTGTTAAGTCTAGTTAAAAGTTTGTCAATCTTGCTTGTTTATCTTTTCAAAGAACAAGCTCTTGGATTCATTGATCTTTTGTATCATTTTTTAGACTCTGTTTTGTTTATTTCTGCTGTTTATTATTTTCTTCCTTTTACTCACTTTTGCTTTTTGTTGTTGTTTTTCAAATTCTTTTAGGTGTGAAATAGATTTTTTACTTGAACTTTTTCTTGCTTTTTTTGAGACAGGTCTGTAATGCTACAATTTTTTTCTTAGGATTGCTTTCCCAATGTCCCACAGATTTTGGGTTGTTGTGTCCTCGTTTTCATTTGTTTCAAAATATCTTTTGATTTCTTCCTTGATCTCATTGTTGACCCATTCATTGTTTAATAACATGTTATTTAGCTTCCATATCATTGCAAGTTTTTCAGTGTTCCTCTTGTGATTGATTTCTAGTTTCATAGCATTATGGTCAGAGAAGATGCTTGATATGATTTCAATCTTCTTAAATTTATTGAGACTTTTTCTGGTCCTAACATGTGGCCTATCCTAGAAAGCATTCCATGAGCACTTGAAAAATACATATATTCTGCTGTTTGGGGATGAAATGCTCTGAAGATATCAATTAAATCCAGTGTGATCAATTAGATCCAGTGTGTCATTTAAGGCCACTGTCTCCTTGTTAATTTTCTGCCTGGAAGATCTATCCATGGAAGTCAATGGGGTGTTAAAATCCCCAACTATGATGTATTTCTGTAGATCTCTCCCTTTATGTACATCAAGATTTGCTCTACATATGTAGACATTCCTATGTTGGGTGTGTATATGTTTACTGGGGTTATATCCTCTTGTTGGATTGTACCCTTTATCATTACATAGTGTCCTTCTTTGTCTCTTATATAGCCTTGGTTTTAAAGTCTCTTTTGTCAGATATAAATACTTCTACCCCAGCTTTTTTTCCTTCCCATTTGCAAGAAATATCTTTTTCCATCTATTTACTTTTAGTCTCTGTGTATCCTTCAACCTGAGATAGGACTTTTGGACGCAGTATATATATAGTTCTTATTTTCTTATCCATTCAGCAACCCTTTGTCTCTTGGTTGGAGCATTTAAGCCATTTACATTTAAGGTGATTATTGATAGATATATATTGAGTGCCATTTCATTCTTACACTATTTTACTCTGTTTTGTTTTGTGGGTTTTTTTTCTGTCTCTTTTTCTTCTTCTTTTCTTCTTAAGTCAAGCACTTGAACATTCATTGCAGTACTGGTTTGGTATTAACAAATTCCTTTAATGTTTTCTTGTTTGGGAAACTCATTTCTCCTTCAATTTTAAATGATCAACTTGCTGAGTAAAGTAATCTTGGCTGTAGGCCCTTTCTTTTCATCACCTTGAATATTTCAAACTGCTGGCTCTGGCCTGAAATGTTTCTGGTGAGAAATCAGATGACAATCTAATGGCTGTTCTCTTGTATGTAACTACCTGCTTTTTTCTTGTGGCTTTTCAGATTTTCTCCTTGTCTTTAATCCTGTCATTTTAATTATAATATGTCTCGATGTAGGCCTCTTTGTGTCCAACTTATTTGGGACTTTCTGAGTTTCCTTGACTTCTGTGTCTTTTTCCTTCACCATGTTAGGGAAGTTCTCACTCATAATTTCTTCAAACAGGTTCTCAATCCCTTTCTCATTCTCTTCTCCATCTGATATTTCCATAATATGAATGCTGTTACACTTCATGTCATCAAAAATGTTCCTTAAACTCTCCTCATTTTTTTATAATTCTTTTTCCTTTTTGCTGTCCTGACTGGGTGTTTTTTCTACCTTGTCTTCCAAATCACTAGTTTAAATCCTCTGCTTCATCTAACCTACTGTTTATTCCTTCCAGTGTATTTTTTATTTCAGGTATTGCATTCTTTATTTCTGACTGGTCCTTTTCAAAGGCTTCTATGTCTTTTTTCATGCTGTTGAATATCCTTATAATCATTACTCTAAACTCTCTAATAAATTTCTTGCCTCCATTTCATCTAGTTCTGCTTCTGGAGAATTCTTTTGTTCTTTCATTTGGGGCCTGTTTCTTTGTCTTCCCACTTTGGCTGCTGCTTTGTATTTTCCACCTTAGTTGTTAAACTAATCAGTCAGCAGATAGATTAATGGTTGATCTAGTCAAACTGTGATAGAGCAGCCCTGCTTAATCTCCACAAGGTGAGGCACACTCCTGTGGATGAGGCTATTGCTTCCCCTCAGCTTGATGCTGTTTGGAGGGAGTTCTCTGCCTGAGAAAGATGGCTTCTGCAGTATGTGAAATGACTCAGCATGGGAATCCTGGTGGCTATTCCTTCAATTCTCTCCCCAGAGCCACCAAACCCAGACTTTCTTCAAGCACCTCTAGTCCACTCTGTCCTCCCTCTGCTGGAGCCCAGGGTGTGTGGCTGCAAGTGAAATTTTGTGCATTGGCCCTTTGAAAGGCTCTCTGCATCTCCAGCTATCTTTCCCTGGCAGACAGAAGCCCTGGTGCTTTCCACATTAGGTGTTATCTGGGTTCCTTTGTAGCTCTGGTGCTGTAGGCTGGGAAACCCAGCTTAGGGTTTAGACCTCATCCTTCTCAGGGGAATCTAAACCCTAAGACCCCAGATGTGGGAAAATTCCTCTGGACCTTTGGCTGCTGCCTGTGGGAACCCAGCCAGCCTTCTCATGTCTCCTCAGCACTCCCTACCAGTCTCATTGTGGTGAAGTGGTTTCTCTGTCTGACCTTGGTTATAAGGCTTCTCTCCAGCTAGTGTCAGTTGATTATTCAGGATGATTTCTCTACAATTCAGTTGTAATTCCACTCTTGTCCTGGGAGGAGTTTAGTGTATCCTCCACTTACTCCTCCTCCCTCTTGGATTAAAAAGCCAATCTACAATATTTGTCAAAACCTCTCTTAATGATCATTCTCAATGCTGACACAAGATGGTGAAATGACTTTGGTGGATTATAAATCAGACCATTCAGCCTTTGTCAAATTTACTTGGTTAACACATACGAAGAGCCCTAACCATATTCTGCCCCTAGAACCCTGGGTTCACTTTAGGAATCTAAGGAAACAGCCCAAAATGTGGTCAGAGATGTATGCAAATATATTTGCCGCAGTATAAGCAATTGGAAATAACCTAAATGTTTGACATAAGCAAATAGTTGGACAATGTGTAAGTAATAATACTACATGTGTTACTATCTCCATGTTTCCCTTGCTTATAGATAATTCTGTTCACCTTCTCATGAGGACAGTGCTGGCAAGGACAATATATTTATTTCTCAGCTCCTTACTTGTTTCTTTCCCAGAGAGAAATAGGTTATTTGTTTTCAGAGATCATTATATGTATTGTGTCATATGCCAGATAGATAAAGTTGGAAGGAAACACAGGATTCTTGGGAAAGGCCAGTCACTCACCTCTGTTTCTTCATTAGCAGCATTATCTGTATCAGAATCAAGACCTTCATTCTCCTAGAATCTATGTGGCAAACACAAGGCCCTCAAGCTAAATCCAGCCCTCCACCTTGTTTTATCTGCCCAGCACCTTGTTTCTACCCAGCACCTTGTTTCTAACTAGGGCCAAGCTCCTTGCCCCTAGTTAAAGAATAGTTATATTCACAAAGCCCTAAAGTTGCATTCGGCCCTTTGAAGGCAACCGAGAGCCTGATGTGGCCCACAGTGAAAATGAGTTTGACACCCCTGTCTAGATTTTTCATTTTGCCATAGTTGGAATTATAAGAACAGGCTAAAATTTCCATGCAAGTGGCTAGTTCAGTATCTTAGAACTCACTTTACTAATGCAATCATGATACAGCAGCATCCAATAGCAGGGCATGGGGGTTGGATGGGGGAAGTTCTTAGACCTTGTCTCTTTCTCAAGCTAACTTCTCTAAGAACATCTGAATTCTGAGAATTGTGGGGCATAATTGTTAAGGATATTTTGTTCCCTATGTGATTCCCTGAGCCCATTTCCTACTAGTTCAAACACAGCAGGAGTAATATCCTAAACTTCCAACACTAGGGGACATCTGTAAGTAAAATGGTTTCTATTTTGTTTGAGAATTATGTTTATTTTTACAGGACAATGCTATTAGAAAAATACTATATGATGGTTAATGGGAAAGCAAGTAACAACATTGCAAGTTGAGAAATCATTCCAGGAAAAGACATATTAAAATGTTGGATAATTTGTTCTAGACCTTACACACTCAACAACAAGAAGACAAACAATCCATTTTCAAAACAGGCAAAGAACTTGAATAGACACCTCTCCAAAGAGGGTATACAGATGGCCCATAGACCTATGAAAAAATGCTCAACATCACTAGCCACTAGAGAGATGCAAATTAAAACCACAATGATATATCACCTCACACCTGTCAGAATGGCTTTCATCAGAAAATCAACAAACAAGTGTTGACCATTATGTGGAGAAAAGGGAACCCTAATGCACTGTTAGTGGGAATACAGACTGGTGGAGCTGCTGTGGAAAAAAGTATGGAGTTTCCTCAAAAAATTAAAAATCAAACTGCCTTTTGACTCAGCGTTTCTACTTCTGGGAATATATATCCTAAGAAACCTGAAATACCAGTTTGAAAGTACTTGTACAGCCCTGTGTTGATAGCAGTGCTCCTTATAGTAGTCAGGATCTGGAAACAGCCCAATTGCCTGTCAGCAGATGAGGAGATAAAAATGCTGTGAGACATTTACCAAATGGAATACTACATGACCATAAAAAGAAGGACCTCTTACCTTTTGCGACAGCATGGGTGGACCTGGAGATTATTATACACTTATAATAATAATAAGTCAGGTGGTGAAAGACAAATACCAAATGATCTCACTTATATGTGGAATCTAATGAGCAAAATAAATGGACAAACAAAACAGAAACAGAGACAAGGATATATGGAACAGACTGACAGCTCTCAGAGGGGAAAGACAAAGAAAGCACCAGATGAAAGAAGGTGAAGGGATTAGGCAAAAAACATACGTGCATGACCCATAAACATAGACAACAGTGTGGTGATGGCCAGAGGGAAGGGGAGGACAAGGGTGGTGGGAAGGTGGGCAAAGGCAGGGAAAGGGAGATATCTGCAATAGTGTAAACAAATATAAAGTAAAAAACATAAAAAGTAAAATATATAATCAAACTCAGAAAAATGCTAGATTTTTAATTTTTTTCAAAAATATAACTAAACTGGAATGAAAATAAGTGAAATCCCCACCAGTCAGGGCAGATTGAACAAATGAGGTAAGCACCTGATGAGGTTGTTATCTTCAGCTTTAATAGGCTATTTGTGGATTAAGGGCAAAAGAACTTAGGCCACATATTGGGTTGGCCAAAAAGTCCATTTAGTCTTTTTCATAAACTGAAAGGCACATTTTTCATTTTCACCAATAACTTTATTGATTTGGATATTTTGAGTATATCAGCTATCTGCTGCTACTGGGTAGAGGCCTGGGGTTCTGCTAAACATCTTCCAATGCATAAGATAGCCCCATAGCAAAGGAATTATTTGGCCAAAATGTCAAAAGTACCAACAAACTTCGCAAACCACGTTTGACACGTTTGATCAGTCACAGCACTTTCTCCATACACTGCACAGATCTTTTTTGCATTTCAGTGGTATTTTTATCTTTCTTGAAATAATAAAGCATAATACACCAAAAATGTTGCATATTTTTTCCATCTTCAGTATTAAAATCGCTGCACAAAAGTCCACCAGTTTTGATAAGCTTATTTTTAACTGCACTCTGACATGACAGCTGTCACAATACAACCTAACAAAAATTTTTTGAAAGAAGTTAAAGACAATTAAGCACTATTGGAACCACCATAAGGAAAAAAAGAAACTAAATAAGTTTTTTGGCCAACCCAACACAAATTAGGAGTTGTATCAGAGACATTCCCACATAAAGCTAGGACCACAAAAGGCAACTTTTTGATGAGTAAACGTGAAAAGTTTTTTCCACCACTCTTAAGGAGATGATGAAGAAAAATTTCTTCAGAAAAAAGGTCCAAGGACCATGAGCTCACTCTCTCTTGTACACAGAGAGAGAGAGAGACATACGCATGCGTGTTCGAGAATAAAGCTACCATGAACAATTAAGTTTTCGGAGGAACAAAAATCAGGCAATTAGACCTGGGAAGATGGCAGATATTCAAATGACCATGTAGAATATGAAACGAGTATATGCTTAAAATTTTTAAATAAACAAAAAATTAATGAAAGCCTGACTAAAAAATAAGATTGGACTGTGAAAAAAATGACCAGGCAGGCAGTTTAGAAAATGAGAAATAAAACCCCTAGATACTAAAATTACCATTAGAAATTTAATGAAATTTTTTAAAGGCACAATTTATTATAAGAAATCAAATTAAGAGAAGCAAAAAATCTAACATAGACATGTTTGTTGTGGCAATTTTTTTTTAAAGAAAAGCCTGGGAGTAATCCATGTGGTCAATAATGCTTTAATTAAATAAACATGTTAAGCTTTTTAAAAAGCAGATTAGATATAATTTAAGAAATAATTAGTGAATTAGTTAATTAACTTGTGTTAATATTATTTAGTAATATCCACAAGTATATGCTTATATTGATTTAATGTTTTATGTCTATATAATTTGCCTTTGATTTCAATTTCCAAAGCAATTTTACTTACAAATTTACATTATTCTGACAATAACCCATGGGACTCTTAGGGTAGATATTAATTCCCCAAATAGATTGTAAATTCTTTTAGACAGAGACTGAAATGTGGCTTTGGTTTTCCACAAATAATTGCATGAGAACAGCAGGTACCTGTTGAATATAGTTAAAGCCAATCAATGCTTCTCTGATTTCTAATGCACCTGAACAAAATATATACTCTGTCTTTAAAAATCTTTCTCTAGCTTAAAAGTAGTTATTTTTCACAAGTGATTTTGAAGGCCTGAAATTTAAGTTTTAGAAAGAAAACAACATGTGTAAAGACTACTTAATTGGGAGCCTAGAGACCCAGATCTGCCCTGACATCGTCATTTGATTTTGGGCAAAGAAGTACAGTTGAATTAGGTAAATATTGATTGCCTACCAAGTGCCAGACACTGTTCGGTAATTTACATATCCTATAATCTCATTAGTCTTTTGAGACAATGCCCCAAAGGGATCTTTCTCTGTGTAACACAATGCAGAAAAGACTTATTATTTACTAGGTGCTATATTTTGTATCAGGCTCTGTGCCAGTTGCTTTGCATATATATTTTTCTTTAGCCAATTCTCCTAGCATCTATATGGCATATTCTCACAAAAACCTCTCCTGCCAGAGGCAGAGTGCCAATGGGACACCCTCAAGACTGCTTTGCCCCACTGGCTTTTTTAAAGATCCACAGTGGGAAGAGGGGCCGGAATGAAGGGAAAGTCTCACCAACCTTTCCCACAACCTGTGTTGGATGAGCATAGGGGCCTCGTGCACTCTACTCCCCAAAATAAATTGGCAAGTACCAGCTCAGGGGACTTCCAATCAGAGTCTTGGAGAGAGGCAGGAACTACACACCAAGGTCCATTATTTTAAATGAACAGATGTATTTATGTGTAACTTTTGCTCACCTTTGTTACAACCTCATTTGTGAAAATTATCTCATATACTTAGGCTCTACGAGAGACTGCTGGAAATACCCAGAGAAGTCACTCAAGAACATAAAACCTAACACAGACTGGGGGAGCCAAAAACAACTTAAAACCAAAGCCAGGATCATGACAGAAGTCCAGCCACTGAAACTGGCTCAACCTTTGATATAGAAGTAAAAGAACCACAAAATCTAAGTGGAGACAGACATCACTTCCCTGAAAATCTAGGTAAGTAGCTTCAGGGAATAATAATAGCAGCAAATTCTTAATTGGGGCCCACTGAATGCCAAGCACTGCTCTGAGTGATGTGATCATATATGTTTGCTATAATGAATATATATGCACATAAATACATATATTCACTTAACCCTGAGCAGCACTGTTAGTCCCATTGTCAGATGCAGACACATGTACTAAGATCACAGGTAACCTGTGGCAGAGCCAGGTCCAAATGCAAGCAATCTGGCTAGAGTCCAAGGTCTTCGCTACTAACTCCAACACCTGGCACCCATTGATCAGGCACCCTTATTACAAGAATGTACAAAGAACTATGGTGACCAAGACATAATACATGACATACATATTTACATTAGTTGCACAGGTTGCTTATAGAGTGACAATTCCTGGGAGACTTAAGTCTGCAAACCTATTCGCCCCACACAACAGACTTGGAGAAGTGTGCCTGTCGGTGATTAGAACTCAGTTACTGGACCAACCCTGCACTCATCCATTCAGATATCTTCTTAGAACAGTCCATGCCCTGGTGCAAGCCTCTCAGCTTTCCTTTAACCTGTGGTTCCATGATAAGACACCTTTCCAGCTCAGCGGGAGTGGTGGAAGCTAATTTCCTTCAAGGTCTACCTCTTTTCTGTAAAATCCTCTTCCTCTGTTACCATTGCCCATTGGTCCTTTAAATACCCCTAGGGCACATCCCTCTATTATAGTGATGTTACGTCCCTTTAAAAAGCTGCAGCATAGAGCCCTTAGAATATAGAGAATATGTGAGCTCTTCTCTGATGACCTGAAACGAAGGAGTAGCTGCAGAGAATTAGTTAAGGGTTTGTGGAGGTGTGTGTGAGAATAATCAACCCAAGGTGTGATGTAGGAGGGAAGTATACAAAATATACATAGCGGGTGATAGAAGTAACTAAAGGAGAACAAGCAGGTGAGTTCCCAGACCTTATTGAAAAAACAATTTGGGCCTAAAGGCCAAGTCTCTTTACTCCCACAAGTCTCCTTTCTCTGCCCAAGTTCCTTCCATCTCTCTCACCCCTAAATCTCTATTTCAGAGATCAGAGTAGGGATTTAAGACCAGATACTCAATTCCAAGAAGTAGATTAACTCCTTCTGTAACCTTCTTTTAGCATTCACAACCTTCACCATACCATGAAGTTTGAGTGCTAAAATACAGAGATACTTGTTTAGAAACAAATATAAACAGCCCATTAAACTGAGAGTACTTTTACTTATAAATTCATATTATTCTGACAATAACCCCTTTGGATTTTTAGGATAGACATTAAATGCCTAAATAGATTATAAATTCTTTGAAAGCAGGGACTGAAATGTAGTTTTAATTTTTCACAAATAATTACATGCAATCAACAGATACCTGTTGAGTCAAACCTGCTCATTTAAATGATGACACTTCTTTTTTAAGACACTTCTCAGTGTGTTGTCGATGAGAAGTATGTTTCACCAGGCAAACTCTTCTGGCAGTGGAGTTGGAGTCTTTGAGTGTCCTGTCAGAGAAGTTAAATTTCACCCCACACTGTCTTCCTGCTTTCCCACAGAGAATAACGCTACAAATCCCAAGAGATATCTGAAATATTACGTACTCTTTCCGTTAATGGTCATGATTTATTCCCAACTGAGTGCTCATGTCTTCCTCATTACATTGGCCTCAGAGTACTGTCAAATTTTATTGCAGAGGGAACTTTTGAAAGTATGCAATATGCCCCAATAACAAAAAAAGAATGTTGATAGCCAGAAACAGAAGCAAGGTACATTAGTATCACGTCGGCATCCTGCTTTAGAGATGGGGGAGGTATGACAAGCATGACTGCTATTATTGTTAGAGCATATCACATTCGGCTCTGAGGAAGCACGGCTGTGAAAGTGTGTCCTGAGGTATTGTCACTTCATGCATTGGGCATTGCTACTAGTTGTTGCATTTAAGATACATTGTTCTGTTTACTCCTCCTGTCTTCTCACAGAGAAAACGTTAACCGTGGAAAAAGAATATTTGATGTTACAAATTATCTAGCTTGCTAGTCTCATTTCCCTTTTAGTATGCAATTATTTGTTTAGCTTCCCTTAGCAAGTGAAATTTCAAGGGCATTTCAAGGAATATAAATATATATAAAAAGGAAGTAGAGCCCCAAAGAATTTTTCTTCGGTTTTTTTTTTGTATTCAGGAACAGTATTGAATCATGCATATGTATGAATAAACAAAATCAGGTTAGCTAAGAGATTGGAAATTGCACTCTACTAGAACATTCGTCTTGCTCTAGAGATCTTTGTTACAGATTTGAAGGACTAATAAAAAATCACCAGCATGACTGAAACAGATGTTTTTTATGAACTTGGGTTGTTAATAGTCTTTTTTACCTTCTCCTAAGGACTTAAGCAGATTCCTCACTTGTCCTCAATACCTGAAATTATGTTAACACTGTCCAAAATATACACTAACAAGGCAGATTTAAAAATGCCATAAATTATAGTGGGGATAGTGCAAATTTTGACAAAGCAAAATAGAATTTTAAAGCAGTAAAAAGAGATACATATTAGATAGATAAAAAGATCAATAGATAAACAGAAGGTGTGAAGATATAAATATAGATTTTAAACAGATCAATAGTAGCATGAAATAGACATAAATAATTAGTTAATCATCATTTTTCTCTTAAGGCAAGAAGTAATCCCTTCCTCCAGAAGAAATTACCAGGATCACAAGAAGCACAGAACAGAAAATAAACTCGAAATACCACTCCTGTTTACCTTGACGGTGTGCCTGGAAGTGCTTTCCCTGAGAATCCACAGGCAATGGTCTTCCGTTCTAAGCCCTTACAAGTCGCTCCCAGTGGAGGCCAAAGTTGATCAATTTTGCAGAGACTGAAATAGATAAGAAACAGCAGCTAACAAGCTTCCTGGTATCACTGGGATGCCTGGTGGTTGCCATCCTCTTAAACTGCATGACTAGGTGCAAATGGGGCACCTGCCCCCAGCCTTGCCCTCTCCCTGCCCACCTCAGTTGGAGAGCACCCCTGCTGGGCATGCCCATTCCATTCAGCTTAAGGCCATCTTGCCATCTGCTTCCTCAATTCCGAGTGTTGCCCACAATTTATTTTCCTCTCACTAATGAATGATGATGCAGGATGAGAGGCAGAATCAAGCCTAGTAGTATAGGATGAGGCTGTGCACTTTCTCCTTCTCCATTAATCACAAAGAAATGGTTTCAATGCCAGCTGCCCAATTGTGTGAAGTCTGTAAACTTGAGCAACCTTGCTGAAATTGAGCTACAGTTCAATCCCTCCACAAAATCATGGTATATATTATCTTTCTCTCAAGGCCATTAGGAGATAGGAATGAGTAATTCACACAAAAGTACCTAAAATACTAGGTAGAATATGAAGAAGAGTAAATAGTTATTATAAGCATTGATTGAATTAATTCCACAAACATATTTTGAGATATTACAAGGATATAGAAAAATAAGAAAAGACACTGACCTTTCAAAAAACTCCCGTGTTAGCCCAAGATAAATACCTATTCTCCATAATGCATACTCAAACACATCAAAAAAGGCATATGTGTAATTCAAGTCTGAAAATAAAGAGAGAGAGAAATGGGAGACACTGAAATAGAGAACAGGGGGACAGTGACCAGAGGGGAGAGGGGAGGGAATTTCAGGGGAAAAAGAGGGAAGGATTGACAGGAACAAGTATAAAGTTGACACATGGACAACAACTAAGGGGGGTGGAGAGGGGAGGGAGGTGGGGAGCACAGCAGGGGCGAGGCTGGGATGGGAGTAAAAGACAGAAAACTATACTTGAAAAATAATTTTTAAAAAAAGACAAAAAAAAGAAATGGGAGAAAAACTACTTTTAAAAATGATGGCTGGATTTTTGCAAGTTTAATGACAATCACCACCCCACAAATGCAAAAAGAATCTCAACCAAGCCCAAGTAGGAACATACAAAGAAAACGATGCCAAAACAGACTGTAGTAAAATTGTAGGAAAAGCAAAGATAAAAAGAAATTCTTAAAAGAATCTGGAGAAAAAAAGATACATTACAGGAGAACAAAAATAAGAATAATTTCTTACCTCTGAGAAGGAATAACCCAAGCCAAAGACTATGAATTGCATTATTAAATTTCTGAGAGAAAATAAAAACTCTCAACTAAAAATTCTATATTTAGTGAAAAGTTATTTCAAAATTGAAGATGAAATAAAGGCACACTCATGTAAAGAAAGACAGGAAAACTCATAGCCAGTAAATCCACACTACAAGAAATAGTAAAGAAAATCCTTCAGGCTGAAGGGAAATAACACCAGATAGAAAGATTACAAGAATAAATAAAGAACATAAAAATGATAAAATAGTGGGAGAAAATAATGGATTATTTTCTTTCTTTAAAGTATTTAAAACATAAAAATAATAAGGTATTGTGTGGTTAGTAACATAATAATATATGCCATATGTTCAACAAAAAGTATATCAAGGAAGGGAGGGAGATAAATTGACTTATACTATTATAAGACTCTCACACTAAACATGAGCAGGTACAAGATCAATTCATAATAAGCTGTTAGAGGTTAAGCATCTATATTATAATGCCTAGAGCAACTACAAAAAACAAATGAATAAAACAAAATGGGATAACTAAAAGTTAGTAGAGGAAACAAAATGAAACAAAAATAATGATTATTCTAAAGTAAGCTGGAAACACAGGAACAAAGAACAGAGAAAACAAAATAAGAAATAAATAGCAAAATGGTAGACTTAAACTCATCAATATTAATAATTGCATTAAATATAAATGTGCACATGCAATAATTTAAAATCAGATTTTCAAACTGAATGAAAGGAAAAAATACAACTACAAGAGACAGAGTTGAATATGAAAATACAGGGGATGGAAGGAAAAAGGGTAAAAGAATATGCACCATTAAATGTAAACATGCAAAAGCTGGTTTATATCAGACAAAATGAAATTCAAAACAAGGATATTACTGGAAAATTTTAAAGACATTTGATAATGATAAATGTGCCAATTTATTAACAGACACAGCAATATATAATGACTGTGTATATAACAACAGAGCTTCAAATACATGCAGCAAAACTTGATCCGACTAAAGGAAAAAAATGGAGAAACTCATGATTGTAGTTGGAGAAGTGCACAGAAAAGCAGAAAGAATACAGAAAACTGAAATAGCACTATCAATCAACTTGACCTGTGTGACATTAGTCACCCAACCAGAGCATAATACACATTCTTTTCAAGTACACATAGAACATTCATCAAAATGAATCATACACACATATCAAGCCTTTTTACTTTTGTTTCAAAGAAACAAAATTACATACAGTATGCTTTCTGATCATAGTGAAATATAAAGCAGAGAAATGACACCACAACTTTTCTTTGAAAATATTAATAACACTGATAAGCCTGTAGAGTGACAAATTTAAAAAAAAAGAAATGAGCTATCAAGCTAGAAAGAGACATGGAAGAGCCTTAAATATATATTACTAAGTGAAACAAACCAATCTGAAAAGTCTACATACTGAATGACTGAAAATATATTACATTCTGGAAAAAGTAAAACTATAGAGACAGTGGAAGGGTCAGTGATTGCCAGAAGTTTAGAGGATAGAAAGGAGAGATGAACAGGTGGAGCATGGGGTATTTTTAGAGCAGTGAAACTACTCTGTATGGTACCTTAAGGGTGGGTACATATCATTATGCATTTGTTAAAACCCATAAAATGTACAATACCCAATGTAAGCCCTAATGTAAATTATGGACTTCAGTCAACTGTAAGGTATCAATATTGGCTAATCACTATAACAAATCAGTAACACTGATGCAAGATGTTAATAATAGGGAGAAACTGGGGGAGAGGAGTATATGAAAACTCTGTACTCAAAACTAAATTTTTCAGTAAACCTAAAACTTCTCAAAAATAAAGTCTATTTTTAAAGTAAAGATAAGACACAAATAACCAATATGAAAAAAAGAATAAATATGATTACACATTTTATACATATTTAAAACAATGAGGGAATGGTATTGAAACTTCATGTCACTAAAATTGTCAGCATACATAAAGTGGTCAAATTCCTTGAAAGATACAACTTGTTGGAGCTGAAATGAGAAGAAATAGAAAATATAAATAGCCCTGTATCAGTTAAATAACTGGGATCCATAATATAAAAATTCCCCAGGTAGCTTTACTTGTATGTTCTATCAAATATTTTTAAGATAGACACTATCAATATTACAGAAAATCTTTCCAAAAATAGAGACTGAAAGAACACTTCTCAGCTTGTTTTATAAGGTTGCATAACTCTGACTTTATCAGCTGACAAAGACATGGCAAGAAAAAAATTACAGGCCAATAATTTAAAGGATATATTAGTAAATGAAATCCTGTAACATTTGGGAAGAGTAATACCACATGATCACATGGGGTTTGTCCCAGGAACATAAAGGTGGTTTGACATTCAAAACCTAACCAATTCAATTAATCGTATTACAAAAATACAGAGACAGACTCATAGATGGAGAGCAGGATGACAGCTAGTGTGGTGGGGGGATGGTTAGGGGGTAGAGGGATTGAGGAAAAAGGACTCATGAACATGGACAACAGTGTGGTGATTGCAAGGGGGCAGAAGAGTATAAGGGGACTAAATAGTAATACAAAAAAATACAATAAAGATTAAGTTTTAAAAAAGGAGTAAAACAAAATGATCATGACAATGGATGCAAAAAATCAACTTGAGAAAATACAACATTAGCAAATATAATTCAACTCAATAAAGCAGTAACAGAGGTCATCTATTAAAATAATAGCACCATTTAATGGTGAAAAACGGAAAACTTTCCCCTCAAAGATCAGCAGCAAGACAGGAAGGTCTGTCGTCACCACAAATACTCTATATTGTACAGAAGGTACTAGCATGTGCAGCCAGAGAAGAAAAAGAAATAAAAGCATACATATTGAGCATTGTCTTTGTAAACAAAGACACAAAACAGGAATTACTCATAAACAATATGAGTACTTATAGAAAATCTTTTTTAATATATTTTATTGATTATGCCATTACAGTTGTCCCATTTCCCCCCTTCATTCCCCTACCCTCTGAACACCCCCTCTCCCCCACATCCCCCCGCCTTTGGTTCATGTCCATGTGTCATAAGTTCTTTAGCTTCTATATTTCCCACACTACTCTTGGCTTCCCCCTGTCTATTTTCTCCCCACCATCTATGCTACTTATTCTCTATACCTTCTCCCCATTTCTCCTCCTCCCACTCCCTTGTTGCTAACTCTCCATGTGATCTCCATTTCTGTGGCTCCACTCCTGATCTAGCTGTCTTCTTAGTTTGCTTTTGGTTTAGGTACGGTTGTTAATAACTGTGTGCTTGCTGTCCTTTCACTGTTCATATATTTTATCTTCTTTTTCTTAGATGAGTCCCTTTAACATTTCATAAAATAAGGGCTTGGTGGTGATGAACTCCTTTAACTTGACCTTATCTGAGAAGTACTTTATCTGTCCTTCCATTCTAAATGAAAGCTTTGCTGGACAGAGCAATCTTGGATGTAGGTCCTTGCTTTTCGTGACTTGAAATACTTCTTTCCAGCCCCTTCTTGCCTGTAAGGTCTCTTTTGAGAAATCAGCTGACAGTCTGATGGGAACTCATTTGTAGGTGACAGTCCCCCTATCTCTTGCTGCTTCTAGGATTCTCTCCTTCATTTTAATCTTGACTAATGTAATTATGATGTGCCTTGGTGTGTTCTTCCTTGGGTCCAACTTGTTTGAGACTCTCTGAGCTTCCTGGACGTCCTGGAAGTCTATTTCCTTTGCCAGATTGGGGAAGTTCTCCTTTATTATTTGTTCAAATAAGCTTTCCACTTGTTGCTCTTCCTCTTCCTCTTCCGGTACCCCTATAATTCGGATGTTGGAACGTTTAAAGATGTCCTGGAGGTTCCTAGGCCTCTCCTCATTTTTTTGGATTCTTATTTCTTCATTCTTTTCTGTTTGATTGTTTCTTTTTTCCTTCTGGTCCACTCCATTGATTTGAGTCCTGGTTTTCTTCCCATACTATTGATTCCCTGTGCATTTTCCTTCATTGCACTTAGTGTAGCCTTCATTTTTTCATCTAATTTGCAACCAAAATCAACCAATTCTGTGAGCATCCTGATCACCAGTGCTTGGAACTGTGCATCTGATAGGTTGGCTATCTCTTGGTTGCTTAAAAGTATTGGCTCTGGGGCTTTGATCTGTTCTTCTGATTGAGCCATTTTTTGTCTTGACATGCTTGTTATGTAGTGAGGGGTGGAGCCTTAGATGTTCACCAGGGTAGGGCAACCCAGTTGCTTGGTTGTAACACTGTATGTGGGGGTAGGGTGAGAGTGGGAATAATAGCGCTTTCTTTGCTCTCTCTCGGTCCCCTATGCCACTTCCCACAAGCAAATTGGGCCTTTCTGGTGCTGATTCCTGGGTGGGTGGGCTTGTGTACATTCTAGGACCCTGTGGGTCTCTCCAACAAACTCTCCTGTGAGGCTGGGAACCTCTCTCAACTCCTCAATCCCCGAAAGTTTTTCCAATAGGTGCTTTTAGGCTTTATTTCCCATTGCTGGGATCCTGGGTTATACAGTCTGTCTCACTGCCCATTTTTTGCCTGGTTTATCTGTGGGCAAATGTGTGTCCTTGGTCAGCCAACTGCCCTTTCACTGTGCACCTCACTGGGTTTGCTTGTTTGCTTGTTCACCCCATGCCCGGGTCTGCCAACCACTGCCTTTTCCTACCAGGACCCATCTCTGCTGGCTGCCAACTTTGCCCCCTTACCTATCTGGATGAATGGTTTGTTGTTGTCAGACTTTGATACAGTTCAATTTTCTGTCCATTCCGGTTGTGTTTTTGTTTCTAAATCTTTGTTGTCCTTAAATTTGGTTGTGTGAGGAGGTACAGTATTTCCACCTACACCTCCATCTTGGCCAGAAGTCCTTGAAATGCTACTTATAGAAAATCTTAATGAATCCACAAATCAAAAATAGCTACAAGAATAACTAAGTTAAGCAAGTATCAGTTTGCAAGGTTAGCATGCAAAAATTTATTCAGTTTTTATATGCTGGCAATTAAGAATTGAATTGAAATAAAGAATGGTATTAATAATAGCATTCATGATATTAAATGCAAGTATTTACTTATAAATTACCAAATATGTGCAAGACCTGAACATTGAAAACTACAAAATACTGAAAGAAATTATAGATAAATAAATGGGAAGATATACCTTATTCAAAGATTGAAAGTTTTAATATTGTTAAGAAATTATGTTCATATATTGAAGTCCTAGCCCCCTGAGCCTCAGAGTGTGACTCTATGTAGAGACAGATTATTTAAAGTGGTAATTAGGTGAAATAAAGTCCTGTGGGTGAGCTTTAATTTAATATAATCAGTACCTTTATAAGAAGGTTAAGTCAGGAAAGACACACCAACTCAGTGGTGACTGTGAGAACACAAGAATGCAGCCCTATACATGCCAAGGAAAAAGGGCTTGGGAAGGGAAAACTTGTAGACACTTTGAGACTTTGAACTTCTAGCCTCCAGAATTGTGAAAAAATAAATTTCTGTTGTTTAAATCACCTAGTCTGTGATATTGTTATGGTATTCCTAGCAAACAAATACATTTTCAATTTTCCCGAAGTTGATCTACAGGTACAATACTATTGTAATCAAAATTCAAATAGGCATTTGAGTAGAACTGATAAACTGATTCTAAAATGTATATGGATAAGGAATGAGTAATTCCTTTGGTACAACACCAAAATTATCTTGAAAAAGAATATAGAAAATTTACACTGCCTGCTTTGAAAGCTTATAATAAAGCCATTGTAATCTAGGCCATGAAGAATAGATTAGACAAATGGATCAAATGAACAGAACTTAAAAATGCAACTAGACCCACATATATACCATCATTGGTTGTTTACAAAGGTACCAAGGAACTCAGTGGGAAAAAAAAATCTTTTCAGCAAAAGACTCTGGAGCAACTAAGTAACCATGTGGAAAAAAAAAGAAGTTGCACTCCTACCTCACACTATGTACAAAAATTAATTTGAGATATATTATAGACCAAATCACAAAAGTAAAAACTACAAAGCTTCTAAAAGAAAACATAGATTATTTTTATGCCGTAGGGTGGGCAAAATTGTTTTACACAAAACTCAAAAGTATTAACAAGAAATATTTTACAAATTAAACCTTACCAAAAAGTAAAGCTCTATTTGTCAAAACAGAAAAAGAAAATAAACTGGCCAAGCAAGCACATCTAACATAATACTTATAATCAGAATATATAAAGGACTCCCACTAATCAACGGTAAGAAGACAACTTGATGAAAACATCAGCAAAAGATTTTAACAGACTAACAACACAAGATATTTGAATGTCCAATACTCAATGAAAAGGTGCTCACTATGATTAATTATCAGGGAAATTAAAATTAAAATCACAATGTGACACCTCTACATATCCAACAAAATGGCAAAAATTAGAAAGATATATCTAAATGTTGGAACTTCTTTACATTGGTGAGAAAAGTGTAAAGTTGAATGATTACTTTTAAAAACTTTTTGGCAGTTTTTTTACCACATGACCCATTAATTCTACTTCTAGTTATTTATTCAGGATAAATTCAAATACATGTCTATGAAAAGACTGTAGAAGAATGTTTATAACATTCTTATTTGCTAATCCTGAATTGGAAAAGACTCAATTGTCTATCAAAAAAACAGTAGGTAAACACACTGTAGCATGTTTACACAATTGATAGTACTCTCTAATAAAACACTCTTAAAGCACTTAAAATTTGTACATTTAACTGCATGTAAATGGCACCTCAATAAAATTAAAATATATATTACATCAGAAGTTGAGAATTATTAAGGGAAAAAAGTAAATCTGAGGGAGGAAATGGGGAGTGCAGGGCATAATGTATTTCTATTTTACATATGATGATCTGAGTCCCCTTCTGGACATCCAGCATTTTCGGAAGAAACTTGAAGGAACTAATTAACTAAGGGAAGGTGTTCCAGCCAGGCAGAGGGATCAGAATGTGCAAATGCCTTGAGGCAAGAGCGTGCTTATCTTTCTCAAGCAGCAGCAAACAAGCCAATGTGGCTTACGTGACTTATTCAAGGAGCGGGTATTAGGAAGAAAGGTCCAAGAGGACAAGGGTTAAGACCACATAGGTCTTGAAAGCCATTGTAAAGACTCAGGGGTTGGCTCTGAGCAAGAAGGAAGCCATAGGAAGGCTTGGAGCAGAGTGGCAAGATCATTTACAATGGCTGTGTGATGAGAATAAACTCATGGCATGAAACAAGCAAGCACAAAAGCAGAGAGAAGCATTAGAATACTATTTTGGTGGCTTGGACAAAGTAGTGGCAGTGAAAAGTGGTCTGGATATATTTTGAAGGTAGAGCCAGCAAGCTTTGCTAGTGAATAGGATATAAGATATGAGAGAAAGAAGTCAAGAAGACATCTGAGTTTTTAGCCAGAGCCCTGTTAGGAGTTGACCCCAGTCACTGTTGCCCCAGAGCTAGCTAGTACTTACAGCTGGTTTCCTCCCCCAAAATACCACTGATAAATATTACTGATGCCTGCCCAATCCAGCTCAGCATGCTGACAGGCCCTGACCCTTTAAGAATCATACAAGCCTACCTCCCACCTTCCCTTTAAAAATATGCCTTTCCAACTTTATTTCTCTGGTTAAATCCAATTTCTGCCTTTCTACTTCATTCCTTTGGATTTGGCCTTCATTTAGACCCTCTGATACCCACCTTTTCCTTGGTCTACAGACATTATTATTTGGATTCCCCTTCTCCCTGACCCTGCTCCACATTCAGATATCTTATGTAACTGCTAACTCACACCTCTGCATTAAACCCCAAGCCTGAAGAGAAGCTCATGAAAGCTTATAGTGGCCAGGAGAGAAATTCAGACATTGTAAGTTTTCAAAGAAGACTCCTCGGTAAAACCATGCCCTGCACGAAGGGTGAGGACAAAGCATCATGGTGGGGTTGAAATCCAGCTCTTGCTCTGGTCTCTGAGACCTGATCCCCAGAGCTAGGCTGCAGCCTAGAGGAAAGCAGACATTGTCCTAATTCATCCACTCAAAGGAGTTGCTTTTTATGTAGGGCACTTTTCCCCAATTTGCCCAAAGGCAACATATGTACAAAAGAAGTCTCTGTTCTATGGCCAGACAAATACAACTCCGATTCACAAAAGTTGAATTTTTTTCCTCCAGAAGCAATGAGAACTTTAATATAGTACCGTAAATTTCTGTATTTCATACTTAAATTTTTTAAAACTTTAAGTTGAAAAAGGAGACCAGGACTCTGGTCAAGATGGTAGTATAGGCAGACATGGCTCACTTCTTCGTACAACCACATCAAAATTACAACCAAAGTATAGAACAACCATCACTCAGAACTGTTATAAATCAAGTTGAATGAAAGTCTAACAACTATGGAATGGAAGAAACCATATCTATGAAAAATGATAGAAAGAGCACAGATGTGGAACAGGCTGGTCCCATATCCACCTATGGTGGATAAAAATTTGGGAGGGATATCTCGGAAGTAAGAAGTCCCAGACCCACACCAGGCCCCCAGCCCAGGGTTCCTAGGCTAGGAAGATAAGTCCCCATAACTTCTGGATGCAAAAACCAGTGGGGATTGAATTGGTGGAAGAAACTTCTGGAGCCCCAAGTAGTTCCTCTTAAGGAACCCACACAGACTCACCTACTCACACTCACTCACTCTGAGCTCCAGCACCAGGGCAGCAGCTTGAAAGGCACCAAGGGCATTGAGGAAGAAACTGAAGTGTCTGACAACAAGGTGAGGAGAGGCCAGTGTCCCTGTGCTAAACCCATCCCCCACAGAGCTGGCAAGCTGGTGGCATATTTAAGACTCCATCAACCTGGCTAAGACTGTTTGACCCTCCTTGGCGATTTCCAGAGACTCTGCCCCACCCAACTTACAGGCCCACCTAAGCTGCTTTTCCATATGAACGGCTGGTCTTGGCTCAAGCATCACAGTCTCCTAAATCCTCTCAAATAAGCAACAGCTTGTTTAAGCAAGCCCCAGACCCATCACTAGCAGCAGCCAGCCTAGATTCACATCTTGGCTTTGCCTGTGAATCTCCTAGCCCAGCACAAGTAGCAGCCATCTCAGATTGCTTTAACTCAGGCAGAGGGCCCAAGGCAAAACACAAAAGGAGGCTGACCTTGACCTGCACCACCTTGGAAACCCCAGGGCCAGCACAGCCAGTGGACAGCTACAAACCATGTCAGAACACCACTACCATGCACCTGCACAGCTGATCCTCCATGGAGGGTGGAGGTTGGTAGTCAAGTGTCACAGCCAGTCCTTGCAGCTGACTAGCCTTGGTAAATCCCTCCTATTGACCTGCCAACAGAAACTAAGACTCAACCTCAACAGGAGGGTGTACTCAGTCCACATGAAGGGCACATTCAAGCACCTCAAGCTTGGGTGATAGGGGAGGATGTGCCACTAAACACTTACTACACTTAGTACACTTAGTATTAGGCCATAGACATACCACCAAGACGTGGAGTCAAAGCAACTTTACCTAATACATAGAAACAAACACAGGAAGGCTACTAAAATGAGAAGGCAAAGAAAAATGGTCCAAATGAAAGGACAGATCAAAACTCCAGAAAAAGAGCTAAACAAAACAGAGATAATCAATCTATCAGATGCAGAGTTCAAAACACTGGTTATAAGGCTGCTCAAGGAACTTAGTAAGGACCTCAGCAGCATAAAAAAACATCCAGTCAGAAACAAAGAATACACTAATTGAAATAAAGGACAATTTTCAGGGAAAAAACAGTAGAGTGGATGAAGCCAACAATCAAATCAATGATTTGAAACATAAGGAAGCAAAAAACAACCACACAGAATAAAAAGAAGGAAAAAGAAGGATAGTTAAAGCAACTTCTGGGAAAACGTCAACAGGTCCAACATCTGCATCACAGGGGTACTAGAAGGAGAAGAGAAAGAGCAAGAAATTGGAAATCTATCTGAAAAAAATAACAAAAGAAAACTTCCCTAGTTTGGTGAAGGAAATAGACATGAAAGTCCAGGAAGCACCGAGTCCCAAACAAGATGGATGCAAAAAGATCCACTCCAACACACATCACATTTAAAAGGCCAAAAGTTAAAAATAACATGAGAATCTTAAAGGCAGCAAAAGAAAAGAAGTTAGTTACCATATTGTTGCCAGATGGGAGGGGGTGAGGGAGAATGGGTAAAGAGGTGAGGGGACTAAGAAGTTTAAATAGGTAGTTACAGAATAGCCATGAGGAGGTAAAGTACAGTATAGGAAGTGGAGTAGCCAAAAACTTATACACATGGACATGAACAATAGTAAGGAGATTGCCTGAGGGAGTAAGGGGTGCAGGGTGAAGGGGGACGGGGGGGGGGGATCAGGACAACTGTAATAGATTAATCAATAAAATATAAAATAAAGAAGAAAGGAAGAGGAGACCAAACTTATTGGCATGTCAGAGGCAATTTTTTCCTAGGGAGTATCCCCTGCCTGATCCCACCTCAGCATATGGTTGTTTCTCCTCCAGTGCAGAAATGCAGATAGCTTTTGCTTATTTCTGCTGAACATGGTTCCTTTTTCTCTGGTGTTGTCTGGATTGAAACTGAGGAGCTGACATCATTGTGCAATTCAAATAGTGAAAGTTGAACTCTGAACAGTAACTGGAGAACTGAGCAGATAAAAGCATCTGACAAGAGTTTGTACTTGACTGCACCAGCATCCCTTCTCTTCTGAATAATAATATGACCAACTCAGCTCCCTCTATTTTCCTGCTGTTGCAATGTTGAATTTAAGTGTCAGTATGACCTGACTATTTATCGGGTAAGAACTCAATTAATTTGTGTCCAGACACTTTAATTGTTCTTAATTCACATTTGACCATTGTACTTGGTCCCTGACCGCCGGTCCCCACTTTTGCATGGAAATCACCCTCTCAGTAGCAACACATCACGCACTGGCACACAGCCACTCATGCTGATTCTGACTAGGACTCTTTTCTGTCACCACAGCTGCTGAATTTCCTTGAACGTATCTCAGTGACAAGTTCAGAGAAACTTCTTTTTTAAGATAGAGTACAAAAATTATAAATCCTGATAAGCTCTTTCCATATCATAATTCACAAAGGATGTCTTGCGGTGGTGTGAAAAGCTCTGAACTGTATGCAATGCACACACTAAGTACTTCATTAACATTTGTTCAATGAGACAGTAGTCCTAGCTCTCCTGATAACTAGCTGGTGATCCAGGTCAACACACATCACCTCGTAGGGTCTCATTTTCCTAGTTTGCAGTAGTAAAAGGCTGAAAAAGATGGGTTCTGAGAGCCAGAATAGGGAGGGGCTTGTGAAGTTCCCCCCTCTACTACCACAGTTTTTTAAAGTGTCTCTCAGACAAATTGAAGACAGAGGCTAAAGAGCACACTCCTGGAACTTAAATGGCCTTTGGGCTCCTTTTGAGTCAGTCTCTAAGTGGACAACTTTGAAAAACACTGATGTGGTCCTTGGAGAGTTTCTCAAATAACTCAAGCAATCTGGAGATTCGATAAGTCCAGACAATATTATACAAAACAGCCCACCACATCTTTTTATTTTTTATGTTTTTCTGTTAACTCTATATAATTTTTTAACTCACTTTTAGGGTCTGGTTTGTTACTCAGGAACTCAGTTACTCTATCTCCCAATAACTCATCGAGGGCCCTGCTTGGGGAAAATCTTTAGGCCAGTTAGGTTTTCTCCATCCTCTGAGTGAAATAATTGATCTTTTATCATGGCTGGAACATTGATACATTCAAAGACAAATACAGTGTCTAAGTAGACACAATTAGAACAAAATCTTTGTAAGTTCTACACTTAGCAAATATTTTCTCACTCAATATTTTAAAGCTTTACTCTCTTCCATGCACATTTTCATGGATAGTTTAACTAAAATTGAAGACATAATTCTACAGATCTGTCATAGCCTCTCACTAACCTGGGATTCACTAGAATCAACCTCGGCTTCAGCTCTAACTGGCACTGTTTAGCTGTGAGACATCACTCAAAAGTATCATGAAATTTAAAGTTTGGGAGGGAATACAGAGGTCAATATGCAATAAGAAGTTACTTTAGAAGGAAGCTTCTCTTTTAAGGCCTACATACTTATTTCCTGTGATCAAAAGCAAACAAGACCCTGCTATTTCCTTCCTCTTCTTATTGCTAGAAAGGTACAGTAGAAAACTTTTCTAACTGTCACTTTTGTCCTTTGGTTCTGGATCTGCTTTCTGAAATATCAGAAAATGAGTAATAGTTCACATATTTTAAGCATTAACTATATGTATGATTACTTTATTTAATACTATGATTTTGTTCACAAGAGCCACTGGTTCTCACCAAAATCGAATACTAGATACTCTTGTATTAAACATCTAGAAAAAGAACAGAGTATCTGAAATAGTTTTTGGACATTAAAAATAGGAGCAGAGGCCCTAGCTTGTGTGGCTCAGTGGATTGAGTGCCAGTCTGCACTGACTCGATTCCCAGTCAGGGCACATGCCTGGGTTGGAGGTCAGGTCCCCAGTAGGGGACACATGAGAGGCAACCACACATTGATGTTTCTCTCCCTCCCTTTCTCCCTCCCTTCCCTTTTGTCTAAAATAAATAAATAAAATATTTTTTAAAAATAAGCCATGTAGGACTAAATCTCTGAGAAACAAACAAGGTAGGCCCCACAATTGGTAGCCTACCACCTAGAGGAATAAAGGGCTGTGGAATGTGTTGGGCTACAACACAGGGAGGGGTACCTAAACAGAGCCAAAAGGTCTCCACTTAGGTAAAGACACAGTTACAGAAGGTAAAACTGCTATAACCTGTGGAATAGAAAGTCAGGGAGGAAGGAGTTGCAGAGAGGAAGGGTAACTGGAGATACACAGAGGGGTCCCCTCACATCTTCAGCCGAGGATTAATCTGTGCCTGATGGAGAGTAAGTTCCCCGACATCCAGGAGAAACCTTCCAGAAAAGTGAAAGATCAAACATTTTATGTTTTCACCAGACAGAATGAACAAACCTCATAATACAGAGGCATTAGACAGAAACATTAGAATGTTATGGCTTTAGTAGTCCAATTAAACTAAACTACCCATAAAATAGAAGCATCCCTACACCTGCCCCAATAAGCTTAAAACTAGCCCCAAAAGGATCCAACTGATTTCAAGTCACTGAATTGCATAACAGAACAAGTTTAACACTATTTAAAGGGATACAACCAAAGCCAACACCCAACAATGTAAAATTCATAGTTCCTGGCACCTAACCAAAATTTACCAGGCATGTAGATAATTGGTAAAATGTTACATCCAGTCAGGAGAAAAAAAAACAATTACTAGACTTAAACACAGAAATAATGGATGAGAAAAATAGCAGATAGGGACATTGAAACCGATATTATAAATATTGCCTAAGGAAGAAAGATAAAAATTATACTAAACATTTTGTCTGACACTATTTAAGGCAGAAGACATGGATTGATATCTTTAAAGTACTGAAAGAAAAAAACTTGTCAACATAGAATTTTATACTCAGTGAAAACAATTTTTAAAATGAAGAAAGTATGGTAAGAGCATAACAACAGAAACATAGATCAATGGAACAGAATAGAGAGCCCAGAAATAAACCTACATCTATACAGTCAGTTAATATGTGACAAAAGAGGCAAGAATATACAATGGGGTAAAGATAGTCTACTCAATAAATGGGTTGGTACAATTGGACAGATACATTCACAAACTGAAACTAGAACATCTTCTTATACAATATACAAGAATAAATTCAAAATGGATTAAAGACTTAAAAGCACGAAAGTCCTAGAAGAAAACATGAGCAGTAAAGTCTTAGACATTTATCTTAGTATTATGATTTCTTATATATTTTCTTGGGTAAGGGAAACAAAAGAAATAGTAAACAAATGGGACTATATCAAACTAAAAATCTTTTGTACAGGAAAGGAAACCATCAACAAAATAAAAAGACAACCCACTGAATGGGAGAAGATTTCTGATAAGGGCAGAGTAATATCCAAAAGTTATAAAGAACTCACACAATTCAATATCCCCCCCAAAAATCTAAAAAGTGGGCAAAAGGCCTGAATAGACACTTCTCTGAAGAAGACATACAGATGGCCAATAGACACATGAAAAGATGCTTATCACCACTAATCATCAGAGAAAAGCAAATTAAACCCACAATGAGATATCACCTCACACCAGTCAGATGCTTATCATCAATAAGTCAACCAATAAGTGTTGGTGAGGATGTAGAGAAAATGGATCCCTTGTTCACTGTGGGTGGGAATGCAAACTGGTGGAACCACTGTAAGAAACAGTGTGGAGACTGCTGAAAAAATCGAAAATGAAACTTTTATGACCCAGTGATTCCACTTCTGAGTACGTATCCAAAGAACCCCAAAACACTAATTTGAAAGAATATATGCACCTGTGTTCATTGCAGCGTTATTTACAATAGCCAAGCTATGGAAACAACCCAAGTGCCCATCAGTAGATGAGTGGATAAAAAAAAGTGGTGGTTCATATGTACGAAGGAATATTACTTAGCCATAAAAGAGAATGAAATCTTACTATTCATAACAGCATGGATGAACCTAGAGGGTATTGAGCTCAGTGAAATAAGTCAGTCAGAGAAGGACAAAGACTATATGATTTTACTTACATATGGAATCTAAAAAACAATATAAAAAAACTAACAAATAGAAACAAATGCATAGATATAGAGAACAGACTGATGGTTGCCAAAGGGGACAGGGGTTGTGGGACTGGGTGAAAAGGTGAAATACAGGTCAGTAGTTACAAAATAGTAACAGGGATGTAAATACAGCAGAGGAAATACAGTAAAAAAAATACTGTAGCAACTATGGATGGCAACCAGGTTCGGGTGCTGGAAATACCAAGGGACACCCTTCGTAAAGTATGAGATTGTCTAATCACTATATACCTGAAGCTAATACAAAATCATACTGAATATAAACTCCAATTTAAAAATGAAAAATTTTAAAAGAAAGTCAAAATAAAACAATTTTTAGATAAATAAAATCTGAGAAAAATTCATCACCAACAGACCTGGTGTAATATAAATATCTTATTATAGATACTTACCATAGTAAGAAATAGTACAGTGAAGCCCTGGCTGGCGTAGCTCAGTGGATTGAGCGCGGGCCTGCAAACCAGAAGATCGCGGTTCGATTCCCAGTCAGGGCACATGCCTGGGTTGCAGGCCGGTTCCTTGCAGGTTAACTACCAGCAGGGGACGCACAAAAGGCAACCGTACATTGATGTTTCTCTCCCTCTCTCCTTCCCCTCTGAAGATAAATAAATAAACAAAATCTTAAAAAAAAAAAGAAAGAAAAAAGAAATAGTACAGTGAAGTCTTCAGGCGGAAGACAAAAATAATACTAAATGGAAATTTGAAATGTACACAAAGGAAAGGAGCTAGAAAGAATAAGTGTGCAGGTGTCTCAGTTCACTCGGGCTCCTACAACAAAATACCCTAAACTGGGTATTATAAACTGGGTTTATACACAAAAAAACACGTACTTCTCTCAGTTCTGAGGTTTAAGAAGGTTAAGAATAAGGTGTTAGCATATTTGATATCTGGTAAAAAGCTATTCCCTAGTTCATAGACATATCTTTCACTGTGTCCTCATGCGGCAGAAGGCGTAAGGGCACTCTCTGCGGTCTCTTTCATAATGGCACTAATCCCATCCCAGAGGCCCTGCCTCCTAATACAACTATGTTTTCTTAGGGAGTTAAATTTCAACATATGAATTTTGGAGGGACACAACCATTCAGACCACACCAGTAGGTAAATATAGAAGACATTTTTCTCACTTATATATCTTTAAAAGATAACTCTTCAAAGCAAGGATAATAACAATACAGTGAGGGGGTTATAACATATGAGAAATTTAAATGTATAAAAATAGCACAAAGAATGAGGAAATAGAAATGGAACTTGACTTGCCCCAGCTCAGTGGATTGAGTGCTGAACTGTGTAAACCAAAGGGTTGCTGGTTCAATTCCCAGGCAGGGCACAAGCCTGGGTTGTGGGCCAGATCCCCAGTAGAGGGGCACTCAAGAGGCAACCACACATTGATGATTCTCTCTCTTTCTCCTTCCCTTTCCCACTCTCTAAAAAAAAAGAAAAAGAAAAGAAATAGAACCAGACTATGATAAGTTTCTAACACTTAGAGTCAAAAAGGAGTCAGTCATCACTTTTCGTGATTGTATTTTAACTGCTACCTCCCCTTCTCACTCTGTATGACATCATATTGCCTTCTTTCCCAACTACTCACGACTCAGCACACAATAAACTGCAGCTGGAGTATAGCCCAACTAATAAGATGATGCATTACGAAGCTCCCAAACAAGTGATGTAGACACAAAGATAGTACAGTAACTGGGGAGAAGTGATCTTTTTCCTGCTTGTTAGATCAGAAATGCAGACAAACATAGTGATTGCTGGGGGTGGGGTATAAGGGGGCTAAATGGTAATGGGGGAAAATTGCAATAAAGATTAAATTTTTAAAAAGCAAAGAAATTTAAACAAACATAAGACCTGAACATGTTTGTCTTCATTCTTCTTATACATAGTGATTTTCAGACCATCCTTGCTTTTCATGGTACATGGGTCCAAATGTATGTTGAGTGAAGCTAGCCATCCCCAAGCTGACACTAATCTCCATGCATGTATGTATGTATATGAGCTGATAGTGTCAGACATTCTGAGAAGTATCATTTACCATCTGAGAATCTTTGGCTGACAGAGATCCCACTTTCCAGTATATACTCTTTTTCTAGCTACAACAGTCCAGATCTTACCTAAGTGATTATTGTGTGGTTTTGAATTGCTTTGCATAAAATATATCTATTCATTAATCATGCTATCCTGGAACTATGAAGCTAAGACTGTGAGTGAGTCTTCTGCATGATGGACTGACTCTGAAGGGCCACAGCTCAGGGGCTTGCTAGCAGCTGACAGGCAAATCTCTAAAGGTGTCTGGACAATAACCTCCAGCACTGCTTACCCTACAACGCTTCCTCCTCCCTCCTAGGGTACCCAGAACCACTCCACACAGCAGAAACTGAAGCAAAAGAAGGGAAGTAGAGGTGGGTAGCAGAAAATTGGAAACTTTTGTATTTTGTAAGTCTCTGGTATCATGTAAGATTCTTTGCATGCATTGCAGTTGAGCACCTAGGGAAAGTTTCTTGAGAAACAAAAATTATTTGTTTCCAAAGAAACTATACTCCCTTTGTCTCCCATATGTATTTATAAAATATTCTCTTCTTATCCCTTAGCCAGTTTCTAAATATTATATTGTACTCCCCATCCAGAGCACATCTTCCTAGGACAACAATATACAAAACAAAGTTCTTTGCTAACTATGAGGAAATTTCTCACTTTCTGTGAATGGTTCTACTACCTTAATAGTTCTTCATTATTACTAGGGTTTTTAAAAAATTTTTAAGTAACTAGTTTCTACATTAACTATCAAATTTACTCAGGGCCAGGCCCTGGCCAGGTGGCACAGCTGGTTGGAGAGTCTTCCCATAGATCGAAAGTTTGCAGGTTCAGTTCCTGGTCAGAGCACACACCGAGGCTACAGGTATGATCCCAGGCCAGGGTTCATATGGGGAGCAACTGATTGATGTTTCTCTCTCACATTGATATGCGAGTGTGTGTGTGTGTGTCTTTCCCTGAAAATCAGTAAACATATCCTCGGGTGAAAATTTTTAAAAATTTACCCAGGGCCATAAATGTCCCAAATTAAATCATTTATAAAATGTAACTTTTGAAGACTCAATTTGGGGCTCAAAAGCTACAAAAACTGTTAAAGAAAAAGCTAAAATTCTCATAACAATATATAAAGCCAAAACACTAAACTTGGACTTAATGAGGTGTTTGGAATTGCACAGCTTTTGATTCGAGAACAACTATGAAATCTAGTATGCCCTGAAAAAAAAATCAGAGCCAACTCTACTGAAATAAAAAGCAGTAAGTTTTACCTTTCCTTTCTGATGTGTTCTAATTATTTTTGATGACAGTGTTGATTCCTATTGCTTGAATAGGCACTGTGTGAAAAGAACCCATTAGCATAGTGGGAAAATTTTGGGAGATTTGGATTCCTAGCAAGATGACAACAGTGAATCATTACAGAGTGGCAGGACCTGTTCAGTGGGCATTAGTGTTATAACTCTTTGCCACATGTTCAGGAAATACCAAAGGTACCAGGTTATAATTTATCAATCGGGAAAAACTAAATGTTAGTAGTTATTAATTATACTAATTATTATTTATTCATTATAGAACTGTACTTAAACTGATTTTTAATAGAATTGTATCATGCAAATGGTGGAAAAGGCATACTGTTAAGCAAAGCTAATAATGCACAGTGAGTCAAACTATTTCTTGAAGTCATAAGGGAAACACCAATTTTGGCCAGGTAAAAAAATTAAGGTAACAATTATGTCACAGGAGAATTTGCTATATCCATGTCTGTGGAACCAAAAGTCCATTCTCTGAATGGTGTACTCTGAAAAGTATACTTTTAATGCTCCAGAGATAGCCATAACTAACACCTGAGAATGAGAGGCAATGGCTCTTAAATCACCTTTTCTTCTTCTTTTCTTTTTACTCTCTCCACAATGTCTTTCTCTTGCTCTTCCAACAGAATTCACAGTGTGTGTGTGTGTGTGTGTGCGTGTGTACTTTAGAGATCTAGGAATAACTCGGGGGGATCCAGATTCAAGAAAGAGGGGATGGAGTAATGTGACAAAGAAGTAGGTAGCTGTTGTAAAAGAACATGACACTTACCTTCAAAAGACCCAAGTTCAAGTTCTAGTTTGAATTCTTGTTGACAATAAGACCTTAGACAACTAACTTACTCTTTCCAAACTTTAGTTCACTCATCTCCAAACTGAGTCATTCCCGGTTATCCAGTTTTGCTTCCATGGTTTCAGTTACCTGTGGTCAAACACAGAAAACTGAAAATATTAATCAGAAAGTTCCACGTATAAGTAGTTCATAAGTTTTAAGTTGTGGGCCATTCTGGTTACTGGTGATAAAATCTTGCACTGCTTTGCTCCATTCTGCCTGGAAGTAAATTACCCCTTTGCCTAGTGTGTCCACACTGTACACACTTTCCACCTGTCAGTCACGCAGTTGTCAGATCACCTGTGGTGGTATCATGGTGCTTGTGTTCAGGTAACCCTTATTTTACTTAATAATGCCCCCAAGTGCAAGAGTGGTGATGCTGGCCATTAGGATATACCAGGGAGAAGCTGCAAGGTGCCTCCTTTAGGTGAAAAGGTACATATGTACTGTATAGAAAAAACATAGTATATATAGGGTTCAGTACTGCCCCCGGTCTCAGGCATCTACTTGTGGTGTTGGGCTGTCTCCACAGACAAGGGGAAACTGTTTTAACAAGGGCGTTAGGGGAATTTATTGTAACGGTGCAGGAAAAGTTCCTGGCATCTGAGAAACATGTATTATATAGTAGCAATTAATAACTTCAACCCAACTCTGAGAACACAAGAGGCAAATCAAATCCCAAAATCCAGAGAATCACCAAACTTATTAAGAAAAGACTTATTTTGTTCATTTATTCATTTATTCAATCACTAAAAAAAAAGGATTATGCACTTTCTCAGAGCCAGGCACCCTACAGAGCTAAGCAGTCCCCGACTTCTACCAGTTCAGTCTAGTGGGACAAAGAGCTATCATAACAAATAGAAGCCATGAAATGCATTATAGATGTTTTCAGATAAGCAATTCTCTTCTATTCACATCCTTTGCGCCCTTCTTTTTTTGAACACACACCCTGTAAAGTGTGAGAACTTGAAATCCCGCCTTCAAACCCCATTTCCTGAGCCCCAGTCTCAGCTCCCTGTCATTGTGTGTGTAAGTAATTGCATGTGGCTTAGGAAGGCGCCCTGGATTCTGGGAGTTGGGGAAATTATGCATAGATCTTCCATTAACACTAATGGGGGGTTACACGCACAAATCCTCCACACACCAAGAAGAGAATAGACTCTTCTCATTCATACATAATAGATCTGTAGGAAAATTAGCATGCACGCTTTTAGGAGCTGAACTCTGAAGATGTACCTTTCATGGGAAATATGTAAATAAGGAGAGAGGATACACTGAAGGACAAGTGCTGTAATGTGCGCCTTTGCTGATGCCTGAGCACCTTGTCAATTTTGCTGCTGCATAAAGTAGGACGAGGCGGCTGCGGCAGAGACTCCCCAGCCTGTTCACCTTCCCAGGGTGTTACCGAATTTCCTCCCACAGAACTCACTTTGCCAAATTTGCCATTTCCCCCAGGGAAGGGGGAGCAGGGCAGTGCAATCGATCAGTCAGCACGGAAGTACTAATATGAACATTTTCCGTGGAAGTGTTTCTTTGTTTCTTTAGAAACTATAGTTAAATTGCCTTATCATTTAAACTGTCTTCAAAATGAGGAAATGCGGTATTCACTACAGACATGCTGACTCTTTCAGTCAGCTGGAGTCAGCCCTAAAGGCCACAGAAATCTGCCACGCCGAGTGTTAACTATAAAAGGAAGAGGACACTGCCCCAGTGTCTTCCACTTTCCTGCCTCAGTGCATAGAAGAAGAAAATGATCTCCTTCCGGCTTCCCTATCTACCTCTCCTAGCTCCTCCCACCAGCACAGTTGCTAAAGTGACGTTCACTGGGCCGCACTGGAGTAGCAGGCAAGATCACAGCAGAGAAAGGTGGTGCACGTCCATCTGGATGCAGACACCCGCTTCCTACAGGACCACACGTCTCAGGCCAGCCCAAGGCCGCCCCCTTTCCTCCATCCCAGAGGCCAGCATCTCCTCTATGCTTGCACCCAGTGGCACATGCTCTGCTCTCTGTCCCCTCAGGTACTGCACCCAAGGTGGGGCTGCCCTGCAGGCCCAGCCTTCCTCCTAGCTACCTGCTCTAGTTCCCTGACCAACTAAGTAGTTGGCTACGTGGACCCGGAGTTTGCTCTCTGTGATTTACAGGTGAGCAGGAGGGGGAATAGGGGACTTTGTTGGGGAGTTCAATCCTACTTCGTTGGTGAATGTGGTTGTGAGAGATGTACTAGGTCTCCCTCAGTTCTAGTAAAAGCCACTTAACCCACATACCTTACGAAAACAACTTCCTCAAATGTCCCCCAGAAAGAAAGAGCATTTAAGTACCAAACCCCACCCTGCATGTCTAAAATTTAAAAACGCTAATAACTGTTACAGTGCCTCATGTATTTAACCACCTACTCACTTATCAGTTCTGCCACACTTCCTAATTCCAGGCATGGCTGAGGCTGGAGGTGCTCCCAGGAAAATGGGTGACCCCTTCGTTTTGAGGAGTGTACAGTTTATCAGAGGAGAGTTAAAAGCAAAAGGAAATTTCCAGAGTGCGAAAATAGGATGGTGGCACAGGTGAGATGAGGGCACCATAATACAGGTGTCCCCCAGGCTGGGACACTGTGTGTGCCATCGTTCACCGAGCAAAACTCTTGAGATATGCTGAATGTGCCCAAATCAGGGGGTGGTTAACTCCTAAAACCCATTCTAGAAGTGAGACATTCTTTGGGGGAAGAGCTGTTTTTAGCTGTTTAAATTAGGACAGACAATCACAGGTTTAAGTAATTTTCCTTCTTTTGTCAATGTCCTTAAGATTTTGACTACTCACACAGGGGTCCTTCAGGAAGTCCTATTGACGGAGAGAATGCATAAACCAATTATGTCTAAAGAGTGGAGCATTCATTTTAACTCTGGGAGAGTGCACCTGTCAAAAAGCAGGAATGATCAGAAGATTCCTGACCAGTGGTCAGGTAGCCACCAGAAACTGAGGTTTTGCACAGAGGATGGTAGAAGAAATGTTTGAATGTAGTGCTTTACCTGACCCACGACCACTGTGGCCTGACAGCAACAGACCCTCTCCTGCAGAACCCCAGACGCTTGCTCTCGGACAAGGATAGACCAAGAAGTACATAGGCAGACACCGGAGCAGCCCTTCCCTTGTGAGGTGCAGGATTTATCACCACCAAGATGTTAGCAGAATTTCCAGTCTCAACTCAAGCCTACAACCCTTCCATGCCACCCCCATGCTGTAAAAAGGGGCCAACAATCCCCAAATTGCACTGAAATGCCCATGACCTGGAAAGCAAAGTGGCACCTGGAGATATATAGAGGACCCCTATTCATGGAGTCCCAGGCCACCAAGTCTTGGCTCCAGGACTGCCCTGTGGAATCACAACCACGAGAAACTTGGGCTACCAGATTTAGGTTCCCTGTCCTTTTAAAAATATAAGGTCTCGAATCTTTTTTCAGAATCATCATTTGCATTTTCCAGAAAATGGATGTGCAACAGGATAGCTAGCAGAAAAAGACACAAGAGTCAAACCTCAGAGCAACCCTTGCAATTAGACTAAAACTGGAGACCTGATCACATGGGAAAACCCGTCCCTCCATTAGTCAAAGGAAAAGGATTGGAGTGTCGCCCTAGTAAGTTTGTTCCCATCAGATGTACACCATGGAAACTGACATTTTTGTAAGGAAATCAAGTCAAAGCCTAGAATTATTTCATTTATGTAGCTAAAAATCTCAATTAGAATGTTTTTGCTGCTATCAATTTTCATCCTGAATGACAGCATTTGGAAGGAGAGAGTTAAAGAAGTGGGGGGAAAAACTGAGAAAGATTGAACTGGTGTTGCACATGCAAATGAATGCATTATGGTAGTGGGGATTTTTTTCTCTGAATAAATTTACATTTCCATCAGTTTGATCTAATGTAATTCTGCAGCCAGTGAAACTTAAATGTATACATATTTTGTCAAGAAAGCCCTCACAGCTATAGCCTTTTGATTAAGACCTATTGTAAAACTAGGAATAAATTTCGATCAACCAATTTTAGATTTGACAACTTTTATTACTCATTTTAACCACGAGTACTTTAACTGGTATTTTACCAATACTAAATACAAGAAGTCTCCTCCAGTTTTCCTTCTAATTCTCTAGATTTTTGTAACAATTCCCATAAACTGAAGAAATTTTATAAACTCCCACCATAAAAAATGAATAATATAAATTGTCTGCTCTTGACCAAGGACATACTTATGTGTGTGTGATACATGGCTGCTGTTTACATTTTCCCCCTGGACTGATAATCAATCACAAAATTAAAGGAGGGGGGAAACTGGTGGAGAAATAACTTCTTTTAGTTTACACAGTCACCTGCGCCTCTGTTTCCTGCTGTGGCAGCCATTACAAAACTAGCAAACGTGGCCCTAAGCATTTGACTTGGTCACCAGAGGAGGTGCCGAAGATTAGCATGCAAGGAACGCAGCATAGGAATAAGCCACAGCAGCAGTGCTCATGTTCTCAGTGATCTTCCAGAGTAATTACAATTTGTTTCATCAGAGTCGTTACACAGGGCAAATTAGTGAGGCTGAGATCAGGGGGCTTTGCATGGCAGAACTGTGCCAAGATTATAAAAGAGTAACCTGCCACTAAGTTATCAAATTCAGGGGAAAGATGTACTTGAAAGACCAGTTAACAGTGACTATTTGTTGAGTGCCTTTTTGCAACACTGTCAGCGGAACCCTTAAAACTCCCAGCAACCTTATAAAGTCGCCTTTTTGGTTTCCATTTTACAGATGAGAAAACCAAGGGACAGAGAGGATTTTCAGCATCTGCTGTCTAACTCCCACAGTTTATAGGTCACAGGAGTAGGACAAAAGCCCAGATTGGCTTAACTTCAAAGTCTGAGCTCTTCCCAGAATGCAGTCCTACCCAAAGGAAATTAGAAAAGAGATGAGTATGATCAGCAAAAAGCACAGGATTACCTTTTTACTAGCAATATGGGTCAGAAAGAACAATGATTGTAATGAAAAGAATTTTCTATCAAGTCCACTGGAATCATCTTTAAAGATACCAAAATTAGAACAATTATATTACTATAGACCTAATGATGCTTGGTATTTATAAGGACCTTTTGCCTGAGATGGCTAACTCCTTATGGTTCAATTATAAAATTATATTGAATAAATCATGGCAGTTATACCTAATACTTGGATTGTACATTACCATCTTAAAATATGTCTCCCTACACATTGTCTCATGTAATGCAAACCTGAGGATGAGGTGTAAATCGTGGCATGAATCACATGGGGCATCCCTAAAAGAAAATGTGCATCAGTAGTTCTCAAATTTCAATAAGTGTTAGAATTTCCTTGAAATACAGATTCTGAGGTCCCTGAACCCAAAAAGCTTAATCTGTGGTTTTGCAGTAGGTAGGCCTAGGAATCTGTATTTGTATGGGAATCCACTGATTCAGTTACATGGGGGAGGAAAGGGAACCCCAGGGCTGTACTTGAGAAACACAGGTGGGTATTTCAGAAGGGCCATGGCACAACCTGACCCCATACCCTGTATCCTATATCCCCATGGGGGTAACTAAGGGGCGGTTGGGGTCTTTTCCCACCTCCCTAAGGAAGTGACCGCTTTCCTTAGTGTGGAGTTATTTTGACAAGAGGTGACCTCAAGCAGTAAATACTTTGTGCATGCTTGCCTTAGTCCCAAAACTCCATATCTCATTTTTTTGATTCTTTAAAACTTTTATCCCCAATATCCCCTCCATCCTGTTCCCTTGTTGTTTCCCAATCTTCTTTTCTGTTCTCCAGGCCTTCTCAGCCCTCGGTGGAACCCCACCCATTTAAAAGGCCCTGCCATTTCACTGTGTCTTCTTCCGTCTCTTTTAACAACACAAAAGGAATACTTTTCCATTTCTTTTTCTGAAATTGCATTGTTAGTGTATAGAAATGCAGTGGGTTTGTGTACATTAATTTTGTATTCTACAACTGTACTGTATCTGTTTATTGTTGATAATAGGTTTTTGGTTTTTGATGGAGTCTAGGGTTTTTTATATATAAAGAGTCATGTCATCTGCAAAAAGTGACACACCTTCATTTCCAATTTGGATGCCTTTTGGCATCCAAATTTCTTTCTCTTGCCTGATCGATCATTCTGTCTAGGATTTCAAGTGCTATGTTGAATACAAGTGGTCATAGAATTGCTATTATCAATGAGACAACTTTTTCTCCTAGACATATTGATTATAAGTGTCAGAGAGGCTATGGAGAAAAAGGAACCCTCATTCACTGCTGGTGGGGATGTAAATTGGTACAGCCACCACGGAAAACAGAATGGAGTTTCCTAAAACCATTAATAATAAATTGACCCAGCAACCCTTCCTCTGGATATCTACCTGAAAAACTGAAAAACATTTATATTCGCCAGGATATATGCATCCCTGTGTTCACTGCAGCACTATTCACAGTGGCCATGACATAGAAACAACCGAAGCATCCTTTGATAGATGAGTGATAGAGAAGATGTGGTACGTGCACTACGGGATGCTACTCAGCCATAAGAGAAGACAAAAGGCTGCCATTGGCAGCAACATGGGTAGACCTTGCAAACATCATGCTAAGTGAAATAAGTCAGACAGAAAAGGTTAAGAACCATGACTTCATGCATGTATGGGATACAAAACTGAAAAAAACAAGAAGAACAAACAAACAAAAACTCATAGGCAGAGACAACAATATGGAGTTACCAGAGGGAAGGGAGCTGGTAAGGGGTAAAGGGGGTTAAACGTACGGTGACAGAAGACAGTTTGACTCTGGGTGGTGGGCACACAGTGCAACACACAGATCATGTGTCCCAGAGACATACACTTGAAACCTATGTGATCTTATTAACCAACATCACCCCAATAGATCTAATTTTAAAATAATCATAAAAACGAACAGGCCTTGCCAACAATAAAAATATTTGAAATACCCAGCACCATGCTGAAGCCAGTCCCCGTGTTCACAGCATGTGCCCAGAGGTTTAGCCACAACAGCATGAAGTTGGGAGGTTTTGCATCTTTCTATAAAAGGGCCACATCAGGAATCCACCACAGGCCAGAAAACATAAGTATAATATCTGGTTCAGGACCCGGGAAGGACAATTTTAACCTCGGAATCTACATACTCAGCACCAAGCTGCTCCAGCCAGAAAGGAGCCCCCCCCACAGCACCAGGCCTTCGGAGGGGCTCTCGGCACTCTGGGTTCTGTTTTCTCTCTCTTTGGGTCTGGCCGCCCTCGCAAACCTAGAGTACTTCAAGAGCTTGAACTCTGCTGTATTCATCTCTGAACTCCTAGGGCCTAGCCCAGTGCTAAGCACATACTAGTTGCTCAGTAAATGGCATTAAGAGAAAGCCACATCAAGGAAATTAGGCAAACAGCAAGTTGGAGGAAGGAGTGGGGAGGCAGCCCATCACTGCAGCCAGTCTTTGAGTTTCTGCGCTTGTCTTTTCCTTTTGCACAACAAGAACAAAATAGACATTTTCTCCTAGACATATTGATTATAACGAAATCCGTAGACTGGATGAGAAGCATCTTTGAACTTTTGTTAGGCTCTTTAAACATTAAATGAAAATTCTTTTTCTGCATGCTATTTTTTTAAAGATTTTATTTCTTTTTAGAGAGGGGGAAAGGGAGGGAGAAAAAGAGGGAAACATCAACTTGTAGTTTCCTCTTGAGCACCTTCTACTGGGGACCTGGCCTGCAACCCAGGTGTGTGTGCTGACTGGGAATCGATCCAGTGACCCTTTGGTTTGTAGGCCAGCACTCTATCCACTTAGCTGCACCAGCCAGGGCTGGTTTTTTTGTTTTGTTTTGTTTTTTATTTTTGGAGGGAAACACTGTCCTTTCCTGTCTGTGGAAAGGCTTCACCAAGACACACTAGAAGAAGGGTTGGAGGAACATGAACTCCTCACCGGTGCGCAATGGGTGTGATTTATTGTGCCTTCCTTTATCACGTGAAGGCTGGTGCAGCATGTAGCCATGAGGGTGTGATGCAGGGTCATTACTGCACTCTTGGGTAGCACCAAGTGCTTCCCAGGCACACTACAGTCACTGTTTACCACCGCTATGGCACCTCTGGAAAGAGAGGCAAGCATGATCACCCTGGCTGAGCAGGAGAGGGATTTCAAATCTAGATGGGAAAGAGAAAGGCCACGCTGAGTCAGTACTACACCATCTCCTTCAGCCAGAACTGCAGTGTCCATTCCTTAGAAAGTCACTGTAGACAGCTGGGTGGGGAAAGACCAAGGACAAACTGCAAGAAGTCAACTCAATCTGGTTATTTCAGCAGAGAGAGTAAATGGAAACTGAACTTTGAAAGGTACAGTCAGAGGGATCCACCAACTCTCCAGTGGTGAGGAACTAGAAACAATGCTTAGGTCACACACAGAAATCATCCACAAAGCGTATCTGCGAGGTCAATTACCAGTGTCTATACTGCTTTGTTAGCAGTGTTGCAGTTGCCCACATCCAGTGGGCAGGCAGGAGAGCAGGTCTGCAGCTCCTGCATGAGCCCTGGCTGTTCTTGGCTGCCCTGCTCTGCATTCTGCAAGGGAATGGATGGGGTATGAAGTGTGTTTACTTGAAGCTGCAACTTGGAACACGAAGCAATGAATTCTGCTTCACCTCTGCCTCTGCCTCCCACACACACAGAAAGACAAAAGCAATGCAAAATTTTTACCTGTTGGATTCACTAGAGAACCAGCCTTGGGTTTGCAAATTCAAAGAACTAGGCAGGATTGCCTCCCTCTCTGCTGCAAGAAAGATAGGAGGGAAGTGGAGAGATGGAGATGAGAGAAAGCCTCACATCCAGTGATTAAGAGTGTGGGTTTGGCAATAACCATGAGCATAGCCCTGGACCAGCAAATCAGCATCACTAGGGAGCTTGTTAGAGATGCTGAACACTGGCTCCCACCAGGTCACACTGATGATAGTCAGAATCACTGAGTGTGGAGTCTGGGAATCTGTGTGTAGTAAGTGTGCCAGGCGAGTCTTATGCAGGCTAAAGACTGAGAAGCACTGGTGTCTGGGCTGAGACAGCCTGGGCTCCATCAATTTTTGGCATGTGACCTTGAGCAAGTTATGTAACCCCTCCAGGTCTGCTTAGTAAATGAGGCATAATGGCAGTGCCTGCTTCATGGCGTTGTTGGGAAGCAAGAATTACATAACATAATGTATGTAAAACACTTTAATCAGGATCTGATACATAATTAACTCTCATTAAAAGTGTGCTTAAAAGACTATCTCTTCTCACACCCTAAACCTCACGTCCACCCAAGGCTCAGGTTCTCAACTACCTCCCAAGGTTAACTCTTGGCCACAGTCCATTCCAGCTCACAAGAAACTCTTGAACCCACCTAATCCATTCATGGCCCATTCGTCATGATCACAGTGGTCCAAAGGCATTGTTCTTCAGTCCTACAAGAAAACTCTGCGTCCTTCAGCAGCTGGGCAATCAGCTGTAGCCTCTGCCAGTCTGGAGGTGGGAGGTGGGAGGTGGGCCCCTGATAGCCATTCCCAAGAATACAGAGACTCACCTAAAGTCTGGAGGTGCTTGTGGAAACAGTGGGCTTGAACTCACTTCTTATCTTAGATTTGCTGCTTAATAAATGTTTGCTGGGTAAATAAAGTACTATCATCCGATTTGGATAATATAGCCTCAGGTTATGGTGGCAGGAGACTGGGCTGGGTTTCTTCCCTCAGCTGACGGCAGAGGTGTTTCCAGGGCTCGCTGAGGCACGGAGAGGCGCAGGACAGCTCAGCTCACTTCGGCATCCAGCCAGCTTCACGGGTGTGCCAAACCAGTTCCTTCCCAGGTAAAAACCACTGCATTCTTAACACAGTTTTTTAAAAGAACTTTGATTCATTCCTAAGAAATGCATTGCAGAAAAACAAAGAAAGGTTAATATAGCCATGGATTCATTTGGTCTATTGTTAGAGAAAGTGAAAGTCAAATCTTATGACTAATGAGCCTGTGATCATGAATGCTGAGGGCGCATGTGTGTAAATAAAGGGAGGCAGCCAAGAGAGAAAACTACAGATGCTAACAATATAGGGGAAACACACAGGGTGCAGCCAATGTAGGTTTACAGTGGTTCGTATGGAATATAAGACAATATGTAATTAATAAATAACAATAGAATAAACTCCGTTTCACATACCTATTCATATATGTATATGCACACACACATAGCGATATGCAAAAAAAGATCTGAGACTTTTTTCCTTTCCTTTTTTTCAGTCCTGCCAAGACCAAGCTGTGCTCCACACCAGTATTCCTCCAAGATCTCTGGTAAATGACAAGTGTTGGTTCTTCACATTTTGCTTTTGCATTTCTTATCTGTCATGGACCAATACTGTAAGTGCTATCAAATAAATCCTTTTGAACACTAAATAAAATAAAAGCACATAAAGTACACGGTACTGTCCTTGCAGAGAAATCTTCTCTCAAGGTTTCACCAAGGAAAATAACTAGGCATGTAAGAGCCGCTTCTGAACACCAAGGCTATCAAATGAGCAAAGAGCAGGGGGCAGTCACCCAAAGTTGTGGATGACAGTAGCTGCAGAGGTAGACAGCCCCCCAGCCCTTTGCCCCAGCCAGGCTGGCCAGCGTTCCGGGAATAGGCTGCTGCTCCCACTAATGCAGGCACAAGGTGCGTGCTGGATCCCACAGCCACTCGGCAGAAGCATAACGAAGGCGAGCCTCCTAGTTCCTCCCACTTGCCTTTTTTTCTCGTTGAACGCACCATAAAGATCACGTGGGCCCAGTGTGGACACGGATTGGGCAAGCTGAGTTTGTATCTTTGTTATTTATTTTCTCTTTTAATTATGTTTATGTCTTTTTAAATTATACTTCTATCTCTAATCTTGTGCAAACACCGCTTTCAGGAAGCGAGGACTGAGGAAAGTGGGCTTGCTGTGAAGTGTGAACGCCTAGTGTCCAGGGCACGGTGCCCCGAGGAGACAAGTGCTGCCTGGACGCCTCGTGGTGGCTGTATTAAAAGAAGAGGGACTTTGAAATCATCCTGACTCCATAATTATTGGCATTGCTTAATCACTGGTTTGGAGCTGGGAGGAAAAAACTAACCTAATACTCCAGCTCTCGTTATTACCAGAAAAATCGTTTCCTCCTCTCCTGCCCTGACATTTCTTCTTGCTGCCATCTGTGGGGCCGCTCATTAGCCTACGCCTCTGCCTCCACCGGTCCACAGCATCACTTCATTCCTCAGCTGGAGCCTGTGTGTGGCTCCTGCCCACCACTCTCCACGTCTGCCCTTCCTTTGGGGGCTTACCGTCTCTGTTTGCGGCCGGGGGGCTTTTCGTCTGCTGGCTCTTCTTCTCCCAAGTAAGTCTATTAAAAAGTATAACCTGTGAATGAAAAGTAAATAAATACGGGAGTAGTGAAAATAACGTGATATCTTTGAGAAGTCTCTCTTGATTCAATGAGGTATCTGAGACTCCACACAGAACAGTCATGTCCCATTTGGAGCCCACGGAGGTATAAATATGTTTTATAAAACTGTCCTTCGCTGGGAACCATAAGTTTCACTCATTAGCTTGTCCCTTGTTGGCTATAACAATGTTGGAGAATCCCCTCACCTTGTAGGCAGTGCATTCCCTCCAAGCTTCAATCTTGAAGTGCTTCCTGCCAGGGTGTGCTGGCCGCTGCTGGGCTCTCAGGGCACACACCCCATGCAGCACCCTCACACAGCATCCCCTCCGCTTACAGCCAGAGCCAGCCAAGCCAGGCAGAACTAGGTTCAAGTTCTGGGTTCACTGCCCGGCAGCTGCATGGCTCTGGCCAGATTCCTGAGTCATGGAGACTTAGTTCAGTCGTCTATAAACTGGAAATAATGATAGCACCTATCCCAGAGGGTCTTGTGAGGATTAAATGAGACAGTGTAAATAAAGCAGTTAGAATAGTACCTTGGACATAGTAGACACTGAATAAAAGTTAGCTAGTATTGTCTTCTGCCCTTGTCTGTGGGATCCAGACCATGCCCTTTAATGGGTAACAAGCCACAGTGAAAGAAATTGAGCTTAAGAATAAAGTGTCAATACTTATTACAGTTGGTTACTACAAACCTGCTCATTCACTCAGCACATGATTATTCAGGGCCTACTTAGTGCTGGTTACCATGTTAGGTTAACAAGCAGAATTCCCTAGTAAGGAGCTGACAACAGATTGGAAGAAGGAGGCTCATAAAAACAAAATAACAATTCTTACAAGAATTCTTGTGTTTCTTTTGCTAGCGAAACAGAGATCTGAGAGTATGTACCGATGCCATGTCCCATCCTTGGGAAACCCGATGGCTTACAAAAACCTTCCTGAAGGAATGGCACTTGAGTTCTGCCTCACATTCGAGGCAGCTTCGAGGACAAGTACAGGAAGGGTGAGAAGGGGGCATGGCTTCCTCCAAGCCCAAAAGATCCAGGGCCAAGGAATGTCTGTTAACAGCAGTCGCTAGGGCAGAGCCACTGACAACTAGCACTTCCAGAAAGGCGACCAACAGGACCCTGCCAGATCCCTCCTTCGCATTAACTTTTCATTGCGTCTTTCTGCAGGGATGTGTAGCCACAGCAGCGCCTGGGCCACTGCTTTCCTTTCCACGGTTGTTCATAAAACTGAAGAAGAGAAAAAGCAGCATCAGTCTCGGAGTATCTTCTCCTCTTCACCCTGAAGGATTGGAACCCCTAGTCCGTCCTCTCCAAGCAAAATGTTCTCTTGGACAAAGAGCATCTGTGTGTGAACAGCAGAAATAGATGCTACTGGTACAGGATGAAGGAGACTGTCACAGCCTTGGTGGGAGCTGTTTCCTTCTTTTCTTTTCTTTCTTTTGTTTTTGGGTTGCTGTTTTCAATGCCTTTTTAAAAGGCAGTGGAAAAGGCTCTCCTTGAGAGAACATTTCTGGTTCGAGGGAGGGTTAAATAAACAAATGATAACAACACCAATCAGCCCCCTTTGCTTACAGCCTGCAGAGTCAATCTGCCTCCTGGCTGTGGAGCTACCAACCAGCAAAGGCAAACTAATTAGACACAGACAAACACTTAGGCAATCACACCTTGTGAATGTAAGCATCTTCCTGTCATTTGGCAAGTCTCTCAGCTGCCTCTGAGCGTGAGACAACAAATCCCCTGCAAACAAGTTCCTCGCTCTCCCGTTAGTGAGACCTAACGGATCACAATGGCTGGAGGTGAAAGGTGGCAGTCTCGTCAGGTAATGACATCTCTCCAACAGCCCATATTAAAGCGGCCGCACTTGTTTAGACTAGCCTATTTGCACCTACCTACAGAGGGCCTTTTTAATGTAATTATTAGCCTCTGCCGCCCTGCTTAGGATTCGAAAATATCGTTCATTTTCATCTTGCTGCAGCCACCGCTGCTACCTCCTATTCAGCCTCAGTCACCTCATCTTCCCACAACTAAGTGCAGAAACAGGCATGAGCCAGAAGAGCTGAATTAACAAGAACAAGTTGGCAGGTGAGCTATGTGACAAAAAAAAAAAAAAACTACAGAGATTTGACAACATATTCTAATCACTACCTGTCTGTGGAAATCTTTAGAAAAAAATCTAAATGGCTTTTCTTAGAGAGACCAAAAAGCTATTGCAATAATTGACCTAACCCCGAGATGTAAAAGCAAAGAGCTTTCCGTGTAATAATAGTGTGCTGCCAGGAAACAACTGTATGTTGCTTTAAAAAAATAGGGAGTGCCTAGAATCTATTGAAAAGCAGACTCGGGAGTTCTGATAACCACTCATCATAGTGCAGAATTTGGCCTCTGACATTCTAAAAAGCTGGAAGGGATGGTCCCACCTGACTTCACTCTGTATTATACAAACAAATGCATTGCCATGTAAAAGTTTGCCTGATGAATAATAGCAGACCTCCAGGTCAAAGACCAGAATGTGTAAGTCCCCCGAATGGCTTTTATCTCTGCTGGTAAGTATCCAGGTCATATTTGGGCAGAGCAATGAGGCTAAGTTGCACCAACCCACTATTAATTGTTAAATATCAATTATTAATTGTTGTTTGCAGCTGCATTTACTTCAGAATGATGCCGTTAACTTTCTGTCAAGAGGTCTTTCTTCTCACACCTTGGTGGTGCTCTCGCTGCACTGCAGATTATGGTGACTGCTTATCATGGTTAGAAACACTAACACACACTATCTGAGCCTGTTATTAAGGCGAAACTTTGGTAAAAGAATGCCTATCTTCCTATATTTTTCCCCTTGTCTCTCTCTTTACCTTTATCTTCTTTCCTCGCCGTCCCCCAATGGAAGCATAGAAGAGACAGGTTTTATAGAAGCCATTTTCCAGGAAAGTAATCAAGGCCACAGGAACTCTGAAAAAAAATGGAATAGTCTAAGATAAATCTCCAGGAGAGGGAGAGGGAGAGAGAGAGAGAGAGAGAGAGAGAGAACTACTTGTAAAGACAGTGGCTAGAAGAGAGCATTCATTCCACATTTGTTGAACTACCACTTTGTGCTAAGGATTGTGTGGCTAATTGAGGCAAGAAGAACATGGGAATGCTTCCGTTTACTGAGAAAGAGGCTTCTGGTCAAGACGGCAGAGTAAGTAAACACCATTTTCACCTCCTCCCACGAGCATATGAAAATTATAACTAAACTACAAAACGACTGTCATCAAGAACTGCCTGAAGTCTAACTGAACCGAAGTCCTATGACTAAGAATTTACAGAAGGAGCCACATAGAGATTCGTAGGAGGGGCAGAGACACTGAGTTGTTCCACACCCACATGTGGCCGTTAAAAATCAGGAGGGAGAGCTCAGATGCAGTGGTCCCCCTTAGGAGTGAGGGGACCCAGCCCCAAAATAGGCTTCCCAGCCCAGTGTTCCCGTGCCAGGAAGAAAAGTCCCCATAACTTCTGGCTGTGAAAAGCAGTGAGGATTCTGGCTGAATGAGACAGAGGGTTTCTGGAGTCCCAGGTGGTCCTCTTAAAGAGCCCACGCAAGGACTTCCTCGCTGTTGAACTCACTCACTCTGAGCTCTGGTGCTGGCATAGCCAGGGAATCGAACTGCGATCCTCTGGTTCGCAGGCCCGCGCTCAATCCGCTGAACTATACCAGCCAGGGCGGTCTTTTTGGATTCACTTTGGACTTTCTGTGCTTTCTGGGCTTGTATACGTATTTCCAGCTCAGAAGGTACCAGGGATATACTGGGAGGAACTGAACTATCTGTCTTCAGGGTGAGGTCTGGAGAAAGAGCTTTCTTTTTTTTTAAAGATTATCTTTAATTTATTGATTTTTAGAGAGGGGAAAGGAAGAAAGAGAGGGAGAGAAACATCAATGTGTTGTTGCCTCTCACATGCCCCCAGCATGTGAGAGGCAACATGCCTGGTCCGCAGCCCAGGCGTGTGCCCTCGCTGGGAAAGAAACCAGTGACTCTTTGGCTCAGAGGCTGGATCTCAATCCACTGAGCCACACCAGTGAGGGCTGGAGAGACCGATTTCTTTCAGAAAAGAGTATGGGCAGAGGTAATTGTTCCTTCACAGCACCCTCCCTCGCAGGTACAGGCAGACACCATATCTGAGACCCCATCCAACCTGCCCAGTGCTGTTTGTTCCACCCTAGTGAGTCTGTGAGACCCCATCCCACCCAGCTTGTGGGCCCACCCAAACTGCCTTCACTGACTTGTCCATAAAAATGCCTATCTTGGCTCATGCTGAAGTCTTTCCTAAAATCTCTCAAAGGTTTCCAAACAACAAACAAGCAGCACCCAGCCTCAGCGTACCCTATACCGCTTGCGAAGCAGCCACAAGCCTGACACTAGTGGTGACTGGCCTCAGTTCCCAGTTTAGCCTCTCCAGTGCACTGCACTCAGCACCAGTGGCCACCATCTGCAGATCACTTTGTAGCTCCTACCAAGTGGCCCCAGCCAGGGCACAGGCAGTAGCTGGCCTTGGGCTGTACCTCATGAGAGACCCCAGAACCAACACACCTGGTGGCCAGCTTCAGTCTACACCGGAGCACCACCCATCACCTCCACAAATGACACACTTAAAGGACAGACTCAGCAGGAACCAGAGCCCCAGAAAAGCATAAAGCAAATCTTGCTCCATAGGGTCAGCCCCTGCACAACAGCTCCTCCACTGTAGTCATGGCCCCTCAGTCTGAGGGTCAGTCTCTCCCACTGACTTGCCAACAGCAGTCAAGGCTCAACTACAACAGGAGGGCGCACACAACCCACACAAGAGACACATCTGGAACACCCAGTTCGGGTGACCAGGGAGGCTGTGTCACTGGACGCCACAGGACACCTAATACACTAGGCATTCTAGCAAGACTGGATGACAAAGCAGTCTACCTAACACAGAGAGACAAACACAGGAAGGCAGTCAAAATGAGGAGACAAAGAAACATGTCCCAAATAAAAGAATAGAACAACTATAGAAAAAGGACTAAACAAAACGGAGAGAAGCAAGCTACTGGATGCAGAGTTCCAAACACTGGTTATAAGGATGCTCAGTGATCTCAGTATGAACCTTAACAAGGAGATAGGAATCATAAAAATGGACATAGGAAACATTAAAAAGAGCCAGTCAGAAATGAAGAATACAGTAATTGAAATGAAGAATACAATACAGGGAATCAATAGTAGATTACATAAAGCAGAGAACTGAATCAGTGATTTGTAAAATAACATAACACAAAAAATCAGAACAGCAAAAAAAAAAAAATCAAAAATACAAGGGTAGTGTAAAGGACCTCTACAACATCAAGGGTAGCAACATTCACATCATAAGGGTACCAGAAGGAGAAGAGAAAGAGCAAGGAATTGAAAACTTATTTGAAGAAATTATGGAAAACTTCCCTCACCTGACAAAGGAAATACATATACAAGCCCAGAAAGCACAGAAAGTCCCAAACAAAGTGAATCCAAAAAGACCACCCTGGCTGGTATAGCTCAGTGGATTGAGTGCAGGCCTGCGAACCAGAGGATCGCAGTTCGATTCCCAGTCAGGGCACATGCCTGGGTTGCAGGCCGGTTCCCAGCAGGGGACACACAAGAGGCAACCATACATTGATATTTCTCTCCTTCTCTCTTTCCCTTCCCCTCTAAAGATAAATAAATAAAATCTTTATAAAAAAAGACCCTCACCCAGACACATCATAATTAAAATGCAAAAGGTTAAAGACAAAGAAGGACTCTTTACTTACTTCACTTATATATGGGATCTAAAAAACAAAATAAATGAACAAACAAAACAGAAACAAATCCATAGGTACAAAGAACATTTTTATTGTATCCAGGTGGGAGAGTGTTGGGAGTCTAGGTGAAAAGTGAGAAAAGATTAAGAGGTACAAATTGGTAGTTACAAAATAGTCATGGGGACGTAAAGTACAGAACAGGGAATATAGTCAGTAATATTATAATGAGCATGCATGGTGTGAGAGGGGTACTAGATTTATCGGGGCAATCACTGCATGAGTTACATAAATGTCTGATTACCACATTGTACACCTGAAACATAATATTGTATGTCAACTGTAATTGAAAAATAAAAAATTATTTAAAATCTACTAAGAAAGACAGGACTGATAGCAATCAATTAATTAATTAGTCCTCTTAATTAATTTAGGGGATTTCATCCTTAACCTTCTGATCCAAACCAGATGCCTAGCAGTGCCTTCGCCACACTGTCAGCATGGGATTCAAAATTACCAGCAAGGAACTGCTGCTCAAAACTGAAAATGAGGACAAAAATTCAAATTCGAAACAGCAGATGACAGGAGGTTAGAGAGAAATGACATTGCTTTTCTCTAGTAAAAGGCAATTTTAGCAAAAATACTTAGAGAGAAAAATAAAAGAAGTGAAGTCAGAGTATTTTTCTGCTCTCTCTGGCTGTCTTTTGAAAGCAGGGGACAGAGGACAACTGCTTCAAAGTGGTGCACCAAGCAGTGCCTGCAATGCCCAGCCAGCCCTCAACTCCTGGCAAAAATAATCCAGGAGGTTCACCAAAAGACAGACATTAGTAACAGCTTTAGAAGCGCAGTGTGATGAGTAATCATAGGTCGTAGTCACACGGAAGGTTGTACTAACTGCAAATAGAGACGGAAATAGGTTGAAAAACACGTTCTCAGAATACACGCACCCCATATTCGGAATCCAAATAATGTAGAGGAATTTGAAAGTGACAGAAAAGACTTTGACCCCAGGGTTGGCTCACCACACCCGGATGTAAAGTACACTAAGCCATAAAGGAAGAGGCCACCCCTCAGCTGCCCTGGAACTGTCTTCCGAGCTGTCCCAGCAGGTCCTGCCTTTGCACAACCATTCAAAATGCAGCAGCATGGGGGGTTCAGGGTGAGTGGCATCACCTTGCATCTGGAGGTAGAGGGCCTCCAGCTGAATATGTATTATAAGCAAGGGAGGATTCAGGAATTGTTGCAGAGAGGGGCACTGCCTCCTCCTCACCCTCCAGCATAGTCAAAGACTGCATGTGTTACCCAAGTTACTTGAATCGTTCATTGGAAAACCCCATCACAGGGGACAGAGACCACCAGCCACCAGGGCCTCAAAAGTTCAGAAAACCACAGATCAGAGAAAGAGATGTTCAGCTGATAATATTGTTAACCACATTGGTCCTCATTGTGCACCAGGGAGAAAGTCCCAAACACTCTCAGAATGAGCCAAGGTCAGGGACATGGGAGCAATACAGAAGGCATGATCTTATAGAGGCAGAGAAAGTGTCCGCCTTGATTCACTCACTAATTATTCTGAGGATGCTGCCACCCTACCCTACCCAGAAGTTCAGGCTGGTGCCCTGAGTTCACCTGGCCTTTGCAAGCATCAGACAATCAACCAAAGGGCAGACTGGCCTCAGAGACACTTTCAGAACAAGTCCCAAAGCCTGCTTGGGTCAGTCCCAGTCAGCTCTCTGTCTACACTAACTCTGAATTTATAGCTCTGACTAGAGACACAGCTAAAGCATATGATGAGGGCAGAAAAAAAATATGTTTATTGCATGTTGCTTCAGAAAGCAAGAAAGTGTATATATATATATATATCTGTTAGAAATATTTCCATCAAAAGCCACTTAAAGGTGTCAATAGGAGAGGATATAAACCCAACCGTATTCACCTTCAGGGCCCAGGTACATAACTTGGCTATGTGGACCACTTAGCTATGTAGGGGGTACAGACATAAGAAGTGGTATGAGCTGTTGAAAGTTCTCCAGGTGCATTTACAGCCAGCTACGGGCCTCTGTCCTACCAGTTTCTGTTCCATGGTTTAAAGGGTTAACCTTGACTATCTCTAAAACACAGGTATTTGAAATGATACATGCTCAGATGCTACAGTTTGGCCAGAGTCTAACCATAAAAAATACGCTAGGAGCTGATACCAGGGTCCTCCTTATATTTTTAACTTCCCCTTCTGAATAGGAACAGTAGGAAATACCTGTGGTAACTGCTTGACCCAATTGATGCTATGATTTCAGCAGGAAAAGGTGGTCTCAACTGGGGAGTAAAATGGAATTGTGCAGTATCCAGGGCTCCATATGGCCCATCAGTCAGGAGTAACATTACAGTACATCAAATGCATTACCTTCTCTCAAAGAGCTGGCTTGGGGCCTTCTCATTCCATCTCACCACCTGTCCCCCTTTCCTTCTCTGTCACAAAGCCTCCTTCCTCTCTTGATATTGCACAAGGGCTGGCTTCTGCCAGTCACAGTGGAGGTGGGGGAGGTGTTGAGATATCAGGGGACTGCCAGCCTGACCAACATGTGGCACCTCTTAGCTCTTTCTGGAAAAAGTCAACTTTTTCTGGGAGAGGGTCTGAGCATGTCACTAGTTCAGAGCCCAAAGCTCAGTGAGTTTTCATCCTTTAAAGGGCCATGAGGATGCACAAGTTTGGGGGAAGCCGAGCCCATAAATGTGTGGGCAGGGTTTCTGGGATCCCCAGACTCAATGGGACCATTTGCAGTGCAAAGCAAGGTATACTGCACGTGGCTTATGTCCAGGCAAAAATATTTCACACATGCTTGTGAATTTATGCTTTGAGGGCAGAGAAATCCTTTTTGTTAAAGAGCAACTCAAGAATGAGAAGCTGAGTGTGGGCAAAAAAGACAAAAAGCCCACCTCCTTCTAGCTCTGCCTAGAGTCAGTGGTGGCCTTCAGAACAGCTTTCTGCAGCACAATCCTGAACGTGCAAACCGAAGACAGTCATGTTCTGCTTTTAGACCAAGACCCCTCCCTCATTTACATTCATTATTTCTTCCCAGTGGAGCTCTCTGAATAAACCTGTCACTCCTCGAGCCAGCCTTTCCCTAGCAGCACAGTGATGCCCACCTCCGTTTGCAGAGAGACAGGGCAGAGTTCTTCAAGGTGTACGGCACTCAGGATTGTCGGTTCCTGGTTTGAATTGAAGAATGGAAGTACCTTTGTCTCTGAGATAGATCACTATAGGGAGAAAACAAATTCTAACCACAATTACCTTTATGCTTTTAAAGAATCTACCTCCTATTAAACATGCACAGCATAGTTCCAGACCCACACAGTAAGTGCTCAACAAATATTGCTGATTGATCAATTGATCAAGTCTCTTCTCTCAGCTCTTGTCCATGTCTTGGGCTTGCTGCTACCCAAGAACACTCTGATCCAGAGATCCCAGCTTGAAGGTAAAATCACACTGAGAAGAAGAAACAGCTACACAGCACGAAGCCAATGGAAGGCATGATTTGGGAATGGCTAAAGACCCTCGAAAACCCAATTTCAATTTTATTCAGTAATTTCACTTTTTAAAGATGAATTATGATATGGAAAGAGAAGTTCAACTTACTCTGAATTTACCCACTTCCCCTCCTGACTGGGGATGTAAGACCTTCCTAAATGTACAGGTGTTTGAGTTTCACATTCCAAGGATTTGAACTTCCATTGCCAGCCCTTGGTCATCACTAATTAAGGGCTGTGTTCAGTGCTATTATCGGTTCACCCTTCTGGTTCCAGGTTCATGTGGTCCCTTAGGAATTGGGGTATTGGACTATAGTGTATGGTGGCAATAGGGAAAATAGGAAGCTAACTAGTAACAAGATATAGTTAGGGCTGAACACTTTGACTTCAAATGCTTACATTTTCTTTTCAACTGAAATGCCCTCTCTTGCATCTCTGCCCTATATATCATCTCAAATTAGTGACATCTTAACCATCTTCCCAAGCCCTGCTCAAATGCATTCTCCTCCAGAGTCTTGATTCTCTCCACCAGACATAACTTCCTCCTCCTACTGTGGTGGCAGGCTGTCTAGGATCTAATCCTAGTCCTACACATTCTTGGCTGTTGGACCTTGAGAAAGTTATTTGAACTCCATGTGCCCAATTTTCTCATCTGTAAAATTAGCATAATAAGACAACCTACCTCAAAGGGCTGAGAGAGTCAAATACTCCAATTTGTAGAAGATGCTTGGATCAGTATCTGACATGTGCAAACAATTATGAAGCTAAGTGTGTTACATTGACTATAAGCAATGAACACTAATAGAACTTTTATTCCTCTAAAGAAGCTTACTTTACTTGCTTCTGTGAATGACATCTTGCCCATCCAACCTCTTTTCACTTTTCTTACATGTTTAGAGAGGGCTCTTGTCTCCCCTCCATGAGGAGGGATTTAGATGAGCTCAGGGTAAGTTGGAACCCCATCTTAAAGGAAGGTGGTTGGGAGGAAGAATACTGTCTCCTAACTTATCTCTGCAGCTGGTTCATCTATATGAATAGCATCCATGCTGAAGTTAAGCATATGAGGTTTACACAGTGCCTCACATATGCTAAGCTCTGAAAATATACTTGCTGACTTTCAGCTGACATAATCTTGTACCAAAGGAAGAATCCAGGTGTCTTTATATTGCTATGAAACTACATATCTTTGAAATTCCCATATACAACTGAGAAACAAGACATAACACAAAGTCAAATTTTGCCTTCCAGTAACCTGACAAGACTGAAAAATCTGACAGCACGTTAAAACTTTTCCCAACGAGCAGAGCTGTCACCAGTCCTTCCCCACCTTCCCAGTGACACACAAATACTGCGGCAGATGCCAGAAACATTGGGGACCAGAGCAAGGACAGTGCCCTGCCCGTGGTTAGTCGTTACTATATTTATTCTCACTGTGCTCTGCTGTCAGCTCAGTCCTCTCAGATCCATGGCAAAATTGGGAGAGGGGATTGCGAGTCTTCATCATTGGGCTTGCAATATCTATTTTCAAAAGGTTCTCTTGTGAATGCAAGTTAAATGTAATAGTTTTCTTTCTTTAATATTCCTAGTCATTCTCAGCAGTCAGCATAAACCTTTTCTACATCCCTTTGTGCTCTATTAGAATGTTCTCTCCAAGAACTCCTTTTGTCAGTCTCTCCTTCCTGATACTCTCATTATTCTGGTACTTGGTCATTTTAAGCTGCTCTGGTCGATCTCTAAAGAAATAAATCTAGGCTCCTTCATGTGAACATCAGGTCTTGGTGAAAGCAGAAGACCCACTCAGACAAGATTCTGAAGATGAGTAAGGAAGGGCCTGGTGATCTAATGAGGGACATTGAGGCATCCAGGACTAAAAATATTGGGAAGGCATTGCCACCATGGCTTGAGGAGAAAGGAAAGAAAATAGTGTTTCTGGAGCTTGGTGAGAACTCAAGCCACAGATGTGGGACCAGTCGGCAGGAGCTATAGTCTGGGAAGACACAGCTCTACCAGGCGGGGAGAGGGTGGGTGTCACAACCAAGGAGGCAGCTGCTTGGAGTCCAGGGTAGAAAATGAATGGACAAGAACAGGACAGAAAAAGAATCATGAATCTCACAGGTAAGGTAGGGAAGAGCAAGCAGAGAATAACCAGTACAATGTACGTGAAAGTGCATGTTGTCCAAACTATAAATGAAATTGTACCCAGTAACCCTGCACACCACAGTAAAACTCCACCCATGCCCCACACCTTCCAAGGAAGTCTGAGCTGCTTGTTTGACTTAACTGGTCTCCACTGGTGGCACTAGGAAAAAGAGGTCATTTTAATTTGAAAAGAAGGAAAGTAGCAGAACCTTACCTGTGATTGTCGTTCTGTCAGATGTCCCTAAGATTTGTGTAACATCACTCTCTTTTAATTGTAGAAATACATTAAGAAAAATTTTTCTTGCCCTGGCTGGTGTAGCTCAGTGGATTGAGCGCGGGCCTGCGAACCATACGATCGCGGTTCGATTCCCAGTCAGGGCACATGCTTAGGTTGCAGGCCAGTTTCTGGCAGGGGCCAGTTCCCTGCAGGGGATGCATGAGAAGCAACCATACATTGATGTTTCTTTCCTCTCTCCTTCCCTTCCCCTCTAAAAAGATAAATAAATAAAATATTTTTTTTTAAATTTTTCTTTTCCAGACCATAATACCTGAAATTAAAACAGTAATTAATGGGGTATCTATAAGTTGCTATTTTTTTAACAATGTATTCCAATTCTAGGTGTAATGCAGTGTTTTTGACCCTGAGTCTTGTCAGTATCACCTGCAGAACTTGTATCTAGTACAGAATCCTGAGACCTGCCCAGAAAGTCTCAATTGAGAATTATTAATATAAAGTTATGGACATATGATAAGGAAGCTCTATGTAAGGATTTCTATCTAGACCTCTTTGACCTAGCAATAAAATTCAGCATCATTCTGCAATATATATTTTTAAAGATCACCCATGTTAGTACCATGATAATTTTATTTGGAAATATATATTCATAAAAAATAGAAATTAATTTTCACATAATTTTATGCTCTCAGAAATAAATTCAATTCAAATTGAGGCTTTTCATGGATAGAAGCAAACCTAATTTGTGGCTTAGGGCTGTGGGTTGTGGTTTTTCTGAAAGTTAAAGTGAACAAACCAAAACTTGCCCATATGGATTCCCAGTCGAGCTCATATCCCTCTGGAGAACCACCTGCACAACGCGTGTGAAGGCACACAGCCTCTTATCCTCAGTGTTTCCAATAGGCAGTCTGGCCGTCCTCCAAGTTTGTAAAGGATTCTGCTCATACCTCCTATTTGCTTCTGTTTGCTCATTTGCTTGCTTGTTTACTTTAGTACATTTCATCTTCTGGAGTTTTAAAAACATTTATTTCTGTTCATGTGGTATGTAAACATTTTGAGTTCAGAATTTGTGTCTTGTTCATTTTGACATCATCGCCCACAATGCTGGTCCATGGTAAGTGGTCACTGTTTGTTTGTTGAATTAATATATTACTTTAAAGACAAGTGTATTTCTTTCTGGAAAATGTACCTGCTACTAACGATGATTTTTACTGACATATACCTTTCCCAATAAGACCGGCTTCTAATGCTGTTCTCAACTACTTTACTCCAGGACCAGAAAAGGAAGAAATTCTAGGTCTCAGGTCCAAAGATACTATGTTCAATTTAAACACTGAAGACACCTAGAGGATTTCACATATGAATTTCAGAAAACGCTCATTTTCAAACAAGTGTTTATATCTATTCTTAAATTTCATGTGATTCCCTTGATGTTCTATTATTATTGAGTCCCTGTACAGGTCTCTGATAAATAAGTATTCCTCATTTACTTTTAATCTAAGTAATTTTGAATCAAAGTTTAAAGCCACCTACAAAATAGAGGATATCAATTTTAAAAAAAAGAACTACAGATAATATTTGCTAGCCAAGAACCTCCATAAAAGATGTTTCTGAAAATACCACCCTTGAAATCATGAACCTGGTGAAAAAGGACCGGAACTGATGAATTTTAATGCAATGAGGCAAAAACCCGAGGCCTGTCACACCAGCTGGTCACTCTTGCTTCAGCCTTTAAAAGTGGCCTTTTTTGTGGCTAACAACAGAAATGTCGGTCAATCAGGCACAGCTGTAGGTCTGGGCTTGAAGCCCACTCTCAACCTTGTCCCCTCCCTTTCCGTCCCCCAGGCTAGGACAGAATGAAAGGGCCGGGATTGGCAGTAGGCACGGAGAAGGGGAAAACCAAGGTGCTTAAATCCAGATGAAAGATTGATTGCTGCAGCATCTCAGGCCTTAGCCCATTAGGTAAAGTTTAACCTCTGCAAAGCAGGTCACTTGGCAAAAATGGATGGAAAATACAAGCTTCAGGTTGAAAGACTGGGAGGAGGCAAGGAGAGCTGCTCTGCTGCATATGGTGTTCCATTAATAGGTATCACACTCCATAATGGGAACATTTTTATACAAATGTGTTCTTTGGAATCCAGCCAAGAGCAGGGCACCCTAGTGAAATCACAACGCACAGCTAATGAGCTATATTTGGTGAATTTGGCACTAGAGACTAATAGAACCAATTTGTCCCCCAAATGTTAAATCATTTAGCGCTTCTTTGGAGGTGCTAAGTGCATCTAGAACTTTTGGGGGCTGTCAATAAAAATTAGATACTACTCAAAGCCATCAGTCTTGGCTTGCAATCCTTTATCCCCAGATTTGAAGGCTGCCGGGCAACCGAGGAGGCTCCGAGCCAAGCCTGCTGGCTGTGGGGAGGCTGCGGGGAGACTGCGGGAAGCAAGTGGTCAGACTGAGCCACAAATGCGCTCCCCTGACTAATGAGAGAGTAAAGAGATAGGGAGCGTTCTTTACCAGTCATGCTGTCAACCCAAGGCTCTGCAGTAATCACTCGGATCATGTCCTCACTCCTCCCCACACTAATTTCCTTCTGCCACGGCCGTTCTTCTGGGCCCACAGGCTTAGGATTCTGCCTCCTCCCGCACATTCTCTCCCCATTTTCCCTTGTACTTGTCGATTCCTTCTCTATCAGCCCTCAGTCCCACCCCTAAATTTCTAAGACTGTCCACTCCCTTCCACCAGCCTGCCTCACGTCCAGCCATCTTACATATTGATAGGAGATAAATCTACATTAACTAACATTCTCAAAAAGTTACTCACCTATTTAAAACTTTCGATGGCTCTCCAGTACCTACCACATCAAGTCTGAAACTCAGCCATCTGACTGGCAAAGCTCTTTATACATGACCTCATTCAACCAAAATAGCCTTATTTTCCACTAGCTATTCTACCCTGCCTGGCTCAGGAGAATCGTGAACCATCGCTGAATAAATAAAACCCAGCTACTGCTCACCCTGGAGCCCACTACAAAGAATGGGCAAGTTACACAGAGCCACCAGTGTGAGAAACAGTAAAATCCAAAAGTAAAACCTGAAGTTTAAAGCATCTACCCTTGTGAATTACATTTCACAGGTTAAAAACATCATTCGTTTTCTTGGTCTATGAACCACTCACCCCATTTTCAAAAAAAGCCCCTCTCCCCATAAAGCCAAATTTGACGCCTATCTATCAAACTATTTTTATGCTGCATGATCACATAAAAGCAATTCTATTGAGATGGCTTGGCTGATTGCCCGACGTGTTCCCACTCTCATCAGTCTGGCTTTGTGCTCCGCGGACACCTGCATGCACACTGCCCCTGCGCCTTCACATCTGCTTTGCTCCTCTTGACTTGCTTTCTCCTCTCCACTCCATCCACCCAAGTCCCATTCTGCAAGGTTTAGTCCTAGCTCCACCTCCCCAGAAAGGCTGCTCTAAATACTCTGGTGCTCCAGGATTTTGTTCTTGAAGATGACAGTATATACAACACTGCTTACTATTAAAGGTTAATATTATCTTTAGTACTAGTTGCTGATCACTTATGGAAGTCATTCTTGCTTCCTCAAGGAGAAGAGTCATAATTTCAACTTCAGTAACCATAATAGATATAGTCACTGTAGGAGCTAAGTAAACACAATTTGATTGGTTGGTTCATTCATGTTTTAATTCTATCCCTATAGTATCTAAAGTGGTGCTGGGCATATAGCAGGGCCTCAAAAATTTTAGTTAAACAATAGACACCTTCATGAAGAATTTTTTAGTCCAATGCAGATAGCAGGTTAGAGCACACTCTGACAGGATAGCTATTATGCTAGAGAAGGCTAAGCATGCTCCAAAAATCTTTGTGTCCCCTTCCATTACTGGGGAGCAGTTGCCCAGTCAGGCATGCCATTTCTCGGCCTCCTTGCATCCAAGTAAAGGCATAGACCTAGTGTTCACCAATGGAATATGACCCAAGGTCATTTCTGGGCCAAGGTGGCAAAGAAGTGGACATGCCTTCTGGGCCCTCTGCCCTCCCAACTGACACCTGGATGCAGATCTCTTGAGTCTTTGGAGGATGATGGAGCCAGATGTTGAAAAGAACTGCATCCCTGAAACCCACATGGAGGAAACTTGTATTGGACGGTTGGAAAATTGTATTGGACTATTATGCACAGGAGAAATAGACTTTTATTGGGTTCAGCTACTGAAAATCTGGGGTTTGTTACAGCTAACTAATCCACTCACCAACCTCTGAATGAGTAAAATTGCCAGTGAATGGAAGAGCAGTTCAAGATGAGAAGCAATTAAATTCTCATGCATTAATACATGATGAGTTATCAAGCTGAAGGCTAATTGGCTTCCAGAATGTACCTCTGTACCTTTAATGAGAAATTCAAGCATGTTTCACAAGTCCTAACAAAATGATTTTATTGTATGTTCTAATATGCTCAAACCCATGGTTATAAGTATTATCTGAAGTGGCCCTAATCTCCTGTATTCAGGACAAACTACTTTTCTTTATATATTTTTTTTAATTTAATTATTGTTCAAGTACAGTTTTCTGTCTTTTACTCCCATCCCAGCCCACCCCCCACAGTGCTCCCCACCTCCCTCCCATTTCTATCCCCCACTTTAGTTATTGTCCATGTGTCCTTTATACTTGTTCCTGTGAATCCTTCCCCTTTTCCCCTGAAATTCCCTCCACTCAAACCACTTTTCTGAACTAAACACACACACACACACAATTCTGCTAAACACGTCCATCTAAATGTTCCATAGGCACCTCGTATTTGGGATTTCTAATACTGATCTCATCCTCCTCTCCCATTCACCTTCATTATGTTATTACTCCAGCTGAATTTCTGATTTTATTTCAGTTAGTGGCACTGCCATCTATTAAAATCCTGTCTATTCTTATCCTGCTCACTGTCTCTCATATCGTTGTCTTACTCTCTTTTCCCACTGCCACTGCTGAGCCAAGGCTCTGACCTGAACTATAACCATGGCCTCCTAACTGCTCTGTCCTCTAACCTGGTGGTACCTACCTTTTGCAGGACGTAACAATCACCTGACAATCTTATTAGGAAAAGGTACATTCATGAGATCCAGCACCTAGTTTCTGATTGGTGTGTCTAGACAGAGCCTGGCAAAGTAAATCTAGAATGGCTGGTTCCTGAAATATACGGTTATTACTCCCTTTTTAGTATAGTATATACACTGCCACCAAAGTTATTTTTCCCTTCACACAAATCCAGTTTTGCCCACCTACACAAATTCTTCAAAGGCTATATAATGAAATAAAGTTTTTTACATGAGCTTCAAAACCCCATGTGAGTGGGTTTCTGCCAACTCACACTAAACTTATCACCCTCCGTTCTCCAATGGCCCTTTGATTTTCTAGTAATTTTGTTCATCTACCTCCCTATACCTTTGCTTGTTCTCTGACCTCTGCTTGATAACCCTCTCCCAACATGCTTTCTGAACAACCCCTATTCCTTCAAGTCTCAGCTCCAACAGTAACTTCTATGGACAACAGGCCTTGACTACCACAAGCAAACTTGGATTTTTCTCCACTCTCTACATAGCTGACCTGCCCCTGCCACAGCAGTAAGGTACAGGATCTTCTGTGTGTGCTGCTGATGTCCACCGGACCATGTTGTTCCTCAGGGCAGGGACCAACTCTTTCTATCAGTGAATTCACAGCACTCACGTATTTGCACAATGAAAGAATAAATGTTTATAGACCTAATTATAAGAGCTAAACTATAGTACAACACCTTTGGAAGAACACATAGGAGAAAAAGGTTCTTAGATAACCTTAGATAAAGGTTCTTAGGTTCAGTGATAACAAAAGCATGACCCATAAAGGAAGAACTTAGTCAGTTTGCCCTCATCAAAATTAAGAACTTTGGGGTTCAAAAGACATAATAAGAAAATAAAAAGGCAAGCCATAGACTGGGAGAAAATCCTTGCAAATTATATTTCTGATGACCTTGTATTTTGAGTATACGAAGAACAGTTACAATAACAGTAAAAAGACAAAGAACCAAACTTTTCAAAATGGGGGAAAGATTTGAATAGATATTTCTCCAAAGATATATGAATGACTAATAAGCACATGAAAGAATATTCAACATCGTTAGTCATTTCCAAAATGAAAATTAGAACATCAGTAAAATATCACATCGCCTTGGCTGGTATAGCTCAGTGGATTGAGCACCGGCCTGCAAACCACAGGACCGCAGTTCGATTCCCAGTCAGGGCACATGCCTGGGTTGCAGGCCAGTTCCCAGCAGGGGACTCACAAGAGGCAACCATACACTGATATTTCTCTCCTTCTCTCCTTCCCTTCCTCTCTAANGATATATGAATGACTAATAAGCACATGAAAGAATATTCAACATCGTTAGTCATTTCCAAAATGAAAATTAGAACATCAGTAAAATATCACATCACCTTGGCTGGTATAGCTCAGTGGATTGAGCGCGGGCCTGCAAACCACAGGACCGCAGTTCAATTCCCAGTCAGGGCACATGCCTGGGTTGCAGGCCAGTTCCCAGCAGGGGACTCACAAGAGGCAACCATACACTGATATTTCTCTCCTTCTCTCTTTCCCTTCCTCTCTAAAGATAAATAAATAAAAATCTTTTAAAAAAATCACATCATTCTTACCAGAAAAACTATAGTGAAAAAGGCAGACTATTAAAAGTGTTGGTGTGGACATGAAGAAACTAAAATCCTCAAAACGTTGCTGGTGGAAATGTATAATGATGATACAGTTACTGTGGTTGTTTCTTAAAAGTTGAAAATAAATTTACTATATGGCCCAGCAGTTTTACTCCCCAAGGGAAACAAAGATGTTATCTTCATAATAGAAATTAAAATGCATGTCCACACAAAGACTTGTACATGAATGTTCATAACAGCATTATTCAAAGTAGCTAAAAAGTGGAAACAATCCAATGTCCCCCAGTTGGTGAACAGATAAACAAAATTGGACTGTGGTGATGATTGCAAGTCTGTAAATTTACAAAACATTGCAATGTACACCGCTTTAGGTAAATTTTATTATATTTCAATTATACCTCAATAAAGCTATTTTAAAGAATGATACTTTATATTTGTATAGATGTAACTAATACTACTACAATGGCAACATATGTTCATGTACCTGCTATGTGCCTGGCAGTGATCCAGGTACTTTTTTATCATGTTTCATTGTTTATGCTATTACAGGTATCCCCACTTTTCCCAAATTTCTCCCCTCCACCCACTCTCCATGCAATCCCCACTCTGTTGTCTGTGTCTGTGGGTCATGCATATATATTCTTCAGCTAATCCCTTCACCTTCTTCCACCCAGTACCACCCAGCACCACCCAGCTTCTTTCCTCTGACAGCTCTCAGTCTGTTCCATGTATCTATGCTCCTGCTTCTATTTTGTTATATTAGTTTACTTTGTTCATTAGATTCTACATATAAGTGAGATCATATAGTATTTGTCTTTCACTGACTGCCTTATCTTAGCATAATACTCTCCAGGCCCATCCATGCTGCCACAAAAGGTAAGAGTTCCTTTTTTTACTGCTGTGCAGTATTCCACTGTGTAAATGTGCCACAGTTTTTTTATCCACTCATCTACTAATGGGCACTTAGGCTATTTCCAGCACTTAGCTATTGTAATTAATGCTACTACGAACATAGAGGTGTGTATATTCTTTAGAATTGGTGTTATGGGGTCCTTAGGATATATTCCCAGAAGTGGAATCACTAAGTCAAAAGGCAATTCCATTTTTACTTTTTTGAGGAAATTTCCATACTGCTTTCTACAGTGGCTGCACCAGTCTGCATTCCCACCAACAATGTACTAGAGTTTCCTTTTCTCTACAGCCTCATCACCACTTGTTCATTGATTTGTTGATGGTAGCCATTCTAACAAATGTGAGGTGATATCTCGTTGTGGTTTTAATTTGCATCTCTCTGATAGCTAGTGATGTTGAATATTTTTTCATACATATATTGGCCATCAGTGTGCCTCATTGGAGAAGTGTCTGTTCAGGTCCTTTGGCCATGTTTTAATGGGATTGTCTTCCTGGTGTTGTGTTGTATGAGTTCTTCATATATTTTGGAAATTAAACCCTTACCAGATGTATCATTGGCAAATATGTTTTCCTATACGGAGGGTTCCCTTTTCATTTTGATGATGGTTTCTTGGCTGGTCAACGATCCAGGCACTTTACACAAGTTAACTATGTCGTCGCTGATCCCCACAACGATGTGGTTGGCGGTGCTATTCCCATCCCTATCTTATAGATGAGAGAATGGAGGCACAGAGTGGTTAACTTGTCCAGTGTCGCATGCCTAAGAAATGGTGGATCTGCACATATTGGGAGGGGATAAAATTGTCAAATCACTGCAATTTCTATATCAAAGAGATGTTCCCTTTTATTCAAGTAATTATGAGAAATAAGCAATGTTTGGATTATTTACCCTTTTCCCCTTAGTAACAAGCTAAGAATAAAAAATCTACTGTGAAATTATATTTTAAAAATCTATAAAGTATCATGAGATTCTTCTTTCCAGTCATTTTCACTGGGTAAAGCTAACATTTTTGTTAAAACATTGCCATGAAAGGCAAGATTTTACATCATCGCCATCCATCATATGCTCTCAAAGCCAAGCTCTGTTCATCATCGTTGTGTTCTAGTTTGTGTATCCACATGAACGGGGAGGGCGGTACAAGGTGCCAAAGCCCCCAGGTTAGCTAACATGAAGCTGCTGCTCCCTTCCACGAAGACCAGCCTCACACAGCCAGACCCAGATCTGTGACCACGGCTCCAGAGAGTCCTCTGCACAGTCCTACCTTCTTTTTCCAAACTTGCCATCTGCCTGTTCCTTTCTAGGGCTATGTGTGATAGTACAAAAAATAGCCAGGAAAGCCCCAATTTACCTTCTTTATGAGAAATGAAAGTGGTATTTAAGAAATTTATGGTGAAGTCTAGGCCCAACTGCAATATAAATAACAGTCTGGAAATGGACAAGAACATTCAAGCCACAGGAAACACATGATTTTTATGTGACTAACAGTGACCTTGGGCTTGTGTCGTGCTGTGTTGCACACTATCAAATCACTGCGTGATCCACCCAAGTCAAGTTACCTGAGTGACATCAGTCTGCGTAGGGAGAGAGCACCTCGCCATCAAAGAAAACGAGACAGACCTGTGATTCCGCTGAGGGCCACTTTACCCAAATCTAGAGTTTACTGAAACGTTTGAATTCTGAAATTACTGAAGATAACTCCACTTGTATAAGCCAAAAATAAGACTCCTTTCTCTCCTCCACCCTCTTTTTTTCTCACCCTCCCCTCCAGACTACAAGTTACCAGCTACTTTTTAGCTAAGGTTGAGTCTATGATTTCATTTCTTCATTACAAATCTTAAAACTATTGCAACGAACAAAAGAAAATGAAGCTTGACTTGCCAATGTTTAACTCTTGATGCAGCCTTTTAAAAACATATTTAGTTCTCTGGAACAGTTTCTTAGAACAGTGCTTCATTTTTCATCCGTTGCAATTCTGTTTGTTCTCTGTCTCTGCGCTCCTTTTCGGTTTTCTGCAGGTTAGCAAGTGCTGCATCGTGGGCTTTTGAAATGTGTCTTTAGGCTCTTGTTTGACAAGGAATGCCAAGGCTGAGCTGACAAAGTCTGTTTGAAAACCTTTTTCCAGGTATACAAGATCAGTGAGCCTGTTCCATGTATACTGTGATTAAAATTTTTCTTCAGATATTTATATCAACATTTCCGTTTTAGGGGGAGATGTTTTCTGAGCCTACCTGTCAGAGAGAAACTTATAAACAGTAAGGACCTCTATCATCTATACATTCAAATGCAGAAATAGGTTGTGATAGAGTTGACGCCCTCCCTCGCCCCTCCTCCCCGACTCCTAACAAAGAGAAAGCAGATTCTGCTTGCTCTCACACCCCCACTCCTCAGCTGGAACAAACATTTCCTTAGGCGTCTGGCCCTCTGTGAGGGGACTTCAGGATTTAACTTGGAAGGACTTCGGAGGTTCACATCAGCAGGGTTTATTTCCTGCACACTCTCCTTTTAAGGATAGAAGAAACAGGGGCAAGGGTGTGAAAAAATACAGCTACTGAGGAAAAACTGGCCTCCATAAAACTTTATATTAAGAATGCAACCTGCCAATAGGAACTTAAATATCTTTTTTTTAATCTAAGAGCTTCCGTATTCAATTCTGTTCGGCAAATATTTATTTTATCCTCAGACATATTTTAAAGTGCAGTACATTTTTTACCTAAGATCTTACAAAGCTAGCATGTATAGTTTCAAGACAAAAACCTACTTTAAAAAGCTACTTCTCTTTAGAAATAATGCTTAGCCTGTTACTAGGAGGGGACGTCACTCTGGCCACCAGTGAGATACTAGACCCCACCAGGGAGGCCTACACTACTTTGCTGTAAGAAGAGACAATAAAAAAATTAGAGTAGACAGCCATATGAGCTTGAGAGGAATAATTCTTAAGTGGTTTGGTAGATCCATGCAGAAAAATTAACTTCAAATTTATTTACTGAGTGATTACATCTATTGATTAAAGCAGGCCTGTCAGGTTGCCCACCTGCAAACACTTCCTTAACCTTCTCAGCCAGCTGGGACGTGTGAGCGGAGCTCTCGGCAGCTCCTTCTGCATCTTCCACAATCCAGACTGTTCACTAACTCTGAGTGCCCTTCTCCCTGGTTGTAAAACTGGACTGCATGCATCTGTCTCTGTGCAACTATATTTTGTTAGTCAACAATTTCATTAACAAATATTCATTGACCTCTCATGATGCACTAAACACAATTCTAAATAACACAACCTCTTATCTCAAGAAGTTATAGTACAGTGAAAACAGGAAAAAAATCAAATTTTTCTCTCAAAAAGGTCAAAAACAATAAAAGAATATAAAGATCTCAAGATGCAAATATCAGCCATTTTTAAGTCTTTGCTGAATAAGATGGAATGAATAAATATATAGTTAGAGATTATATGTAGCTTTCTTTTAAAAAGCATCATAGAAAGCCCTGGCTGGTGTAGCTCAGTGGATTGAGCGCAGGCCTGTGAACCAGAGGATCGAGGTTCGATTCCCAGTCGGGGCACATGCCTGGGTTGCAGGCCAGTTCCCTGCAGGCCAACTCCCAGCAGGGGACGCACTAAAGGCAACCATACATTGATGTTTCTCTCCCTCTCTCCTTCCCTCCCTCTCTCCTTCCCTTCTAAAGATAAATAAATAAAATCTTTTTTAAAAAGTTCTAAAAAAAATTGTATTTAGAAAAATAAATAATAAAAAGCATCATAGACAACAATGCTTTTGTGTTACATAACTCATTATTGCTCCAGAGCAACACTGACATGACAATATTCCCTTCCCAATAGAGTCTTCTATCAAGAAAAAGTTCATATGCCACCTGATTCTGCAATGAAAATGTATGAATGCAAGATGCTATTCCATTAAAAATCACTAAAGACTGGTAAATTCTTTTACTTGTTGTTTCCAAGTGCTAACCTATGATGGTAATGGATATCAGTCCAAGTTTTCTGAATCCAAGAGAGGAGAGTGAGAGGACAGAGACCAACAGAGTGCCTATTACAGAGGCAGCTTACACTGGGCTAAGGTCTCAGTGCCAGACCCTCGTTTTAATGTCCATCCTAGAAGAGCAGGTTCTGTGGGCTAAGCTTATCACCTGAGGTGTTTTTACACCTAAAAGGGAAAGAGAGAGACGAGATGTGCCTATTACGTAGTTAAGCGGCTCATCTTCACACCAAACCTGGTAAGTGATGAGTGCTGCCCCAGGTGACAGTGAGTCCTACTGCTCCCCTTCGGCCGCTCAGGACCAATGGCAATAAAGAGGGTATTTGTCTTTGTGCCTATTCATGATAGCTTGTTGAACTCGGTGCAGCTATTTCCCAGTCCTCCACATAAAGAAGAGCTAAGCCCATGCCAGACGCTTGGAGTGTTTCTTCAAGAAATTCTGCAAGATCATTCCTGTGATGTGGCCAGAGAAAGTGTCAGATTTTGTACTACTGAAGTGAGACAGAAAAAAATACATGTCACTTTAACAGTGGGAAGTATATACAACCTACCCACTTCATGTTGAATTTCTGTTCTCTTTAACTGGACACATTATACAGAATCTCTTGTTTTCCTGTAAAAATTCTAGAATTATCCATGAATTCCCAAGATGAGAATACCTAATATACTTGGGAAGCCATTACTACGCTCATAAATTCAAATGATGAAAACAAGTAGGACTTTACAAAACATGTACAAAATCAACATACATGTTATAATACCCATAGTCTATGAGCCTTAAGACAGGCCCAGAGAGAAACACTCCAGAATTCCAAAACTACACCTATGTCAGGGTGCATTTCAGGAATGAATAGCAAATAATCATTTGTTTTGGATGCACAGGAGGTAAGCAGGGAATTTGAAAGGTGAATTCTTATTGGGAATAAAATGGAAATTATTTACTCTAGCAATCCTCATTATCCTGTTGATTTCCATCCTGCTGGCACTACCGGTCTTCTCATCTCTCACCCAGCCCTCCCCTCTGCTCTCACAATTCTCTATTCCCTTTGACTTTATGACAATAATTTGCAAGTCTAAAATTTATATTTCACCTGAAATATTAATATTTAAGCTCCAGGTTTTAAAGGGAGGAAGAGAGAAGGTCCCACTTTCAACTGCACAGTCAGCCCTTTAGTGTGAGAAGTTTGACAAGCAGAATTGCATGTTTGATTACCAGTGCATTATCAACATTTCCCAATGTTGCTTTAATAGCTCTTTTCTAATGTCCTCATTTTATGCAAAATTCTAAATTCCTGTCAAGATAGAATTAAGAACTACATTTTTAAAAAGTATGTCTGAGATGCATTAAAAAAATAATAAAGCCTAATTAATCTTCTTTTTTCCCCATGAGACTAGAAATACATTCTTGCTTGTGGTCTATTGTGTGGAGCAGATCTTTCTGAAAAAGAAGATATCTCTTAGCCTAGATGTATTCTCAGGGCATGGGGAGGAAAATCCATTAAAGAGTTTAATTCTGCTAAAATAAGATCCCTAGCTGCCTCCTGCCTGAAGCAACTTATGCAGAGAGAGCAATTTGAAAACTTGATTAAGTAGGTTTGGCTGCTGTGTCTTAGAATAGTACCCTGTCCAGTGGCCTGCATCTTCCTATATCCCAGCATCAGATTCCACTTCCAGTGCATCAGTACCACAATGTATAGTACATCTAAGTCAGACTGGTCAGAATCCCAGCCTCAAAACAAACAATATTAACCACCAGGTCACAAGTCTTGGTTTCTTTATCAGTAAAATGAGAAAAACACAGTTTAAAACTTTACTTCACAAAGCCGTTCTGACAAATAATTTATACAAAGCACCTAACACAATAGCCAACAGAGAATAGGTACCCAAGCTATGTTTCTTTCTCCCCAGAACACCCTACCCAGGACTTATTCTTCCCTAAACATTTTGGGAGAAAAAAAATAAGTTAGGAACATTCTATAAACAGGCAACTTAATCTAAGTGGTTACCATTATGAGCCTATAACCACTCAACTAAAACAGAATACAAACACTATTTTTAATGTGTATCCAATACTAATTATATCCAAAGAACCTGCCTTCGCTAATTTATCCCAGAGGGAGATTATGCTTGTCAATACAGGCCCTGGGTCTACATCAGCAAGCCAGCACTACTTTGCTTGGTTTTGAAATTGCGTAGTTTGAGAAGGAACCTAAAGAAGGTTCCCCAAAGCTCCTCTTTCTTATAAATCCTTGGAGGAAATTACAGGTGGCTTTTACCCTAGAGTAGACAACTCTTTCTCAGATGTCTCAGGAACCACAGAGAAGAGGCCTATGTAAACAGGCCCTGCTGGTCCCCAAGTGTGCTTTTACTTAGGTAATCATGACAAACAAGGCATCTATCACCAGGAGGTTAGATCCTTGGAAAATAGAGTTTCACCCCTCAGCCCTAGAAGCTGACCTCTCTTGTTCTTTTCTCGATCTGGAAGTGAAATGAAGACCAAATTGTTTAGAGTGTTAATAAGACTCTGAAAAGGTTCAACAGCAAGTTATAGTTCTATTAGCCATCCAGAACTCACCTCATTGTCCAGGGGCAGGTCACACTGACCACAGACATCCAAAAATAAACCATATCATCAGGCCTCCTCAGAGATGATAAGTTTATGTTTCAGTATAGAAGACCCAGAGGTCAGCTGAAAAAGCATACCCTCACCACTCTATGGGAACACCAATGGACTATGGTTTATGATGGAGCCTAAGATCTATTTTGAAGTTTGTAAGCTACCAAAAGCCAATATAATAGAAAAAATAAAATCACTGGTCACATACATATAGTTTGAGTTGTTTTGTTAAAATTGAAAGCCAAAATGCTTTGACTGTATCACTTTCTAGTAACAGACAAAAAAGAGAATATTTTAGATACTTCTCACTCCCCTAGCAAAATAGAACGAAATCCTTGGTCTGATTCTAACCTCATTATCAAAGGACCATTTGCTTAGTGCACAGAAGCAGCTCTTCAATTTATCATTAAGAGAATCCCTACCTAATGTAAGGAACTACTGGTCCCCAGGGATGTTGGCAATGCGAGGTTGGAGTCAGACAACATGCACAGGAGCAGATCTGCCGCAGGAGGGAACACAAAATACAGGCTCCGAGTTCCCAGCAAAGGACATTGCACAATGCCCTTCCATAACCAACGAGCCCCTGGCATGCTCAGAAAGGAGAGAGGGGTCTGAGGGGAGGAAACTTTATGCTTTCATACGGTCACCTTGAATTTGGTTTTTTAGTAGTCCATGCTTGTTTTCAGCACACATTCCCCAGTGACTCTTGGTTCCTGCCCAGCTTTCTCACCCTTTCTCTGTGAGCACGCAGACTAGCAGTTTGGGGGTGACGCTCCCTGGAATAAGAAGACAATGTAAATGAGCACATTTTTCAGAAACCAAGATGCTGCTGTGAGTTCCTTCTTAGGTTGCTCAGCAATCATACCAAATACTAGGTACTATTTAAACCCTCTTTTGGTATTAACTAATTTAATCCCACCACAAGCAATCTAAGACGTGGGTGTTATTATTTTTCCCATTTTACAGATGAGAAAAATGAGGCACAGAGAGCTATGATAAATTGTCCTTGGTCACAGAGTTGATGTATGGTGGCACTAGGGTTCAAACCCAAAAATTCTCACCGCAGGGTCCATTCTTTTAAGCAGTAGTGGTATTAGGCCTGTCAAGCCCACCAATAAAATAAGAGCAGACAAGTTAATACATGACTTGGAAGCCAGAGATAACCAATGCACAACTAAGCATTCACACAGATAATGCTGGGTTTTTCAGTGACAGCAGGCATCGGAGGCAGGCAGACTAACATTTAAATTCTAGGCAGGCCCTATGACATATACGTCAGTTCAACTTAAAGCTATCTGACTATCCCAAACCTCATTTTCCTCATCTTTAAAATGGAGCTAACTCCCACAGAGTTGTAAGAATTAAATAAGATAGTGCTTGCATAAGTACACTTGCATGATTCTAGCAACATATTTAGTATTCCATAAACATTGGCTCTGACCATCATCACCATCATTATTATTTATTACACATGTGGCTTTTCACTATAGGTGAGCATTTGGAAGCAATGATTCTTCTTCCCTCTATCCAGGCACCCTACTGATTTCAAAGGCCCACACATGTGAGATGACTGGCAGGGCTCAGGGATACGGGCCACAGTTAAGGATCATAGCAAAGCTAAGAGGCTCACAGGGACTAAACCCCTCAACCTTGGCTTCATTAGCAAATTTCTCTAGCTGAGATAACCCAGCCCATGCCAGTCAAGCATTCCCTTGCAAATATAAATCATTACCCAATAAACCACAGACATATGAGACTGTCCACAGCAGATAAAACCATGGGGTCAGAGTAGCCAATCCCTGAGGCTTTGTTGAAAGGGAGAAAAAGCTACAGTATTAATTATACAAACAGTTAGTTGGAAAATGCTTTAAGCGGTGTTTTTAGATTCTCCTTTAATTAGGGTAAATAATTACCACACTTTCATCTTTCAATGAGCTCCCAAACTCTCCCATGCCCCATCTTGAAATGCCGGCTAGAAACACACAAGGATGGAGAGAATAAAGTAACCAAACACACTCTGAAAGCCACTTTGTCTATCTGGATCCCTGTTTTACTACCTGTGCGATGAGGAGATTGGACAAACTACGTCTTCAAGGCACCTTGAAGCTAAGAGGTGCACCTTAGGTGTACCCGATAGCACCTCTTAGCTTTGCTATCCTTCCAGCTGGGTTTCCACTGTGCAGCACAGTGCTTCGGGCTGACGTGATGGCTACACCATCTTCCTCATCTCATGTTCTTTTCTGGGGAGCAGCATAACTTCTGAAAATATTAACTGCCTTTATTTATTGAGCTCCAAAAACTGTTCTACAAATGCAAACATTGTCCCATCCAGCAATTATGTAAGTGAAATAGGAAAACATGAAATAGCAGGTCTAAAAAATGTCCTGAGACTAGCTCAAATGAGGAATGATTAAAGGAACTGGAGATATTCTTGAGAAATGACTAAGTTATCTCTGTTAATTAGACTTACCCTTCATAGTTCCAGTACTGGAATCAATGCATTACTACTGCAGGTAGAGAGATCATAAGTTACTTTACAAGAAATACCTTTCCATCCAAGATAATGGTTCAAAATGGGGAGAAAGACACATTTGCATAGCTATGAGCACCACTAAAGAAATGTGAGGACTTCCTACCAAGTACTCAGAGGAAATTCCTCAGGAACAGTAGTGGGGGTATGTGCTGGGCTCGGATTACCTCCACGAGTCCATCCTGACTCCCTGCAGACAGTTACTGGCTTCACCCACACTCCCTAAACACCACTTAAAGAGCTCTAGTAGAGCACTTATATATGATGTTACAATATTGGTTCATTGGCGTCACCCCCATCAAATTAAAAGTGTCTCACTATCTTTTGTATAGATCTGTCACAGCCCTAAGCACACAATAGATTTTCAATAAATATTGGTTGACTAATTTAAAATAATGATTCTAACCAAGGAGTTCAAAGACTGTCCTTGCCCTCAGAGGCTTGCAGTCCAGCTGGCGTCAAAATGAACACAGCCGAACCAAATCTTACATAGTCATATGTAATATCAGCTTGCACACCATTGGGACTTGGTAAATTTTTAGCAAACAAATTCATTTGACAGCAGTTAAGCATTAAGTGGCAGTGAGAATTTATCATTCAATGAAAAGAAGCTGCTGAGACTAGCTTGGATCACTCTCTAAAATCTGTTCCCCACCTCCCTGGTGGCACTTTCCTCGAAACTCCACAGTCTTCCAATTTCACACACTTTCTCACTCCTGCACTTTGGCTCCAATTCTTTCTATCATCTGGACCACCCTCCCCTCCATTCTCTAGAGCATCAAGATCTTTCCCTCCTAGATTCTCCATCACTCACCACCTAATACTATGTCTGTTTTCCATTTATTAAGCAAACAGTTACTAACTCTTCAGTGTGTGGGGGCTGAGCTAAACTTAGGAAATGTAAATGGAGGAGTCCTATTTCCTGTTCTCAAGGGGGTTGAAGTTCACTGGAAGCAGGACACTGTCCATGAAAATGAACAATTTCAATGCATAATGTCATAAAGGAAACACAAGCTACAGGCGATGATGGGTGATGGTAAAGAAGGTCAGGCAGGGAAAGCTTCCTGGAGGAGGTGTCAACAGGGCTGTCATGACAAAATGATGGAATTGGGTCAGGTGGAGAGAAGAAAGATCTTTTCAGGAAGATTAGCACACGGGCTGCAGGAAGAGTAAGCACAGCAACTTGAACATGGCTGGTGTGAGGAAAAACGCCAGAGGTGGGCATGGAGACAGAGCATGAGCTGGTAAGGAAAAATATTCTCTTGAAAAGCCAATATTTTACCCTCAAATTAATGAGAAACTTTTGAAAAATTGTAAACAAGGAAATAACCTTTTATTGAGGCAAGAGTAGATTGAAAGGAAAATCAGACGTTAGACTAAGAGGCACACACATCAGAGGAAGCAATTTTACTGAAGCATGTATGAGGTGAACTAAGGCAGTGTCTGTGGGGAAAAAAGAGCAATTCTAAGGATATTGGATCTACAGGGTTGAGTACATCATACTAGGAGCCAAAGTTATCAGAAGGTCAGGGGTGCCTTCCAGGAGTCTGACTAGAACAGCTGAGTGAACAGTGGTGGCATTTACTGAGATATTGTGAAAACAGTCCATGGAGTGGGCTGGGTGAGAAAAATGGTGGATTTCACTTTAGACCTGATGAATTTGAGGCGCCCGTGAAATAGTCAAGTAGGAGGCAGCTAAATACACACCGCAAAAACTCAAAAGTAAGAGGTGGAATGGAGAACTGAATTGGGGAGTCGGGAACATGCAAATGGTAGAAACCGATGGGATCTCTGAGGGATTGTGGGTGAGGAGGGACTAAGGCATCACCAGTCACTTCAATCTACTTCCAAAAGCAGAAGAAACTAAAAGACAGCTGGGACCATCTGCTTATCCCAAGTCATCACTTTACCCAAGAAAAAGAATAAAGACTTTTATGAGTGCTAGTGGGTAAGGAGTTTGTCTGCATGTGATTGTTTCTCCATTTAAATGCTGTTTATTTTTTCTGTAACCGCAGACACCTTGAAAGTTGACCTTTGCTATAAGTCTACTGACCCTGATTTGGACTTTGCCCTTCCTCCCTTTCATCTGTCCTCTACCTTGTCCAAGGAAGATAGGCCATCTGGCTTAAAGCTTCAAAGTTTGCTTTTTAACTATTACAGACTCCATTTTTCCTTTCCCTGAAGGTTGTTTCCACCAAATCAATGTGCCTGTCTGTCTTACCACCCTGAAAGCAACTGTAAGCACCTTGAAGGCAAAGAATTAGCTTCTATTTGCATGTGGATCCCACAAAGCAATTGGCAGGGTGCCCTATATGTAGGAGCTGCCCACTAATTTATGGAATCAGTGGTTATTTAGACAATTAGATTAGTTCAGTGCACACTTCTGTAGCTCTTGGAGTCTTCCATACTATTTAATACCATTAACTGCTGTGTCCGGTTCTTTGGTTGTTTCTTGGGGGCTATCCTTAGAACTGTGATTAGACAGCAAATTTCTCAAAGATAGGAAGACTGACTCATATTTTATCTTGTACTGTCTGCCAGAATTGGTATTCAATAAAGGAAAGTTGATGCACATATGTTGTTTTATCTAGAATAAATTTATGCCAGTGGCACCTTGTGAACAACAAAAATGAATGCCAGGCTCAAATTAGCACAACTAGAATAAGCTGTTTCTCAAGCACACCCTGAATAGTCCATGTTCCTTTATGTTGCCCGATTGAATCACTCATTCAGGAGAGGTTCTATGGAATAAGGCTTCAGTAGGCTGCATGTGGGGTTTGCACTGTGACCTCCAGTTAGTGATACACATTTCATCTGCAGATTTATAAGCAACATCAGTAATGTGGTATATTTCTTGTAAATTAAATCATAATGGCTTCTAATGCAATACAGAAAATTGCACTCACTGCAGAGACTTTATGGAAAAAGGGAACGAGAAAGGAGAGTAAAAAGGAAGAGAATAGAGATGTATGCCAAGAGGATAAGAAACAAAACAAAGCTTTTTCTCCTCACAAAGGATCTGCCTCAATGAAGTCAAATCCAGACAGACCAGGAGGGTACTACATGCCTCTACGGGGCTTCGCAAAGATCTTTTCCATTCAGAAGGGGTTGCAGTAAACCTTCCTAGAAGTATTACAACAGAATAACTAAGTGTCTCTAAATAGTTCCACCTTGACTCCAGGCTACAGAACGAATGCCCTAATCTCTTCAATCTTATCTTGGTCATTGTTAAGTGTCAGCACTGGTTGGCTTGTCATATTGTCAAGAAGAGAAGGCTATAAATTTCCCCTTTCTAAAAAAGTCCATAGAGTCCACCCCGGAATGGCATCGATAAGAGATCACAAGCCAGAAAGGTGAGCAAGCAGTCTCTGAAGGTGCCCAGCCACCAGAGTCAGATGTCCTGGGAGGCCTGAGGGAGCAGCGCTGCCAAGAGCCCCCTTATACAGAAACACTCACTGCGATCGCCCCCTGGGCACTGGGAAACCACAGCATTTGTGTATAGAGATGAAAGAAAAAATATTCACCAATTCCTTTATTTCTTTCTTTTTAACACTTAGACATACAGGCATTTTGACAAATTACGGTCAACGTGCTATTGCAGAACTTCAGAACATTTGAAAATCTGGCTTAGCAGGATAGTGTAGAATAAGCTTCTGGTGTATGTGCATCAATCAGTACAGTGGTCTTAAAATACAGCAGTACTTCTGCATGAGGTACTAGATAGTCGCAGCCCCAAGCCTTTGAGAGCCCATGGGCTGCCCCAGCCTTTCCTCCCAGGACAAGGCAGATCTCTCTGCTAAAGGATTGGTGCCTGACACTCTGGTGGGCAGAGGATCCCGGCTTCAAGCTTTCATGACTATCTGGTGTTTACACTAACCCGATCAGGTTTGTACCAACTATCAGAAGATTGCTAGGTGAGCATGGAATCAAGCAAGTGCCAGCCTGTGTAAATGGGCCAAGATGGTCATATATATGCAGATACAACTTGTGTTTTGTTTGCTGCCCCCTGGGGTTACATGATTCCACTCAACTTTCACATCTTTGGCTAATAATATGGTAAACCTATGTGAGTGGGGTATCTTCCTCATGACATATAAACCCCTAAAAAGCTTCCAGTCCTCAGACAGTAGGGACCCACCAAGTCTTAACCCAGATAAATTAAATCCAAACCTAGATACAACTTCAGTGCAACTGTTGAACGTTAAGATTAAGGAGAAGATCCTAAATGATATCAAAGAGAGAAAGGTGAACATATAATAAGGAATGACGATTAGTCCCTAGAAGGCTTGAGAAGTAGTAGATGCCAGAAGCTGTACATAATGTCTCCAAAATACTTAGGGAAAATTACTCCCAACCAAGAATTCCCTATCTAGCTAAATTAGTCTTTAACAATGAGAGCAAACAGAAGGATAATTGACCAGTCATGGTCCTTTTTTAAGACATATATCACCATGTACAAGAAACAGCATTCAATAAAGACTCTGATACACTTTTAGGAAAATTGAATTAAAATTGACCATTGTTAAGAATAACAATAACTTGCCCTGACTGGTGTGGCTCAGTGGGTTGGGCATTGTCCCACAAACCAAATGGTCACTGGTTTGATTCCCAGCCAGGAATCTCCCAGTCAGGGCCCATGTCTGGGTTGTGGGCAGGGTCTTGGGTTGCAGGCTGAGACCCTGGTTGCAGGCCGGTGCCCAGTTAGGCACATGTGTGAAGCAACTGGTCAATATTTCTTTCCTACAACAATGTTTCTCTCCATCTCTTTCTCCCTCCCTTCCCCTCACTCTAAAAATAAATAAATAAAATTTCTAAAAATAATACTAATAACTAAAATTTGGGTGATTAAATTCAAGGTGAACCTAAAATTGTAAATAAAAATAATATGAAAAGATGAAGGAAAAGTTCAGATTATAAGCATCTATATATTGTTTAGGAAAATGATAGAGCTTTTTTGACATTAAACATTTTTAAAATAGCCAATAAAAAATAGAAATGGAATGGATAACCTAACCACAAACCATAGAAATGAAAAGATGGGACAAATTAAGGTACTATGTTCAATGAGAGAGAAGATAGAAAAAGAATGCAGAGAAAGTATAATAATTTTTAAGCTGAGTTAGTAGAAATGAATCTAAATATATCAATAAGCACAAAGAAAGTAAATGGACTACATTTACTATTATCTATAAAAGTTGGAAATTCTCAGATATTAGGAATATGAAAAATAAATTCCAACTATTATTCAGTGTTTACAAGAAACACATGTGAAACAATGACATTTAAAAAGCTGAAAATTAAAGAAATGGCAAAAGTATAATAAGCAGATATTAACTGAAATAAACCTGATGTAGTAATATTAATAATATATAAGCTACAATTCAAGGCAAACTGTAATAATAGAACACCTCTGTAAAGGCTATTGGAAATATAGGGTGAACGATACTGCTGGGGCAGGTGGTGGGTCTTTCTGAGGGTAGGGCAGGTCCAGGGTAAGGACCCGCCACCCACCAGGTGGCAGTGGATAGGGCCAGAGAGTCGGGGCTGATAATACAGATTTCCATAGCAGGACTCAGGACTAAGCCTACTTTGGAAATCTGTGGACCAAGGTGCTTCAAACAGCACACCTAGTCATTTCATGGTCAAATGGTATGGTGCCCCCAAACAGTGAAAACCCTAAGATCTGTAAAAATAGTTCTGCCTTGGCTGCTATGGCTCAGTGGGTTGGGCAACATCCTGCAAAACAAAGGGTCACTGGTTCTATTCCCCTTCAGGGTACATGCCTGGGTTTCAGGGCAGGTCCCAGGCTGGGAGCACACAAGAGGCAACCAATCAGTGTTTCTCTCAGACATCTATGTTTGACTCCTTCTATTTCTCCCTCCCTACCCCTCTCTCTAAAAATAAATAAATAAAATCATTTTTAATTAAAAAACAGTCCTTATTTAATTATAAAAAGGAAACATACAATCATGCCAGGAACATATACAATCATGAACTTGCACGCACTTAAAACACAAAGAAAATGTATTCTATCATAAAGGGAAATTTACAAATCCATTATTATATTAAATATCTTAATATGCTTCATTAAAAAGATCAATATACATCAAGCAAAAAGAAAAAAGTAAACCTACATAAAAACTGAAAAATTCATGACCTTTTTTTCAATAGGCATAGAGCATCTCCTAGTCAACAACAGAAGCTACGTGATTTTTTTTTTTGAGCGCACATGGAGCAGTTTCATAAACTGAACTGATCTTCATAATCTATGGGGTAGGTATCATGATATTCTCATTTTACATATGGGAAAGCTCAGGTGCAGAGATTAAGTACCGTGTTCGTAGTCACACAATGAGACACAAGCAGAGCTGAGATGTAAATCCAGACACTCCAATTCCAGAGCCCAACTTTGAATCATAACGTTGAGTAACGACAACAAGAGCCAAGGATTAATGGAACAGAAAACTGAGAAACAGCAGAAGCACTTCACAAATCAAAAGCTGATTCTCTGAGAAGACAAAATTACAAACTGCTTATGAGATGTGGAAAATTAAAAAAGGAAAATACCAATCATGATAGAAATAAAAAAGACATAACTACAGATATAGTAGAGATGCTAAAATATGTAAGACAACACTCCCATAAACTGTATGCCAATACATTTTAAAACATAGATGAAATGTACAATTTTCTAAAGAGATTTAAATTCCTAAAACTAACTCAAAAAGTTCAAAACTAGTAAACTGTTGAAATTAAAGAGATGGACTCAGTAGTCAAATTTCACAACTTCTTTCTCCAATAAAATACCAGGTCCATTGGGTTTACATTTAACGTTCCCCCAACTCTTCAACTACAGTTTGTGTATTATGCACCTCTTTCACAGAATAGAAAAAGAAGATGAGCTTTATTTAAGACCCAGAGTGACTGAAATACACATGGTGGGATGGCTGCTGTATTACCTACCCTTTATACTTTTTGTCACTGTTCAAATATTTCCTATCGAAAGGAGGACATGCAAAAACTATGGGGCTAGCTCAACAAACAGGTATATGTCCTATCTCTGACTCAAAATTTCATATTTTTAATTCAAGATTTAATCTGTCATCTATGAACCAATAACTTCTAAGCACCTCTTTTTAATTTAACTTTTCTGTTTCCCAGGGCATGGCTGCAATACATCAGACCCACGTCTCAACAATTTCGTCGGCCTGCAGGGGACTTTCTCCCACAGATACCCGTTCTTCCAGAGAGCAGAATAGCTGTTCTCTTCTAGACAGTTCCTTAAGTGTGATCGCTTGAACACGCCAGCCCTGTAGTTTCCAACAAAAATTTATGACATTTTTACCGCAGAGCCTTTAGGAAAGCCTAGACATTTTTCAGACATCAGTCCTGCTTCTATGGGGATTTAAATATATTTAGAAGTAAGTCACACTAGTTCTTTCCCCATACATGCATTTGTATTAAATTTCTTAACTTAAAGAGGAAGCTGTCTTCGGGAAGAATTAATCCACGTGAGGCTCTGTCAAAGACACGGCCTTGGAAAGAGCTGAAAAGCAGGGGCCTGGAAAAAGCAATGATGAGACTGAGCAATCACAGCACAAGTTACAACAGGATGACCACTTTCTCGGAGATCACCTTGCCGTGCTCTGTTCTATGAAGCTACTAGAGGAATCTGGAAAGATCACAAGTTTCCTATTTCTTGATTGATCCAGGGAGAAAATTACATCCCCCAAAATACATCAGAATGTTAACAGAAGTAAACTGTAGATGCAGTGAGTACTAGTGTAAAAATATCTTTCATTAGAGTCTGGTGATATGAAAAGAGATTTCATTAAAGCTCAGCATTAAAGTACCTTAATTTGTGAATTAATGGCTTACCTACTATCTACAGTTCATCCTAAGGGCTGGAACCTCTCTTAAAGACTTTATGAATTTAGAAATGAGTACTTTCAATTATCACCCAGACCCTCACTCCTTATTCTGATAGTAAACCATTGCATATTATCCCTCAGCAAGGTTCCTCCAGCACCCAAATGGTGCTGAAGAGTGGTAATGATCAGTCTTCCCTCCTAAAGACACACAAAGGGCAAGCAGGACCATATTTAAACTTTGTTACTATTTTTATTTAAAATTAACTGTTTAAAGGAAATACGGTATAAATAAATATTGGAAGGGAGGACTTCTTTTGCAGAGTAAAGTCCTTTTTTTAGCTTAACTATTTTTATATAGGAGAACACTGTTGCTTCAGAGGCAATTTAATTATCTTTTTCTACTTACATCATTACTGTAAGTGGTGTTGGCTATATTGATTTTGTGTACACATTAAAGGTCACACTGATCTATAGTATGTCATATATTGTTAAATAAGTTACACTGTGATGTTACTCTTGACTCCCCTAGGATGAGCAATAGGTGTACATTTTTCTATGTTAATTTTTGTTTGTTTTCACTGTGCTTTTAGCAAATGAATTGTCTTTGTGCTGATTGACCCTTTTTCTTCAACCTGAGCACCATGAGTTGTCTGCATGCTTCTTCACTGTACGCTTTCACTTCCTTCTCCAGAGATGCCCAACAACATTATACCAGAATTTCCTTAAAATGTGCTTATGGAGTTTTTGTTGTTGTTTTGCTAGAGTGTATTGTTATTGCTTCATTTAGTGTTTATATGTAAGATACGCTTACTAAACATCAAAACATTGGAGATTTTCTACGTGTTCACTTTAGCCTTCAACAAATACAAGTATTTGCTCTGACAGCTGTGGCTCAGTTGTTTGGGCATCCTTCCACAACGCAAAAGGTCACCAGTTCAATTCCTAGTGAGGGCACATGTCTGGGTTGCAGGTTCAGTCCCCAGCCAGAGTACGTAACTAATCAATGTTTTTCTTTCATATTGATCTTTTCCTCCTTGTTTCTCCTTCCCTTCCCCTCTAAAAAAAAAATAAGTAAAACCTTAAAAAAACAGACACAAACATTTGTTTTATATCTATCTACTGTGAAAGAGGTTCTGGAAATGCAAAACCTTAAAAGATGCCTGAGGCACTCAGTCTCTTCCCCAGGCCTCCTGCTCTTCACCTGGCTAAGTCGCACCCCTCCTTTGAGCTAAATGCTCCAGAGGAAGAGAAGGATGATGCTGAAAACAGAACATTGAATTTGGCATCAGGGAAGTCACTGGGGATTTTGACAAGGGTGTTTTCGATGGGGTCCAGAATCCAAAGGACAAGTGAGGCACTAGAGCCAGTGAGGACAGATTTCATTCAGAAAACTAGTAACAAAAAAGGAGGACGTGAATATGGCAGCAATGTGAGGTGAGGAGGTCATAAATTTTAAAAAGTTGGTTTTGATTTGGGAGGCATTTGAATGTTTTATTAACTTAAAAGCCAAGAGCCACATCGTCAAGAAAAATTGAAGATACAGAAAAGGATAAAGATAATTTACATAGTAGACTCCAGCGTGGTATAAGGTGTTTTATGGGCATAGGTTTCAGTCTTGGGAAGGAGGTACATCTCCTTGCCTGGAACATTAGGGAAGGGAATAAATGAAAACATTTATAATCTAAAAGTGGGGAGTAGGGAAGGAAGAATAAGAGAGATGCCTGTTATTTTCATTGAGGAAATGGAACAGGATCATGTTCTAAAAGGAAACTAGATAAGGATGAGGAGACTGTGTGAGAAGAGAGGCATGTTTGCGGCAGTGTCCACGAGGAACGTGTATTGTGCCTTCTCCTTCTGCCCTCTAGTTCCACTCCCCAGCCTGCTCTGGGCCCTGAGAGGCTGCGCGGGTTTGCTAACTCTCTGGCTTTCGCTTGGTTTCAGTGGGAGGAAAGCTGGAGATATTTATTTCCCCAGGAGCTGCCAGTGGCCGAGGTCCTCTTTGGATGGCCACAGCGCCTGTTGGGGCTTTCCCTCTGTTGCTAGCCCCAGGGCACTTCCCCACGCCCGGTTGTTTTCCCATAGCCCAGGGCAGACCATCTTCTCGTTGAACTCCCCTCACTTTGGAGTATGCCATTTATTCTCTGTCTGGGATCCAGACTGGCTCAGAATGCAAGAGGAAGCTGCCTGGGACAAATGAAAGAGTTGTTTTAGGCACAGGTGGGGTTAGGAACTATAAATTCATTATTCTTACTCTGTTTTGTTCATCTCACTGCCAATGAGAGGAAGCAGATGAAGAGAATGATGATGTTCAGTGAAGTCTGTGGGTGAAAGAGAGTACATGTGGCCGAAGAAGACGGAGAGGAATTGAGGGAGCTGGTGAATAGGTCATTGAAATGATTGCCTTACACCTAAGAGCTGTGCTTTCCATATGCATTTCGAGTTTAAGAAAAACACTTTTCTGTTGGCTCCTAGAGTCTCTATAGCAGAATTATGTTCTCCCTTGAATGTGCCTGTCCATTCAATGACTCTTCAGAAAATATAAACACAAACACACATACATACACACATACCACACTTTAGGTCACTCCAGATATGAAAGTGTTATTGAACTGTTACGGACTGAATAATGTCACCTAAAATTCATGTGCAAACACCCTAACCCCCAGTGTGACTGTTTGGAGACAGGGCCTTCATGGAGGTGATTAAGGTTAAATGAAACCATAAGGGTGGGACCCAATCCAATAGGACTATTATTTTTATAAGAAGCAGAAGAGACACCAGATACATACAGACATAAAAATGCCATTTGAGAATACAGTGAGAAGGCAGCCATCTGCAAGCCAAGTAGAGAAGACTCACCAGAAACCAACCCTGCTAGCCCATTAATTTCTAACCTTCACTGTATGAACTATGAGAAAATAAATTTCTGTAATTTAAGCCCCCCAGTCTGTGGTACTCTGCTGTGGCAGCCTGAGCCAACTAATACATGGATCATCTTCTAAACCTTCTAACATGGAAGAGGAACCACACTTGGCGATGCCACCCAGCAATGCACAACCCTCAATTCTGTCCGCTTGTGTTGGCCTCTCTCCTATCTACTGAATATGACTTACTCCTCAAGGCCCAGATCCAATTTCAGCTCCTCTGAGAAATCTCCCCCAACCAGTGAAGCCCTTTTCTCCCTGAGGGAACACAATCCTTGGGGCTATGACCTATCTGGTATTATATCACCACCTGACGTTATTATTATCCCTCTAGGGGACAAAGCTTTACAGTTTCGAACTCATCCCAGCTCTCAGCAATGCTATGTACATAGCAAGTGTTGAATAAATATTCGTTGGTTGACTGATTACCTATCCTCAATAACTAGAACAAAGTTATTTAGTCTTATTTGTCCTTATACTTAAGATGAGAGCAGATGAAAATGCAAAGCAAAAAGACCACCATAGCCTTGTTTAGTGACTCAGATGTGGTGAGGGGTTTCCTCTCACATCACTAATCTTACTGAAGCTGCTTAAGAACAGTAACCAGTTTGTTCACATTCCCAAGGCAAAGGGGCCTTGGAATAACTTTGGCAAATTACACTAACCAATCCTCGTCACTTGCAATTCTGTCATTTTGAACATTGACTGAGACAATGGGACCTCATCAGGGTATGTTCTAGTCTGAAAATGTGTCAGCTGAATAGTAGATTTTATACACTGAAAGCAACAGTGGCCTCTCCAAAGTGAACTTAATGTTGTTTAACAGGCTTTCCATTGCAAATGCTATTAAAATAATTCCCTTTGAACCTTGCATTTTACTTGTACAACTAGCAGCAGAATTAGCTCTCCCTTTCTCCTGAAGACTGTATCACCTTTAAAACAAGCTCATCATCCACTAATCCATTTCCAAACCCAGTTGGAGAATCTGGGTTAAGCGCAGTATAACAAAGTGTAGCTGTGGCTTGATGGAGTGAGCGTTCCTTCTTTACCCTAATTGGCAGCGTCCTCATGAGGAAAGACGAAGCACCTGTTTCTAACTAATTTGTCTTCCTCAAATGAATAATTCATGCTCCCTCTACACTACCAGCCACCGCAACAGTAGGAGATGGTCTCTGAGTACCCGACTGGCTGAAGCCTGGTCTGCACGCACTGGCCCTTCCCACCCAGCAGGAAGCTTTGGCTTCTGTGCATGTGAGGGTTCTTACTCAAGGTCAGGTTGATGGCCTCTGAATGTTAAATTAGGCTATTATCAATTTGGTGTTTGGAATTCCCAATTTGTCTTATTTAACTACGGCTGACCTGCCTCGATGTTTAATCTTTAAAAGAATGCAGGCTGCTTCCTGGCAATAAAAGAATATGTTAGATGAACTCTTTGAGGATATGTATATTTGGAGGTATTATAGGCCTGCATTTACCCAAAAATTGAACAGAAATGGGGAGATTTTGTGGGGAGAGAGAGAGAAAGGAAAGAAGGAAGGAAGGAAGAATGGAAAAGGAAGGAAGAAGGTGAGAGAAAAGGAAATCTGATCATGTCACTCCACTACTTGAACCTGTCCATCAGTCCATGGCTTAGGACCTCATCCAAATCCTTCCACATGGGCTAAGAGGCCCTGAAGAATTTGGCAGCTCCTGCCTACCCCCACCCCACCCTTTGCTTTATAGCAGCCACACTGGTGTATTCAGATCCTTGAACCTGGTGAGGGGCTCCCTCTGTCCCTCTGCCTCCTCTGCCCCCATCCCCAAGCCTTCACTCAGGTCTCACCCAGAAGGCCGCTTTCACAGGTAGGACTGACCTCAGACTGAATTAAGTTTATAGAGCCCACCCCTACCCCATTGCATTCCCTGGTTATATACAAGGTCTGTCATTATACAAGCTGCTTTGCTTTTGTGGATCTTACCTGACTTGTAACTAAATAATTGTAGACTATAAGTCCCAAAACTACAGGGACCCCATCTGTGCATTCTGTGCCCACAACACTTAGCATACATAGCACCTGATGCTATAACAGAGGTTGGCATAAAGGAATGAATGAACTAATGAATAGGCTAATGAATGGGGTTTTGCAAAGATGTCGGTACATTGAAGCCCAACTGGTAAGTTCACAATTGGTTGGCCTGTTGTTTGGTGAGATTCTTGCCAAAGTAGGGAGACATTCTCACCCAAAGGAATAAACAGACCATAGGACTTGGGAACTTTCACTAACCTCCTGCTTTTGGTTTTAAGTCTAAAGAACATTTCATTTAGTTTTAGCATTTGCATCCTATGTATTCTAACACTTGATACAGTACACACCTGGATTTTTTCAACACCTGCCTCTTCGACAAGGACCAATTCTATAAAGGCCATGTGTACCATTAGACAAAGAACAAGAATTGAGAGAGCAAAGAATCCAGAGCGACTAAAGAAAGTTAAGGCAAAAGAGATGGGGACTGGATGCCTCTAGGGCAGGACAGAGAGAGGGGTGACCCTGGCAACCGGGCATGATCCAGGCCATAGCACCCTGCTGGGGAACTCGAGGAGGTTGCATAAGGGTAGCTAGAGTGGGTGATCAATGAGGTTTTAGGGGCACGTTTAGAGAGACAGAAGGAAAAAATGTAGTAAAAGGGAAAACCTAAGTGGGTTTTACTGTGAGAGACTTTGTAAACCTCTTCCTTTATAAAACATATTAAAACTTGTATTTTGTGACTATTTTATGACTTGTATTTTGTGACTATTTTATGACTTGTATTTTGTGACTATTTTATGACTTGTATTTTGTGACTATAATGATGAATATAATCAAGGCTAGATTACCAAACAGCAGTTGGGTAGTGTGAGGTTGAAAAAGAAAAAAGAAACTGGAAACTAACGCAGCACACACACACATACCATGTTGCTCACCAGTGTAGAGCAAAACACATTTACCTCCCTTTTCATTCAGGCACAGAAAGCATCTGTAAGCACGCACAGCTCTCCTGATGTCATCCACCCAAATGGTGTAGGTAGGGTGTAGGCAGTGACGTGGAGGAGCAGTGATGCCCTGTACTCTGTGAGAGCCCACGGGGCCAGAGCCAGAACACCAGAACCTCTGCTACAGCTGCCACAGAAAATGCAAATGCTCCCGATGACATGGTCCAGCAGAAGTCCCACGCCATCCCCGAGTGCTCCTCCACTCTGCCTTCCAGATCTCACTCAGGAACGTCTGAGTGGTGTAACCTCAGTCGTGTCCAGAACTCTGACTTTCCAGCCTCTGTAGCCCAGGGGAACTGGGGGAGGAGGGCATCAAGAGAGGGGATTAGAATTTAGACATGCAGAAAGGAAAATAACTGAATGGCAAGAAAACACTGAGACCAGGAAAGTCTATCTCTGTCTGACGCCCCTGCACAGCATGGCCCATTAGCTGAGTAAGGTTTTGTTAGGAGGTAACTTGGAAAATTCTGAAGAGACCTCTTCAAATCAAAAGACCTGCTGATCCTGTGATCGCCTCCCTGAGCCTCAGCCTCTGTATTTGTAAAAATATGGATGATAGCATTTAGTAAATGGTTGTTCAACTTCTCCCACCCAGCACTGACTTCTCCATCAGGCACAGCAGGGTCGGTGCCCAAGGACCATGACGCTTTTAGGGACCCAGTACGATGATTTAATTTCTTTGAAGTTTAGAAGAAAATTAATATAATCAAGCCTTAATTATATTCATTACTATATCAAGACAGGGATAAACACAAATTTTAATGCATTTTATGGATAAAGAGGTTGATAAAGGCTTAGGGTTGAAGGCTCACAAAATACAGTCCTGCCCCCACCCTCCATTTTGGGAGGTCTTTCTCTCCCCCGCACCCTGTCCACCTGGGTACGTACCGGATCCTCTGCAACCATTTTTGACTCTGTACCTGAGGTTCGATCATACCAACACCTACACTTGGCCTGAGCTGGGCCAGAGTCTACACCACTCAAATTTTCCTGGTTATGGGTGACTGATGTGGGGTCAGGGCAGAGTATTTGGGGATTGGCCACTTGACTTCAGCTTGCCGGTCTCTTATGACTTTGGGCTTGATTCCGAGGTTCAGCAAGAGTCTGATAATTCCTTCTCTGAGAGATGATTTGGAAGCTGTGAACTGCTTTTCCCCCTCCACATGTAGATTTAGAGCAGAGAAAGTCAATCTGATGGAGCATATGCCCCAAAGAAGCAGAGGGTTTAAGGTCGAGGGTCCCAACCCTATTCTAATCTCAGGCTCCAGGCTGTTGCTGTGGCTGCTTTGATTCTCTGAGACATCAGCAGAGTCGAATAGAGGAATGGTTAAGGACCCAGGGTCAGGAGTTAGACCGACAGGCATTTAAAGCCCAACAATTATATTCCAGTTCTGTGACCCTGAGCAAATCACTTAACTTCCCAGTGACTCAATCTCCTCTATCATAAAAAGAACATGTGAAAATTAAGAGAAGTAATCTACTAAAAGTCTTTAGAATACAGAATAGAATGAAGTAGAATATGGTCCAGAAACAGACCTATAAATATATCATCAATTGATTTTTGACAATGGTACGAAGACAATTCAATGGAAGGAGGGTGATCTTTTATGACAAATAGTGCTGGAATAACTGAAAATTTATATTCAAATAAATTACCCCTCAAGCAACATTTGCAACATAAATAAGGATTAATCCAAAATGAATCATAGACCTAAATGTAAACTCAAAACTGTAAAACTTGTAGAAGAAAAGATTGGAGAACATTTCTATGACTTTGGTTAGACAGGATTCCTTAGATATGACATAACCACCACAATCAATAAAAATTGATTAATTAAACTTCATCAAAACTTAAAACTTCTGTCTTTTGAACGACACTGTTGAGAAACAAAAAGGCAAGCCCCAGATGAATAGAAATTATTTACAAATCACATATCTAATAAAAGACTTAGAATATGTAAATAACCACTCAATAAGAAAAAGATAAGGAACCCCATTTTTTCCATAATTGGCAAAAATTTTAAAGAAAACATCACCAAAAGCAAGTGTATGAATAGCAAATAAGCCCATGAAAAAATGTTCAACATCATTACCTATTAGGAAAATATAAGTCAAAGGCACAGTGAGGTGCCACCGCACAACGTCAGAATGACTGAAATAAAAAAAAGGGAACACCAATGGCTGGGGAGAAGGAAGAGAAGGTAGAACTCACACATCGTCGATGGAAATGTGAAATGCATAGCCCTTACAGAAAATAGTTTGGCAATTGCTTATCAAATTAAATATACACTTAACATGTGATTCAGCAACCTCATTACTAGATATTTTTACTCATGAAACATGAAAAAATATGGACACTCAAATATTTTACACAGATATTCAGAGCAGTTTTATTCATAATCATCAAAAACTGGACCCCTAGCTGATGTGATTCAGAGGTTTGAGTGCCGACCTGTAAATCAAACGGTCTCTGGTTTGATTCCCAGTCAGGGCACATGCCTGGGTCGTAAGCCAGGTCCCCAGTAGGGGCCATGCAACAGGCAACCACACATTGATGTTTCTCTCCCCCTCCTTCTCCCTCCCTTCCCATGCCTAAAAATAAATAAATAAATAAATAAATAAATATCTTTAGGGAGAAAAAAAATTGGAAACAGTCCAGATGTTTTCCAGCTAGTGAATGGATAAACAAACTGGTACATTCACACAACGGAGTGCATGAGTACTATTCAGAAATAAGAAGGAAAAAACTGCTGATGTACACATAGATATGAACTAATCTTACTGGGGGAAAACGTCAAATTCAAAAGACTGCATGTAACAGGAACCAGTAATATGACATTCGGGAAAGGCGAAACTGCAGCTCAGCAGCTGTCAATGGCTGGAAGTGGGGCGAGGGCTGGCTACAGTGGGGCATGAGGAAACTAATTCAGTAACCTTCACTGCGCTGGGGACCACAGGAATGTATGAGTTTGCCAAAATACAGACTTGGGCACTACAGTGGAGGTCAGTCTGTGCAAAGTATATCTCAGTAAGCCTGATTTCTAAGTTTTTAGGGGGAGAAAGTAACTTCATTGGCTTAACCTAGTCCCAGTGGGTTTCTGTTATTTGCCGTTCAGAGCCCTACAGGATACAACTATCCGGCCTATGGTGATGTGAGAAGTAAATGGCACAGTGCAGTGTCATCTTAACAGGGGGTGAGATTCTAATATCAAGTCAGAAAAAATTTCAGGAAAAAAAAACACAGAATGTTTGACTTTTCCTAATATGCAAAAAGGTATGCCATGGTCCAGTGGCAGCCTTTAACAGACTCCATGGACCCGAGAAACCTAAGGGGACCCGGAGCTGAGATGGGAGGAGTAGGGCTGCCACTGGTGGGCTTTAAAAAGTGCAGTGTAGCCACGTGAGCAACATCACTGTACGACCTGTTGCCTCAGATTGCCCAGAGAAATCTGACTCTCTCTGTTTATCATGTGAATACAGTTTGATCCAGATATATTTTGAGAAGGCTAGGTATTCATGAGCTAAAGCTGCCTACCCACAAGTGACTCACCAATCTTTTAATTTTATTTAGAGTATTTATTTTTAGAGAGAGGGGAAGGGAAGGAGAAAAACAGGGAGAGAAACATCAATGTGAGAGAAACATCAATCAGTTGCCTCCTGTATGTGCCCCAAATGGGGGCCGAACCCACAACCCAGGCCTGTGCACTTAGCAGGAAACGAACCAGCGACCTTTTGCTTTGCAGGACAGTGTCTAACCAAATGAGCCACACCAGTCTAGGCTCACCAATGTTTTTAAGATTATGCCTAAAAGTAAAAACAAAATAATCCACTTACCTCAGCCAGCACTATAATAAGGTAGTCTGATAGTTAAGAAAACAGTCTATAACAAAGCAGCTCTGACAGGGAGTCCAGATTAACCTGGAAAGGGGGTTGCGCTATGCACCCCACCAGTACACCGCCCTCTCCTCGCCTCTCCACACAGCTTTCAGCTCCTGTTCTCAGCTGGCCTGGCTTCTCTTCAACATGCATTCTACAAACCCAGCTCCCTGCCCTCTCCTCCCTCCCATTCAGAGACCGTATCTTATCTGGGTATCCATACTAACAAGGAGTCCTGCTCATTAACATACCCTGCAACTGTTATTTTGTTACCTTTTCTTGAGCTCTCTGACTCACATCAAAGTGGCTTCATATCAGCCATCCTACTTAAAACTAGGTAAGGAGACCTAGTTGCTCTCAGATGAAGAGGAAGAATCACTCTGTTTCCTCATAGGATTACCTTCCTTTATACAGCAACTGTTTTCCTCTAAGTCTTCTTTTGAATCAAGTCCAGATTCAAAACTCCTGGGGCTGCTCTGGCTGGTTGGAGAGCTGTCCTGTAACCAAAAGGTTGCAGGTTTGGCTCCTGGTGGGGTACTTGCCGGGACTGCAGATTCGCTCCCCAGTTCAGCTGCATGCAATCCTGATTCTGGGAACATATGAGAGGCAGCTGGTGGACGTTCCTTCCTCACATCGATGTTTCTCTCTCTTTTTTCCTCTCTTCATTCCTCTCTCTCTGAAAGCAATAAAAAAAATGCCCCTGGGTGAGGATTAAAAAATAAATAAAAGTCCTGGTGCTGCTTACAACTTCAGGAAACCTCCATGTGGAGAATTTTGTCGGATAAAAGCAAGTGTCTACCAAATAATCACTCCCGGTTTTTCTGAGCTCCACATTTGGTCAACGTAGATGATGGTAACGATAATGACGACAACTGTCATGAGAGCAGTAATATTTCATTTGACAGTTTATGGGTTTTCCAAGCACTTCTGTGCATCTCTCCTCTGATGCTCAGAACCACACCCTGGAGATATTGCTCAGGTATAATTATCTCCAATTGATGGATGAAGAAGCTGAGAACGGTGAGGTTAATAATTTGTCCAAGGTTATGCATCTAATGGACCTATGCTGAAGGCTCACATAGTCTCAAAGCTCTTACCCTTGACCTGTACAAAACAGCTCAAGGACAAAAAATATAAGTAAACAAGAATTATCTGTGGTCTGAAAAAAATGCAAATAATTTTCTCTAAGCCCCCAAACCTTAAAATTCTAAAGACAAGGTCTCCAGCACATTAAACTCTAAAGGAACAGGAGAGACTTCTGGAATTTTCAAAGCAGAAAGGCAGTAAATGCAGCATTACTATGATAAAAAAAATGATTAAACGCTAATCATACCAGCCGAGATATCATCAGATTTTACATTAACAACTACAGTTAAATAGTAGACTGACTTATTAGCTACATTGTTTAAGGGCATCTTTCCAGAGTCTTTGTATTTTTCCACTAAATATCAAAAAGACCTTAACTCAACTTTAAGGGGATGGAAAATAAAATCAATAAATAAAATTATGTCACCTGTGTATGTACTGGGAGAAGGGGCTTTAATTTCCTTGGGGGAAACAAACGAGGACTGCACTTTCCAGAGTCAGTTTGGAGAAGAATATTTTAGGCAGAGGTAGCCTTCCTGCTAGTGAGAGTCTAGGTAAAACTCTGATGTAAATGCAAACTTCTCTCCCCACCCACCAACCCCCCTAAAAAAAATCCAGCAGGGCATGCAGTGCAGGCACAGTTCACCTCCAGGAGGAAAACAGCTTACTAAAAGCTGATTCTGAAGCACCACTAAAATCTGAAAGATGAAAAATTGCCTGAACGTTCTTTTAGTAATCAATGGAGTCCATTTACTTCAAACAGAGCCAGCCTTGGTTGGATATCCATGATCCTTGAGTGGATGCCCAAGAATCCCTTCATCCTCGGATGCCCCCGTCTTCTCCCCTTCTCTGAAGCCCCACCTTCGCCCAGTGTCCCAGTGCTGTGCGGTTTTGCACCCCTTCGCCTGGAACACAGGGATCATGATCCCTGCCTCCATTCCGGGGAGGAAGAAGTTATAGGGGGTCCTTCAGTCAATCACTCCTTAAAATTCTTCTATGTAAAGGCACTATAAGACAAAAGGAATCTCAGTACTTTCTTACAGCCACCTACACTGGCTTACAGAAGGTCCTGCATTATTAAGCTAAAAATTTTCTTGCCTACCAGGAATAAAGAAAAGTGGCAGAATAAAGGATTCATGGAGGACAAGAAAAACCCATCCCCCCAAATAGACAAACCTAAAGGCAAGTGTACTTTTCCAAAGTCACCTTTTTAAAAAGTTCACAGGTCCTGACTTGTGTGGCTCGGTGGATTGAGTGCCAGCCTGCAAACCAAAGGGATGCAGCTTTGATTCCCAGTCAGGGCACATGCCTGGGTTGCAGGCCAGGTCTCCAGTGGGGGTCACGCCAGAGGCAAGCAACCACACATTGATTTTTCTCTCCATCTCTTTCTCTCTCCCTCCTCATCTGTCTAAAAATAAATAAATAAAATCTTTTTTAAAGTGCACAATAGAATTTGAATTTTCTCCCCAATCCTTCATTCATAACAGCCTCTCTCAATGAAAGACACGTTTGAAATAGGTTAAACCTTACTATTTTCTTAGCTATAAACCACAGGTGGATCATTTTCAAAACTGACCTACCTTAAAAAGTCCTGAACGCCCATTCTCTGTTTATTTACCAAAATCCAACAGCCGATATGAACACCTGTATGGCCAGAAGTGACGAGGGCCTGTTGCAGGCTGTGGATGAACTGCTCTGTGGTTGGATCTTTACAGTCTCCATCAGCAACACAGACTCGCGGGAGGTGAGTCACCTTCCAGACTATGCCTTTGCATAGTCACAGAGCACATAACAGACTCCGGCTTTGGGAAAGCTGTTCACAGTTATTTAAACATTTTTGGTTCAAAAGATTCTGAAAATAAAATGTCCCCAAAATGTCTTTTTAGAAGACCTCTAACATAGATATAGACATCAGCATGGTGATTACCAGAGGAATGGGGAGCAGAAGAGGGTAACTGGGTAGTAAATAGTGATAGGAGACTTGACTTTGGGTGGTGAACACATTACAATGCACAGATGATGTATCATAGAATTGTACACCTGAAACCTATATAATTTTATTAACCAATGTCACCCCAATACATTCAATTTAAAAACTCTAAATGAGATTTATTTAGGAAAATGGCGGTGGAGTAGGACGGAACAACTCCAGTTCTCGTACCCCTGGGAGAAAATCCTGGCAGATTTACTGAAGAACAGCGCAATCAATCACCCAACCAACAATTCCCCAGCATTTATAAAAATAAGAGACCAAAGACAGTGACGAACCAGACAGCTACAGGTCATTGGGGTCTCAGGGACGCAAGTAAGGACGGAGGCGGCCAGGCCGGTGGCAGCCACTAGCCAGCGCTTAAAGACCTCGGAGCCGCAGCTGCAGCAGCAGTCGGAGCCCAGAGGCTTTCTTCCGTCTGTGCCCAGTGACAGGGGCGTCTGCCACGGAGAACTCATCGGGAGCCTGGCACCTGTGAGTAAAGACAAAAGCAGCAGCAGCAGGGCCAGTTGCCCTCAGGAGCCAGGCACCCCAGAGTAAAGTCAAAAGCAGCAGCGGCAGGACCAGCAGCCATTGGCTGGCTCATAAAGACCTGGAAGCGGCTGCTGCTACAGCTTCCAGGGCCCAGAGGCTTCTGTCTACGGCCAGTGTCAGGGTGTCTGCCACAGAGGACTCAGCGGGAGCCCAGCACCTGTGAGTAAAGACAAAAGTGGCAGCAGCAGGACCGGCTGCCCTCGGCCAGCCCGAAAAACCTTGGAGCCACCGCTGCCGCTGCGTTAGGGGTATAGAGGCTTCCGTCTTTGGCCAGTGCCACGGAGGACTCATAGGGAGCCCAGCACCCAGTGGAGCCTTGGGCCGGCTGCGGGGTCCTTGGAAGAGCTGGCTCTCTCCCTCACCATCTAGGTGGGGCTGGGTGGCAGAGACCTGTCTGCCTAGGTGTGCAGGGAGGGTGGCAAGGACAGGGGGCCATGTTCAGTTGCGATCTCTGTGATTGCCAGCCCACCAACCTGCCAGCCCAGGAAATTTGAGAGGAGCATTGTCCTAACCAGTCAGGTTGGGGATTGAGCTGGGCTGAGAGGCACGCTTGCTGGAGAAGTTTTTACTGGAAAGTGGACTGAGGTGTTCTCCTGTGAAGGCAGCTTGACTTGCTTCTCACCCAGCCACAGGACTGGGAAGGACCAGTACCAGATCCCGTGGGACCCAGGCAGCCTGTCGGGTGGGTGGGCGCCCGCACCCCAGTCTGGTAGCCTGGCTGGCCGGCAGATGTTCCCCTGGGCCTACAAGCCAGCCCACAGAGGGGTCCTGCCGACAACAGAAAAACCGGATTGGACAGTTTGAAACCAACAAGGAAGGAGTTGTTTTTTTTAACTTTTTTCAGTAATCGTATATTTTTTTAATTTTATTGTTGCTGTATCTTTCAGTACTCTGTTCCTCTCCTTTCTTTTTTTCTATTTTAGTCCTTCTTCCTTTCACCCCAAACTTATTGCTTTTTCCTCACTTCTCTTGCCCTTTTTGTGTGTGCGTGTTTGTTTGTTGCTTTCTATACCACTGTAAATACTTCACAACACATCTCTCGGGTCTTAGCCCACTTTACAGGTTCCTGAATTCCATTACTGTAGTGATTAACTCTACTTGCTCACATGCTACATCTATTTACTATTCTTTACTCCCACCTTACCTCAAAATCTGACCACCCACAACCTCACCGCTTTCTAGATCCAACTCACAAGCCTTCCCTCCCCAAAAAGAGACTTATCTTTGGTCAATCCTTTCTTAAAAGTGGCAGGTTGGGTTGAAGATTACAGTTAACACTATATGTAGCCTAAAGATCTTCTATCTCTTCTCTACCATCTGTGACTATAAATATCATAAAGTACTCTCCTGCTGTCATAAACCATTTTGCCTCCCATTCCAGCTGATCACACACACACAAAGAAAGGAGTAGGTGGAAGCGGAGAACATCAAGATACCTGCAAGAGACTGCACCACTGAATTTCACAGGTATTCTACCACAGAAGTTCACACCATAAACCTAGGGAGTCAGAACAGATCAATTTAAGAAGCTGAAGCTAACAAGAAGAGTCTCATAAGCAATGGGAAGACAAAGAAACAACGCCCAAATGAAACAAAAGGTGGAAGTCTCAGAAATAATGTCAGATGAAAGAGAGGCAAGTCAGCTATCAGATATTGAATTCAAAGCACTAGTTATCAGGAAATTCAAAGAGCTCAAAATGAGCTACCAGAAACTAGAGGGGAGCTACAATGAGCTCTCTGCAAACTATATCAACATGAAAAAGGAAATAGAAACTATCAGCAAAGGACAAGAGGAAATGAAGAATACAATTTCAGAACTGAAGAACACAGTAGAAGGAATGAAAAGCAGGATCGATGAGGCAGAAGATCGGATCAGTGAGTTGGAGGACACAGTAGAAAGAATCTCCCAGAAAGAGCAAGAAAGGGAAAAGAGGCTCAAAAAGAATGAAGATGGACTAAGAGAAATGCAAGATAATATGAAACGTAATAATATCCGAATAATAGGAATACCAGAAGGAGAAGAAGAAGAACAAGGGATAGAAAACCTATTTGAAAGAGTAATGATGGAAAATTTTCCTAATTTGATGAGAGAAAAAGTCACATGAATCCAGGAATCACAGAGAGTCCCATTCAAGAGGAACCCAAAGAGGCCCACTTCAAGACACATCATCATCAAAATGGCAAAATTCTAAGACAAAGAGAGAATCTCAAAGGCAGCAAGGGAGAAAAACGAAGTAACATATAAGGGAGCCCCAATAAGGTTAGCTACTGACTTCTCAATGGAAACACTCCAAGCAAGAAGAGATTGGCAAGAAATATTTCAAGTAATGAGAACCAGAGACCTACAACCAAGGCTACTTTACCCAGCAAGACTCTCAATCAAGATAGAAGGCCAAATAACAAGTTTCCAAGACAAAAGAAGTCTAAAAGAATATGCCTCCACCAAATCAGCTCTACAAGAAATACTAAGGAAAGGAACGAAAAGAGAGAAACAGAGAGGAACTGTGGTACAAAAATGTCAATGAATAAGTACCTATCAATAATAACCTTAAACGTAAATGGATTAAATGCACCAATTAAAAGACATAGAATAGCTGAATGGATAAGAAAGCATGACCCACACATATGCTGCCTACAGGAGACCCACCTCAGGACAAAAGACCATCACAGACTAAAAGTGAAAGGCTGGAAACAAATTTTCCAAGCAAATGGTCAAGAGAAAAAAGTCGGGGTAGTAATTCTCATATCAGACAAAATAGACTTCAAAAAAAGGGCCATAAAGAGAGACCCAGAAGGTCACTTCATAATACTCAAGGGAAGTATCCACCAAGAAGACATTAACATCATAAATATATATGCACCCAACATAGGAGCACGCAAGTATATAAGAAAAAGCCTAGAAGACTTCAAGAAAGATATTGACAGCAACACAATTATAGTATGGAATTTTAACACCCCACTGTCAAAAATGGACAGATCTTCCAAACAAAATATCAACAAAGATATAGCTGCACTAAACAACACCCTAGATGAGATGGACTTGACTGATATATATAGAGCCCTTGATCCCAAAGAAGCTAAATACACATTCTTTTCAAATGCAAATTGGAACATTTTCAAAGATAGGCCACATGATAGGACACAAAATGAGCCTCAACAAATTCAAGAAAATTGAAATCATAGCAAGCATTTTCTCTGATCACAAGGGACTGAAATTGGAAACTAACCCCACAGGAAAAACCCCCAAACACCAAAAAGCATGGAGACTGGATGGTATGCTATTAAACAACGGATGGGTCAAGATTGAAATTAGGGACAAAATAAAAAAGTTTCTGGAAACAAATGAAAATGAACTCACAACAACCCAAAACTTATGGGGCATGGCCAAGGCAGTCCTGAGAGGGAAGTTCATAGCAATACAGGCTTACCTAAAGAAAATAGAAACATTTCAAACAAACAACCTAACCCAATGCCTGCAAGAACTCGAGGAACAACAACAAAGACAGCTCAGAGCAAGTAGAAGGAAGGAAATAACCAAGATCAGAGCAGAATTAAATGACATAGAGACTAAAAGCACAATTCTAAGGATCAATGAATCCAAGAGTTGGTTTTTTGAAAAGATAAACAAAATAGACAAGCCTTTAAGTAGGCTCATTAAGAAAAGAAGAGAGAGGACCCAAATAAACACAATCAGAAATAAAAGAGGAAAGATTACAACTGATACCACAGAAATAGAAGGGATTGTAAGGAATTACTATGTGGAACTGTATGCCAAGAAATTTGAAAACCTAGGTGAAATAGACAAATTTCTAGAAAAATGTAATCTTCCAAACCTCAATGAAGAAGAAGTAGAAAGCCTGAACAGACCAATAACAGCAAATGAAATTGAAGCAGTAATCAAAAAACTCCCACCGCACAAAAGCCCTGGACCAGATGGTTTCACAGGAGAATTAAACAAAGCATTTAAGGAAGAGCTAACTCCTATTCTTCACAGACTATTCCAAAAAATCCAAAAGGAAAGAAAACTCCCCAACTCTTTTTATGAAGCCAGCATCATCCTAATTCCAAAACCAGATAGAGACACAACAAAGAAAGAAAACTTCAGGCCAATATGGCTGATGAACATAGATGCTAAAATCCTCAATAAATTATTGGCAAATCACATCCAACAATACATCAAAAAGATCATACACCACGACCAAGGGGGATTCATCCCAGGGATGCAAGGATGGTTCAATATCCGCAAATCAGTAAATGTAATACACCACATAAATAAAAGCAAAGACAAAAACCACATGGCCATATCAATAGACAGAAAAAAGCTTTTGATAAGGTACAACACCCATTTATGATAAAGGTACTCAGCAAAGTGGGAATAGAGGGAGCATTCCTCAATATAATAAAGGCCATATATGAAAGACCTACAGCCAACATCATACTCAAGGGGCAAAAACTAAAAGCTTTTCCACTAAGATCAAGAACAAGACAAGGTTGTCCACTTTCACCACTTCTATTTAATATAGTATTGGAAGTTTTAGACTCAGTGATTAGGCAAGAAAAGGAAATAAAAGGCATTCAAATTGGAAAGGAGGAAACAAAACTATCATTGTTTGCAGATGACTATCATTTCCATGATAGTGTACATGGAAAATCCTATAGACTCTATCAAAAAACTGCTCAAACTAATAAATGAATTTGGCAAAACAGTGGGATACAAAGTCAATATCCAGAAATCAAAGGTATTTTTGTATACTAACAATGAAACAGCAGAAGCAGAAATCAAGAAAAAAATCCCATTCGATATAGCAAAAACAAAAATAAAATATCTGGGAATAAATCTAACCAAGGAGGTAAAAGATCTGCATGCAGAAAACTGTACAACACTGAAGACAGAAATCAAGGAAGACACAAACAAATGGAAACATATACCATGTTCATGGATTGGAAGAATTAACATCATCAAAATGTCCATACTACCCAAAGCAATTTACAGATTCAATGCAATACCTATTAAAGTTCCAATGGCATATTTTACAGCCATAGAACAAACACTTCAAAAATTTATATAAAACCATAAAAGACCCTGAATAGCAGCTGCAACGTTAAGAAAGAAGAACAAAGTAGGAGGGATCACAATACCTGGCATCACACTGCATTACAAGGCCACTGTAATCAAAACAGCCTGGTACTGGCATAAAAACAGGCACATAGACCAATGGAACAGAATAGAGAACCCAGAAGTAAACCCAACTCTCTACAGTCAATTAATATTCAATGAACGGGGCAATAACATAAAATGGAATAAAGATAGCCTCTTCAACAAATGGTGTTGGGAGAATTGGACAGCTACATGCAAAAAAAAAATGAAACTCGAGCACCAACTTACATCATACACCGAAATAAATTCAAGGTGGATAAAAGACTTAAACATAAGCCATGACACCATTAAAGTCCTAGAGGAGAACATTGGCAGGAAATATCAGATATTTCACGCAGCCACATTTTTACTGATATGTCCCCTAGAGCAAGGAATATAAAGGAAAGAATAAACAAATGGGATCTCATCAAAATAAAAATCTTCTGCGTAGCTAAAGAAAACAGCATTAAAGTAAAAAGACAACCAACTGTACAGGAAAATATATTTGCCAATGATACCTCAGACAAAGGTTTAATCTCCAAAATATACAAAGAACTCACACGACTTCACTCTAAGAAGACAACTAACTCAATTAAAAAATGGGCAAAGGACTTGAACAGACACTTCTCCAAGGAGGACATACAGAGGATTCAGAGACACATGAAGAGATGCTCAATATCACTTGCTATCAGAGAGATGCAAATTAAAACCACAATGAGATACCACTTTACACCAGTGAGAATGGCTATCATAAACAAAGCAATAAACAACTAATGTTGGAGAGGGTGTGGGGAAAAGGGGACTCTGGTCCACTGTTGGTGGGATTGCAGACTGGTACAATCATTATGGAAAACAATATGGAATTTTCTCGGAAAACTAAAATTGGACTTGCCTTTTGACTCAACAATTCCACTGCTAGGATTGTATCCTAGGAACCCTAAAACACCAATCCCAAAGAACCTATGCACCCCAATGTTCATAGCAGCATAATTTACAATAGCCAAGAGTTGGAAGCAACCTAGGTGCCCAACAGTAAATGAATGGATCAAAAAACTACGGTACATATACACAATGGAATTTTATGCAGCAGAAAGAAAGAAGGAGCTCCTACCTTTTGCAGCATCATGGATGGAACTGGAAAGCATTATGCTGAGTGAAATAAGCCAGGTGTTGAAGGACAAATACCATATGATCTCACCTTTAACAGTAAGCTAAACAACAAAACAAATAAGCAAGCAAAATATAACCAAAGACACTGAAATAGAGAACAGGCTGACAGTGACCAGAGGGGAGAGGGGAGGGGAGGGGAGGGGAGAGGGGAGGAAATAGGGGAGGGATTTAGAGGAACCTATATAAAGGATACATGGACAACAACTGAGAAGGGTGGAAATGGGAGGGAGGTGGGGAGCACTGGGGTGGGATGGGATGGGAGTAATAGAAAACTGTACTTGAAAAATAATTAAATAAAAAATTGGAAAAAAAGAAATAAAAACTCTAAATGAAAAGGGATAATGGGATGTGCATGTGCAACAATCAAGGATTTTGCCTTTGAACATGGTCTGTGAGAGTGGATTGATTGATTCATTCATTCATTGATTCATTCATTCATTCAGAGAAATATTTGCTGCCTGCCCATTATTTGTTAGGGTTAAAGTCCTGGGGATACATCAGTTAATAGACCAAAACAGACTGAGTACTTACTCTTGAGGTGTTCTTGCTACAGTGGGGAGAGAGAAGAAATGTAAATAAACAAACTAAAATAATTGTAAAGATTGTTAAGTTGTAAGAAAAAAACAGGGGCCTGAGAGGAGGATAAGAGGGGTAGGGTACAATGACTTTCAACAGGATGAGGAGGAAAAACTGTTCTGAACAGGGGACATTTAAGTTGCGCCCTGAAAAAATGAGATGATGGTATCCATGCAGAATTTGGAAAAGAACATTGTTAAGAGTAGGAATCTGCTCATACAAGGTGTCTGGGGACTGAAAGGGCTGGGTGCATGCATGTCATTGAAAGGAAACCAGCATGGCCGGAGTGTGCTAGGAGAGAGGTGGGCAGGTTATGCAGGACACTGAAGCCATTTTTTTTATTCTAAAGCAAACTGGAAGCTGCTGGAGATTTAAATAACAGAGTGACCTGGCCTAATTGATACTTCATATTACATGGCTACTATGCAGAGGATGGACTGAAGGAGGAAATGAGTGCATGTGGGAAGACAGGAAATGTATTAATCCACACAAGATCTAATGACAGCCTGCCACAGGAGTGTAGAAGTGAGATGGCGAGCAGAAGACTTAACACATGTATTTTGTGAGGTGAAATCAAGAGGACTTGCTCACAAATTAGATGTGGAGGGTAAGGGCAAGAGAGGAATCAAAGATAATTCCAAATGTCTGGCTGGGTGGGTGGTCATGCCATTTGTTGAGATGATGAATGGCCTCTAGTTTCTTCTGTTCAAGTAGGAGACCCTACTTGAGGTGCAACGAGGTCCTTGCACATATGACACCCTCAGAAGTTGTTTCATTTTTTTTCTAGTAGAACTTCATGTGGGAAGGGTTTTCTTGACTTTTTTATATTGTTAGGGAGCTAACACACACACACACACACACACACACACACACACACACACACAAGTTAGCCAACACAGTCTAAAGGAAGCCTGAGACCTGTCTCAGCCCCTAACACTAGATTTCCCAGCTCCAGCTAATATGTAGAGAGGAAGGAGGCAAGACCAACCACAGCTTAATGATGCTTAAGAGTATAAAAAAAACAACCACATGATAACATAAAAACACATTTCCTTAGGGATTGGGACTTTGGTACCAATCCTGGTGCATGAGCTGCATTATTGGGTAGCTGAGCTTCCCCACTGAAATTTGTTGTCACTCTTGCAGCCAGTTAAACTCAAAACCACTAGCTTAAAGACAACCATCAAAGACATTCTCAGCTCTCTGGAGGCCATCAGCTTAAGGGTAATGATGAAGCTGAGGTCTAATCAGTCAAAATAGCTTTGAGATTTGTTTTATTCCACAGGATTCCAGATATTTCTCTTACTATCTTTGGACTCTTAACGGGAACATAACCAGCATGAAGTCATTGTCTACATGTTCTTCCTTCGCCAACCCAAACCATCAGTATTTTTGTGCCCTGAAAATTTGGTTATGAGAAGTGTTTAGAGAAATCTTGAAAAAGTGAAGACATTGCAATGGAATAGCTCAGGAAGACTGGAAGGATGACAAAATTCATTCCATTGTTCTGAATTCAAGTCTCAGGTCCCCTCTTATTAACTGACAGAACAAACTATGAAGACAAGACTTCTAGGAGAAATGAGAAGCACTTCAGTAAGAGAAACCTAAAAGAGGCTCAAGCTTTGTACCTCTGTATGATAGAAATGTGTTGTAAGGTATCAAGTGCAAGACAGTTCTACAAAGCCTTCAGAGTAAAGACACAGAAATCTTGAAGTCAAATCTAGAACTCAAAGACTTAGGAGGATAATTCTTTTTTCTTATTAAATCCTGTGATCCATAAAATAAATCAGCTATTTCCTAATGACTGACAGAATCAATATTAATCACAATCAAAATATTGATTCTGAATACATTTAATGCTTATTAAAAACTGAAAAACATTATTTTATCTATGGATTACTATCTTCCCAGCTCTGTAAATATCTGTATCTATAAGGATATCAAGAAGTAATGCCAAGCATTTCACTAATAATTTTTCAATGTCTTAGAATAGTGACATTTTTTACTGAATTGCCAGGAGGGAAAACAGCAGTATCAAAATCTACAATCAATCCTTTCCCCTAAAGAAACACTTTTGTTAAAAGAATCACAGTTTTTCTTAATTCTTTCTCTATTTTTTTAGGCTAGGGATAAAACAAGTCCCTTCTCCTTTCTCTGGTTTTGGTTCCTCTCATATTTTACTGGCCATGAAGAAGTTATTATTACTGACTTGCTAATTAGGTCAAGTAAACTTTTCTTCACTCCTCCCCTTATACTTGCAGGTAGGAATTTTCCCTTTCTGCCCCACTTTTTCTGCCTGGAGGCACACAAGGGTCTCTATCAATCATTAGACTGTGTCCTAGCACTGCTTGGTCATCACAGACTTGTCTTGGGACACTGTGCTCTTGCTATTTGCAGAGTCATGTCTTCATTTCAGGAAAGTTTCTACAATTCTCTCTGTAAAAGTTTTATAGTTTCATTGGTTCTATTCTATCGTTTATAAACCTCAGTTGAGTATATGCTACATGCTTCTGTTTTCTCTGTCCATTACCATTCTTTAATCAGTTCTATCACTTCATTCTTTTTTGTTTTATTTTGAGTGATTTCCTAACAATTTTATCCCTATGTTTTCAATTATATATTTTCTGCCATTTTGGGCGGTGAGGGTGGGTCATGAGACTTTTATCCTAAACTCTCATTTTTTGCTCTCTTTCAGTTTTCTTTCAAGTATAGCTATTCCCCAGAGTGGTGTTTTGTTTTCTTTGTTTTTTTGTTTTGTTTTGTTTTGTTTAACTCTATCCTGGTCAACTTCATTTCCCCAAGCTTAATTTACTCACTGTCTGCTTTTCTCCCAAATGTTTCTCATCTGTCCTGATCCTCTCTCTTGAGATTTGTATCCAATTTCCAAAGCCAGTTTGACACCTCCATTTGCATCTAACTCCATGTGTGTCCTTAAGTATAATTTTCTAATCTAGTGATTCTCAGGATGTTTATTGGTATTGGATATTTTATTTGTTTGTTTTAAAGATTCTCCTGTGTATTAAAAAATTGCCATAAACTGGATGCCTAAAAAACACAAACTCATTTTTTATAGGTCTGAAAACTAGAAGCCAAAAATCAAGCTGTTGGTGAGACCATTCCTCCTTTCCTCATTCTAGCTTCTAGTGGTTGCCAGCAATCTTTAGTGCCCCTTGGCTTGGAGCTTCATCACACGACTCTTGGCCTCCACCATCATGTGGCCTTCTCCTCTGTGTGTGTCTTTCTCCAAATCCTCCCTCTACTTTCCCTTATAAAGTCACCAGTCATTGGATTTAGTGCCTACCCTAATGCAATATGACCTCACCTTAACTTTATTAGATATGCAAAACCCTATTTTCTTTTTTTAAAGATTTTATTTATGTATTTTTAGAGAGGGGGAAAAGGAGGGAGAAAGACAGGCAGAGAAACATCAATGTGTGGTTGCCTCTCAAGTGGCCCCCACTGGGGACCTGGCCTGCAACCCAGGCATGTGCCCCAACCAGGAATCAAACCAGCAACCCTTTGATTCACAGCCCGCTCTGAATCCACTGAGCTACACCAGCCAGGGCCCTATTTTCAAATAATGTCCCATCCACATGTTCTGGGAGTTAGAACTTAAAAATATCTTTGAGAGACACAGATAACTGACTACCTCATGATAAAATACATTTTAGAAATGTTGGTTTAAGCACAATCAGACAGATTTCACTACCCCAGAACTTCTCAGAGCCTTTACAAAGCTAATGTGAATTGTAGTTTTGAGTCTCCAAGAATAGTTATCACATGGGTTATCATATGGAGCTTCTCCCCAGACTTTCACAAAACACTTTTGTATGGCGTCATTCAAAGGTCCAACTGTCCCAACTTCTAATCAAGAGGAAGACATGGGTGGACACGCTTTGTCCTGTCACACAACCAGAAAAAGGAGTTACAACTAAATCTCAAAACAAATAAAACCCAGAACTGTCAGAAAATCTAACTGTATAGAAATCCAACCACCAAGGATTTAAAGAAGCCACATTCATCTAGACGGGTAGGAGGGGCAGGGGGCAGAGACAGAGTGGAGAGGCAAGAAGGTGGGGTGTGGTACAGAGAGGTGACAGTGGTGGCAGAATGGGCATGAGCTGTCCCACACTCATATGTGGTGGATAAAAACTGGGAGGGATACCTTGGGAGCAAGTTATCCCAGCCCCGGGCTTGACTGCATAGCATAGGGTTCCAGCAGCAGGGAAATATATCCCCATAACTTCTCACTGAAACACCAGTGGGGGTTGGGGCAGCAGAAGAAACTGATGGATTTTCAGAAAACTTCACTTAAAAGGCCTGAGTGGTCTTAAAACATAGGCAAAGCCACCCATTCTGAGATCCAACACCAGGGCAACAACTAGAAGGGTGTCAGTCATATATGGGTAATGGGTAAAGTGACTGGATTGGGGTGAGCATGGAGCTAGCCCCCAGAAGCCAGGCAGAGGCAGAGTCCCCTCTCCAAACCCTCCCCCCACAATGAGCCACAAAGCAGTGAAGCAGGTTACCCCACCCTGGTGATTGCCTACAGCTCCGCCCCACACAATTTACAAGTGACTTTTCTGCATAGGCCATGCTAGTAAGATAGGGAGTAAAAGCAGCTCTACCTAATACACAAAAACAAACACAGGGAGGCTGCCAAATTGAGGAGACAAAGAAATATGGCCCAAATGAAAGAACAGAACAAAACCAAAGAAAAAGAACTAAATGAAATGGAGATAGTCAACCTATCAGATGCAGAGTTCAAAACACTGGTGATCAGGATTCTCAAAGAACTCATCGAGTATGGCAACAACACAAAGGAAGAAATGAAGGTTATACTAAATGAAATAAAGGAAAATCTACAGGGAACCAACAGTGAAGGAGAGGAAGCCAGGATTCAAATCAACCATTGGTAACATAAGAAAGAAATGAACACTCAACCAAAACAGCAAGAAGAAAAAAAGAATTCAAAAAAAATGAGGACAGAAGAAGCCTCTGGGATACCTCCAAACTTGCCAACATCTAAATCATTGGGCTGCTAGAAGGAGAAAAAGAAGGACAAGAAATTGAAATCTTATTTGAAAAACTAATGAAAGAAAACTTCCCTAATTTGGTGAAGGAAATAGACATACAAGTCCAGAAAGAACAGAGAATCCCAAATAAGTTGGACCCAAAGAGGGCCACACTAAGAATACATCATAATCAAAATGCCAAAGGTAAAAAAATAAAGAGAGAAACAAAGAGTTACCTACAAAGGAATACCCATAAGGCTATTAGCTGATTTCTCAAAAGAAACTTTGCAGGCAAGAGGGGACTGGGAAGAAGTATTCAAAGTGATGAAAAGCAAGGACCTACAACCTAGATTACTCTGTCCAGCAAAGCTATCATTTAGAATGGTAGGACAGATAAAATGTTCCCCAGACAAGGTACAGCTTAAGGAGTTCATCATCACCAAGTCATTGTTACAGGAAGTGTTATAGGGACTTATTTAAGAAAAAGAATATCAAAACTATGAACATTAAAAAGGCAACAAATTCACAACTATCAGCAACTGAATCTTAAAAAAAAAAAAAAAAACCCTAAGCAAACAACCAGAACAGGAATAGAATCACAGAAATGGAGATCACATGGAGGGTTATCAACTGGGAAAAGGAAGGGAAAGAATGGAGGAAAGGTACAGGGATTGATACGCATAATTTGTAGATACAAAATAGACTGGAGCGTTTAAGAATAGTATAGAAAATGGAGAAGGCAAAGTACTTACATAACAAACCATGGACATGAACTAAAGTGGGGGGTATTATTGGAGGCAAGGGGGTTAGTGGGCAGTGAGGAGCAAAGGGGGGAAATGTGGGACAACTGTAATAACATAATCAACAAAATATAGCTTTAAAAAGTATACTGTTCCGCTGACAGACCTTGTGTGTTCTCTCACCAGTGCTCTGTAGGTTTCTTGTGCACATGGATCACTATGAGTAGCCTCCTAACACATCTTCCTGCTTTCAATCTTTTTTGTCCAGATACGGACTTAAATTCAGTCAGTTCCTTACTTCAAAATTTACATTGTTGTCCCACTGCCCACCAAATAAAACATCAACTGCTCAGCATTAAGACATTCCAGGTTCTGCAAAATTTGACTTCCAGACACTTTGGATCCTTTACTCACACCACCAATCCATGACACAGCACGTGTGGTGATGTCATCAGGCTGCTCACTCTCCCCTGAACACACTGTGCATTCTCCCATCTATGAACTATCGTTCAAGCTCCTCCCTGGCCAGCAATATCTTTCTCCTACCTTCTCTGCCTGAAGAAACTCTCATTTTTCTGCATCTAGTCTAAATATAATCTCCTTTTCTAAATATTCCACAATTATAATGATTTTTTTTATTTCTTTTATGTTCTCAAAACATTTTCCCATAACTTCACTCATAGCATCTTCATAATATACTTAATGCTGCCCTATAACCACTTATACATGTTTTCCTAGCTAGTTCCTTATAGTTAGTATTCATACATGGCATGTAATAGAGGTTGATTTACTACTTTATTCATATATGTAACTCATATATGTAACATATGAGTAACTAAGCCAACAAGTGTATTGGATGGAGGAGAGTCAAATGGCTATGGATTCTTTCCAAAGTATGAAGCAGGAGCTCCCCAAAGAGGCCCTGGAGGGGCCTCTGGAGGCCCCTGGAGGCCCTGGACCAGTGCCCCTGGAGGCCCTGGACCAGTGCTCCAGGGCCCCTGGAGGCCCTGGACCAGTGCTGGTCCCTGGCCTGTTAGGAACTGCGCTGCACAGCAGGAGGCGAGCTTGAATGCATGTGCTTGAATCTCCCAAAACCATCCCCACCACAGTCTGTGGAAAAATTCTCTTCCACAAAACAGGTCCGCGGCCTCAAAAAGGTTAGGCACCACTGGTATAGAGAACAGACCACTTGAATGAAACACAGATCACTAGAAGCCATACTAGATCTACTGAATCAGAATTATGAGGAGGAGGGACCCTAGGATCAAAATTTTAGCCAGATATCCAGGTGATTCTTTTGCCAACAGATGTGTGAGAATCACTGACTAAAATTTAAAAGTAACGAGTTCATTAGTACCAACTTGTGCTACCAGCAATTTAGAAATATTTGACATGGGAATTCTCCTGATCAGAGATGACAGCTCCCTAAAGAAATGAAAAAATTTAAGAAGGCATATTTAGCATCAATAAAGAACAAAAACAATATAAAGATCTGGTGAGTCTTTTAAATTCTATCTTTTCTCTGTGCAGTATTTAAAACCAACTGATCCCTAAATCACAGATGAAATCACCTTCATTACTGAAATCCACACAAAACTGAAGACCATCTTGACAAACATGAGAGTTAAATGAAAGTTAAATTTGATAACCTTCTTTTTTTTTGGCTATTACACTTGTCCTGTTTTATCCCTTTTTGCCCCCCCTCCACCCAGCACCCCCATTCCCACAGTCAATCCCCCCACCATTGTTCATGTCCATGGGTCATGCGTATATGTTCTTTGGCTACTCCATTTCCTCCACTTACATTTGTCAAATTCTTTACCATGCTGCACACTTTTGGAGTTTCACGAAAAAAATCCACATAATTAGTTTAGCTTTACCAGAAAAAATTTGAATGACAAGGTCAGGCTCCTGACCTTTCAGTAAATTAGAGAAGATTGCCATAAATTGCACAATATAATGAAACACCAATTTGCATATTTGCTGCTATATTAAAAGGGATCAGTTTTAGCTCACAAAGCAGAACAAACAAAAACATGCATTTTAATAACTCAAATTACTCCCAGGAAGTGACCCTCAGCAGAAAGCCTAATTATCACTACTTAATTAGAAGCCTTGGAAATCTAAATCCTCCTTTAAATCCTATTCTGGGTACAGTGAAAGATGAAGCCATGAGTTTTGTCTAAGATTCAATATTTACTCTTTACTAATATGTTTGCTGGAGAGACTTCCCAAGCATTATAAAGACATGCAAGAAAAATTTAATATTCAGAGAAAGAGTGCACAAAACCTGTGTTGGCTTGCAGGTGCAAAGCAATTAACAAGCTGGCATTTACAGTACTTTTAATTAATTAATTAAAAATGCAAAGCTGACTTTCATTTCTTTAAATGTTTGAACATTTTATCCATCAATAATAAAGCACTACATGCTGCTGGGTGACAACATCTGGTAAATGAAAAAAGTTAGTCCAGTGTTGCGGTCTGAGAGGAGGGGTTTGGGATTTTCCGGGGCGTTCTCATGTCCGCCTCCCCCCACCCCACCGCCACTAAGCGTGTTACCAAACATAGTGTCAAAGGAGAGGGGAAATGGCCTGTTGCCTAGTGTGCATCAAAAACTGAAACTGATAGAATTAGACGTGACATGGTAACCTTGAGTGGGAATGAGAACAACGGAGCTTATTACAATTATACTCACCGTTACAGAATTGCCGTTTCGTCTCCTTCAGGGAGCAGAGTTGTTTGGAACTGAGGCAATGTACCTCCACCTTATTTATAAAGGTTAAAAACATAATTAGCAGGGGGAATTTCAATAATTTGCAAAAGAAGTGGGTAATGGCTTCTAATGTGATGCTGCTGTGACTAATTTTACAACTGGACGCCGCTCGAACAACGACTTTTACTATTCCCCATGAACCCATTTTTGGTCAGTACGTATTTTAAAACAACACCATTAATGTTGTTTAATTAAAACATAAATACTACGGCTCTACCTCAGTAGGCATTCACTCAGCTGGAACTAACTGTATTTGCTTAATCTACAATTTTAGATGTATTAGCAAAAATAAATGTTGGTGAATGTAAGCGCCTGATTACATATCTTGGGTAAATTGGTGATAATGAGTCAAGAGACTTTGTGTTCATTCACATATATTAGAATAAGAATCATTATGAAATTAAAGCTAAGATTAATCCTGCTAATGACACCACAGAGCATCTGGGAATAAGATAACCCAGATGTCAGATTCGCTGTGCTACTGCGCTGCTATTTGATAGAGTAACCCTTGAAGTGTTCTTCTAAGGCAGATAGCTGCTCCCCCCCAGTCCCAGTACTTGAAATGCAAATGAGTGACAAGATAGTCTAATAATGAGAGCAGATTCTAGCAGTAAAGAAAATGAATAAATTAAAAAAAAACAACCCTCTGCACCACCGATAAGAACAAGCAGCAGGCACCCTGATGTCCTCAATTAGGGTGGATGACATCTGCTGAGCATTTCTCTCTAATAAAGCCCTCACTCGGTATTCCAAAGCACACGATTCTAACACTGTTAACATTTTAATGTCCTGGGCGTGCGTGGTAACATTAATTACAAGATGATTTGGATGACTTCTGAATCTCTTTTATGTCTTCCGCAGAAGCGAGCACAGCACTGCAGCTTTGATATCATAAATAAAACGGGGATGCCTGCCAAGCATGAAAGGTATCCCGAAGTCACCCGAGTCTGCCTTGCCGCCCGGCACCTCTGCAGCCAGGCAGAGTGTACCCTCTGGGCGTTTCCAGAGGCCCGGCAGCTCTGCACTTTAGGGGGAGGTTAGGTGGCTGTAAGGATTTTTTTTTCCTTTTATGCCAAAGGTGACCATTTCTGTTGCTGTTTTTAATTCCTAATGAGCTTAAAGTCCAATTAATAATTTTCTAAGCACAGTTTGCCTTCCTAATAGCTATTTTCATGAGCTTTGGCAAATGTCACCAGGGCTTTCTTATTTGCTGGCTGGGAAACAGAGCAGGGGGGTCTTCCCTTATTTAACAGCTCATACAAAGTACTGGCACTATAGGGGACCCCATGTGGGGAGTAAGGCAGGGGGCACAAGAGAAAAGAGATGTGTTGAGTGGCCTATTACATAACAGGTACTGTATCACCATCACTCACAGGAAAGTGCTATTATTGTCTCTATTATATGGGGAGAGCACGGAGGCTCAGAGAGATCATTTAATTGGCTTACAAGTTATTAAACCTCTTAATAAGAAGCAGAGCCAGGATTTGAACCTGTGTCTTACTGAGCTCAAAGTCTATGATCCCACTATTCCTCTTCACTATACCTGTGACTGTCATTAGGACAGTTCCCAGATATTCGGGGACTCATCCTTTGGAGCAGAGGATAAGGTTGTTTCTTTGTCCTTGTTTCAAGTTAGCATAGCTGTGCAAATCTTCTTTGACCACTGAAATATAAATGCAAGCTTGAAAAGTCTCTATGCGGTTCACCCTATCCCCCTTTCCCTCTGAGGAATAATTGATGTCTCTCTCAGCCTGGATCTGAGGATGACTTGGAGCAGAGCCCACATAACCAAGCTGTAATGGACATGAAAAGTGAGCAAGAGATACACCTTTGTTAATGTAAGCCTCTGAGATTCCGAAACTGTTGATTACTGCAGTGTAACCTAGCCTATCCTGAGGAATAAAATTCTGAATCACGCAGACAGCCAAGCACAAATCTGCAAAACCCCCAACTGGCCTCGGGAATGGATAAAGAAAGATGGGGAAAAAATAAAAGTGAGCAGAGATGTGACTCAGAAGGTGGACCAAGAACTACAAGACTTGGGAGGAAAAAATTGCTATTTAATTAATTCTAGTGGGTGCCATTTACATCACATGTACCAATGGCTCCCCCTAGAGTTTTGCAGAGCCCAACCTGCAAGATCTTATCCAGGGGCCCTGCCATTTCTAGCCCTGCTAGTCTGAACCTGGCTCCCCACTCTTTTACAGATTAAGCCAGATTTGCAGGATGTGCTGGGTATAGAATTTGTAGCTCAACCAATGAACAGAAGCCCAGCCTAACAAGAAGTCTGCTCACTGGAAACATAAGGAACAATTTACCAGTAAATGTACTCAGGTGCTTTGGCCATGAATCAAAATTAATCTCACATGACAGGTTACTGTCACTAGATGCATATAATAAAATAAAACAATGTGTTACAGTTATAAACAAAGTTGTTTATCCAAGTGCAAAAGGCAGAAGAGAAAGTGCTCTTTCAGCTTTTCATCATTGACTCGGCGTGGTAATGACTTTACTGCCACAAAGAAAGGGATGCCTGGGGACGAGAGAAAATGAGGCCGGGCAATGAGGTAATACAGAACCTGTTAGAGTTCAGCCCCCTTTCTCCTTTGTATCTCTTTCCTAGCTCTGTTTGGACCACTCCACTGAAAGACCCTAATTCTCGATGCCAACTCACCCTATCCAAAGGGCCTGCAGTTTGCCAAAACAACAACTGAATGGCCGGCTGGAAGTTCCCAGCCACAAATCAAAAGTTCTCCAGGTCATCCCCTACAATTCCAGACCTGGTGGACTGGATAGAGCACCTACTAAAGCAAGAATGGAACTCCCTGGAACAGAGCCAGAGTGGATCTCCAACAGAAGGCCTGCACACAGCTGCAGGCACCCCTCCCTCACTAGCCCCGGGCACTGCCCAATGGCCCCATTTGCTCAAGGATCATTGGGGAGGTATCTCAGCAAGCAAACCAGCCCCTCTACTTGGCAGCCCCAGGTTCTACCCATTCATTTCCACTTACAAGAATGTTGGTTAGTAAGAGTAAAAATGTCTAAGGCAATTCTAACCTTGATTAGGAGTGGGAGAGCCCTCTAAAATGTATGCCAAGTAGCTCAGCTGCTTCCGAAGACATTGGAGGAAGCTACACTTAGATCCCATACTCCCACCCAGCAACTCTCCAAAGAAAGGGATTCCATCCCAAAGTTTATGGTCTGAAAGAGGAGGTAACTGATTCAAATGCTCAGGAAACCTATTCTATATCACCATGAGGTTACCATGCCTTTGTTTTTTGTTGTTTTGTTTTGTTTCTTCTTTCATTTTATTTTATTTATTTATTTTTGTTGTTGTTCAAATACAGTTGTCTCCATTTCCCCCCCCACCAGTCCCCCAGCCCCAGCCATCCCCATCAACTATGCCTTTGCACGGGCCATATCCTTCACCAAGCATGCCTTCCCCCGGGACTCGGTGAACTTGTGCTTCAAGATACAACTCAAATGTGCTTATGAAGCCTTCTCAGACTCACTCAACCAGAGGTGTGCATACCCTCTTTTGTTCTCTGTCTCCCTCATATCACTGAATGCACTCTACTATAGGAATAACATCACTGATCTGTCTCCTCTACTAGGCTGCAGGGTTCCTGGGGATTCTTGCAGAATGCCTGGCATGTGGGAGTACTCAGCACCTACTTACTGAAACAGTTACTTGAATATGGATAGTGGGAGACAGATTTAAGATGCAGTGCCATCTTGGAAGACAAATAATGGTCTATATTTACTTATCAGGTGCTTAGGGACTTGTTCAGCTGTCTTGTGACAAAAAAAAAAAACATAATACTTTTTATCTGCTTTTCCTAAGGCTTCTGTGTTGTCTTTATACCTTCCACAAACTTTTTCAGCTTCTTAACAAGGTGTCCTTAGATAAGCCTCATCCAATTAGCATTATTCTGTGGCCAGCTGTGACAAGGTAACTGAAAAATCAATGAAAACAAGGGCTGAATGGCTTGAGTTCTCATGACTGAGTGGGCTCCTAGGTGTCTTTTATGCAGAATAATTTATGGAAACATCCTTTAAATACAGACATTTCCATCTGTTTCACCTTCACTCTTGAGGGGAAATAAAATAGGAAGATAGTCAGCCTGTTTTAAACCTAATATTTTTAACCTCTTCTCCTCAGTATTTGGAACTCTCGATCCATGGCTGGCATAATATCACAGGTGTGGGAAATGATCAACAGCAATCAACGTATTGTTTGTCAGCTCAGCACCAGGTACTGTGCTAGGGGTTTCACAGATTCAATGGTCTTAGTCTGGTGGAAAAGAAGATGTAAAAGGCATTTTAAAAGTAAATGCGAAATAGGGATCCAATCACCACTTGGGTGTGGAAGGACATGGGGGACAGTTGAGGTGACAGTCCCACTCAACTGTAAGGGAAGGTGGAAGAAGAAAGACTAGGTAGATGGTCACGGAAAAAGGAAGGCCACGTCACACCTGGAACGGTGACACCAGAGGATGTGGTGGCAGATTAGATATGAAAGGGAGGTGAGAGCCACGTGGTAAGGGTCATGAGTGTCATACTCCAGAGGGTGACTTTACTAATAATGGGGATCATCTAAAGATGGAGAGAAAGGAGTGACGTGCATCAACCTGCATCTTGTAAGGATATTTTTAGAAGATACAGGGAAGAGGGGACCATTTGAGGGATCATTAAGAATCTTTTGATCTGGTCAAGATGGAGGTATAAGTAAACACACTTCTCCTCCTCATGCAACCATAGAAGGAATTACAACCAGATCACAAAACTAAGGACACCCAGAACCATCAGAAAATAGAACGGTGTGTAAGTCCGACGACTACGGATTCAGAAAAGGCACAATCGTCCAGATGGGTAGGAGGGCAGAGGTGCTGAGCTGGAAGGAGGGGGGCGTGCAGCTGCACTGTGGTGGGAGTGAAGCAGCGGTCTCACGTTCACGGATGGTGGTTTGTTGATGAGTACATATCACTGCGATTGATATTCTCCATCTTACAGTAGCAGGGAATCTTAACTACTATTTGTCTGGCTGTATATTTATTTTCTCATCCCAGCACCAGGATTGTTTGGACCAAATAGACTTGATCCATCCACAGTAGCCATCTGGAAACTTAGTAATGAAATATGAACATCTCTCCACACATTGCCCCACATCCCTGCCACCTTACCCCAGTCACTAGGTATGTCCACTGGTGCATCAGGACATTTCAATGTGTGTGTTAGCTTTTCTATGTTCTTGAAATGACATATCATGTACAGAATTCAATCTGAGAGTTCTAGAAAAACAGGACCCCAAAGACCATATTAAACATGGAATCATAAACCTGAACTTTTAATATCTGACCTGCTCTCCTTGTGCTCAGTTATTTCCCAATATTTCTGTAACTACACTGGGCAAGCTGACTGCACAGTAACTCTTACTTAACCAGTTGGTTCTTTACTGCCTCTCTTCTTTCTCTGCTTGGGTAAGAGAGACCTTTAATAAAAGCGATCATCTCAGAGGAAACTTAAATCCCACGGCCTCCCTCCAGTCCTGCACTTGAAGCTGTGTGTTTAACAACACCTTGGGGATTACATAGAAAGCCTGGAAAATCTTTAAGCAGCAACACACTGGCAACAGGAACCTCTCTGTGCCCGAGATCTCAGAGACAGGAAGAGCAGCAGTGCTGGCTGTCTGAGAATGGGCAGTCCAGAGGATGCAAGGCTCCTCACAGAGTGGAGCGGAGACGACCTGCAGGTCATCCCTCCACACCTGACAGATGGACCGGGCACCAAGCATCCTCCAAAGGTCTGGGATTTCTGGAATGAAACAGACAGACATGGCCTTAGGAAGATACAGGTGGTCGGCACAACCATCTATTTTTATCCCTGCCCACAATCAAGGTCTGATTTATACCCTCCCAAGGAATGAATTTGGCAATTTTTAAAGATCCTCTCTTTTAAGGAGATTCAGCAATACGCACACACACACACCTATACACATGCACCATCGCTCCATCCAATGTTTGATAAACTTCACTGCGGGCTTCTTCCTTGCCTCTAACCAATTTTATTTCCTGACTAGAGCTAAAACCTCACTACATTTTTGCTCCTCCTCACCATAGAGGGAAACAGCTGGTCATTCTTTAGGAAAAATTTTTGTACACATTATCCCTGTAAATAAAATATGTATAAAATTTTTTTGAAAAGCAATGCCCACAAGCCACCCCAGAAAACATCATTATAATCACCTCTCAGACTGAGTGTCCTGAAATCAAGGTGCTTTTATTCATTCTACAAATACTTGCCACATTGACTCTGTCAAAACAGTGCTGGACATGACATTACCATTATTTCATATTCAATAACCAGGCTTTTAATAAAGCCTTCTGAAAACTCCAAAGTCCAGTTACAAATGGGTCACTGACTGTTGGCAACAATTCTTTGCTCTGCAAAGCAAATGTTAAAGAATAATTTAAAAGAAAAATCTTCTTTTAGAGATTACGCTTTTAAGTAAAAAGTCTAGTGGGCAATGGCTGAAATGGCTGCCCAGGCCAAAGAGCCGATGATGTTATGATGCAATGATATTAAACATTCATTTTCTACCCTCTTCCAAGGCAGAAATCCACCAAGCTGTTGGTGTGTATTTATAGATTCTGCTCTGGCAAGAAAGTTCAAGGACATAAACAAGTGATAAACCAAATAAACACTTTGCCTTCAAAAATCCATTTCACATTTTACCACCTGAAATACCAAGGCTTAAGTAAAAGCAGTTTTGATCTGGAAGAACAAAAGGAAAGATGTGCTGGGATGTGTGAGATGGATTCAGTCTGCCTAACTGCAGTGGGGTGGGCGAAATGCTCCGTCCCTCCGCAAAGCCAAAGCAGTATCTCACATCGCTAGTACCTTGAGGTGTTTTAGAAATTTCCTGGTTTCCCCCTCCATGCCAGAGTTTAAGGTTTCCTTCAAACTTCCCTTTTGAAGTTAGGTCTAGTTGGGCCTCTGACTTTTCTGTCAAATGCATGAAGGAACTCTTTGTGTACCTATATTTGGCTTACTTAGGGGTTTAATAAATAAGGAAAGTTGTCCTGTTGAAAAAAAAGTCATTGAAAATTCTATTTCTACATTAAAGAAGCTGATATAATGATATTTAATACTGTAAAAATGTTTGTTTTGGTTTGGGACAGTTCATAATCTTCCACCCCACCCCCCCACCCCCCACTCTCTGTAAAGTCATGAGTATGGAAACACAGACCAGCCTGTTTTAGGGACCTCAGGCTCACCCATGATGTATTGTCCGGTGTGATCTCACACTAGAACCTTGGTGGAATGTGGCTACCATGTCAGCCTACGAAAAGTTGATTACATCTCTGTTAGCTTTTTAATTTCGAATGAGAAATTGGTTTTAGACTAAACCGCCTCATTCTCAGCACTGAGGTGATAGACTGTCACTGCTCATCCATGATTTACACACTTGCGCTGATGGCAACGCCATTTCACCATTTCACCTCCCAACAGCATACCCTGATCTCCACCATCTAGTCTCCAAAAGTTTACAGAGTATCAACTCTATGTGTAGTTGATGAGGAACACAAGGATGAATAAGCTAAATATTTCTCCCTAAGTCAATCATACTTTAGTACCAAATGCTAAAAAGACTGGATGCCTTCCTAGTTTATAAAAGTAAAGCAATGACTTGGATGCTGAAAACCAATTCAGCTTCCTCAAAAGGAACACCATCTTCCCTTTTTTTAAAATCCCAGTGTTTCAGATGACCAGATAACATGTGTTTCCAGGTGTAGGCCTGTCACTCACACCCATAAAGCTATTGTTAAATCCTAGGAATTCAGAAGCTATAAAAAGATATAAAAAGAAGCTTAAATCACCAGCCAAGATGGAGGCATAGACAGAACCACTTCACTTCCTCATACAACCAAAAGAAAAATAACAACCAATTAAAAAAAAAAAGAACAACCAGAACTGCAAGAAAATCATTTGCATGGAAGTCCAACAACCAAGGAGTTAAACATTCACCCAGACTGGTAAGAAGGACAAGAGGGACAAGAGGGGTAAGAGGACCAGCTGGGGTAGAGAGGATGTGTTGCGAGGCAAAGCAGCAGACCACACAGGGGATCACATGTTTATGTGCAGATACGCTGGGAGGAACAACAGGGAAGTGAGACAAACCACAAAACCCAGAGTTTCAGTGCACGAAACTAAAGACTCAAAACCCCTGGCCATAAAAAATCGGTGGGGGTTGCAGCAGCAGGAGAAACTCCCAGCCTCACAGGAGAGCTAGGTAGAGAGGCCCACAGGGTCCTAAAATATACACACACCCACCCACCTGGGAATCAGCACCTGAAAGGGCGCAATCAATTTGTGGAAATGAGGGACGTGACAGAAAATGGGATGAGAGTAGAGCAAGGCACATTTTTCCCTCCCTGACACCCCCCACCACCACCACAGACAGCACTACAACTCAGCAAAGAGAGTTGCCCTGCCTTGACAAATACCTAAGACTCCATACCTTACCACATAACAGGTGCACTACGACAAAGAAATATGGTCCAAATGAAAGAACAGATCAAAACTCCAGAAAAAGAGCTAAGCAATGAGGAGATAGAGAATCTATCTGTTGCAGAGTTCAAAACACTGATAATCAGAATGCCCACAGAATTAATTGTGTGCAGTCACAAAATGAAGAAAGAAATGAAGGCTACACAAAGTAAAATAAAGAAAAATATATAGGGAACCAACACTGAAGGGAAGTAAACCAGGACTCAAATCACCTATTTGGAACAAAAAGAAGAAATGAACATCCAACTGGAACAGAATGAAGAAACAAGAATTCAAAAAAATGAGGAGAGACTTAGGAAATTCTGGGACAACTTTAAGCATTCCAACATCTGAATCATAGGGGTGCAGGAGAAGAGGAAGAGTGAGAAATTGAAATCTTATTTGAACAAATAATGAAGGAAAACTTCCTCAGTCTGGCGAAGGAAATAGACTTCCAGGAAGTCCAGAGAGTCTCAAAGAAATTGGACCCAAGGAGGAACACACCAGGACACATCGTGATTAAGTTACCCAAGATTGAAGATAAGGAGAGAATCTTAAAAAGCAGCAAGAGAAAAGGAGACAGGTACCTAAAGGAATGCCCATAAGGCTACCAGCTGATTTCTCCAAAGAAACTTTATAGGCAAGAAGGGTGTGGAAAGAAGTATTTGAAGTCATGAAAGATAAGGATCTATATCCAAGATTACTCTCTCCAGCAAAGCTCTGATTTAGAATGGAAGGGCAAATAAAGTACTTCCCAGATAAGGACAAGTTAAAGGAGTTCATCATCACCAAGCCCTTATTACATGAAATGTTCAAGGAACTTATCTAAGAAAAAGATCAAAAAGTATGAAGAGTAAAATGACAACAAACTCACAGTTATCAACAACTGAACCTAAAAAACAAAAACTAAAACTAAGCAAACAACTACAACAGGAATGGAATCACAGAAATGGAGATCATGTGGAGGGTTATAAGTGGGGAGGGGAGAGACAATGGGGGACAAGGTACAGGGAGTAAGAAGCATAATTGGTAGATATAAAATAGACAGGAGGAAGTTAAGGATAGTGGGTGTACTAAGGGGGTGGAGAATGCTAGAGGGTGGGAGGGCAGTGCAGGGAGGAGGGGGAGAAAGGGGAGAAAAAAGTGGGACTACTGTAATAGCATAATCAATAAAATATACTTTTAAAAAACTTTTTTAAAAAGAAAGCTTTTAAGTTTTTTGACTGACTCCAGTGTTTTCAGCTCAGCATGGCTCAAACACAGTGAGTCTTATTTTCCTCAAGCATTGTGGTTCCTGCTCCATCACAGCCAAGGACTGCTATGCCAGGTCTTGTAATTTTTAAAACCAAATGTAATTTTCAGAGCCAAACATAGAACTCTCTGGAGAATAGTGAGACCAAGACAGCTCTGATACTTGGCTTTCTTCAAAAACCTGTTTTCATGACATTATCAACACTCCTTCCACTTCTTTGATAACCACCGAAAACACATACCAGTGTTCTTTCCTGACACCTGTTTTTCAGATGGGACAAACAAAGCACAGCACACTGAAGTGGAATGAATGAAGACTTACCTTGCTTCTACTATCACTACTGCTTACTGCTATTTAGAGATGAAAAACAAGCAATTTTTGTACTTGAATGTTTCTTTAGAAGACCATTAGTACTGGCTGTTCATCATTGCCAGAATGGGTGGCTACAAAATATCTATTCTGACCCTACTGTTTCTGTAATTAGCAGGAGTGGCCCAGCTCTTAAGCGATTCATGAGTATTCAATTCAAGCAGCGAGTAGTTTGGGTCATTTACCTTGACATATATTACACCATCATTTACCTTGGAGGTTATGAGGTATCAGGACACAGGATTGCTAAAGTCGAGCAGGCTACAGCTGTTTGAAGATTTTTTTAAAGGTAAAGTCAGGCATCTAGTCAAATCTATTTCAGCGTTTTTCCCAGGCCAGCTTCATTAGCTGGTATAAAACTCTGAGCCCTTGATTACATATTTGTTTTGACATTAGAATAGATTCAAAACTATTTTCTGAGTTGAAATCTGGACTTATTGGTAGATACTCTCCTGGCTCATCTTGAAGCAGAGACAGAGCCTTTCTCTCCAGGCGGCTTTCCTTACTCACCTCCCGCAACCCTTGCTTAGTGTCCGTTAAGATAGACTTGACTATGTATGTGGCTGTACTGCGGGTACTTTTCAGAGAGTACCTCCTATGAGAAGTACTCTCCTAGAGGAGAGTGTCAATGCATTCTTCCAGGACCTCGAAGTTCTACACCCGTGTTAAACCAGGTCCTGGAGAGCTGGGTACTTGAGTGCCATTGTTTCAGTTGGCTGTGGCAAAATCTTATTACTGAAATTCCATTTTGGTAGGATGCCACTGGGCTAATTTTAAGAATTGAGTTTAAGTAGTATAGATATCTCTCAAAGTAAAGATCTGAGAAACAGGTAATAAAATCTGGTTTTGGTGACTGATTGGATGTGGCATATGAAGAGAAAGAGTAAAGAAAACCATATTTTTGACATGAATTATTGGGTGGATCATGGTGCATTTGGCATTAATGGATTGAGGCACAGATGAGGACACTCAGAGTTTGGGGTGCATGTGAAATATCTAAGTACTTGTGTCCAGTGCACATTTGAATAAGAAAGGTCAAAAGTCAGAACAGAGAGCAGAACTAGAGCAGTGGGCCAGCAGGAGAAAATCTGGGCCACACCAACTGTTAAGAGACCAACGTAGAAAAAGGAACCAAAGAGGCTCATAGGTGCAGAGAACAAACCGATGATTGCCAGAGGGGAGAGGGCTTGGGGACTAGGTGGAAAAGGTGAGGGGATTGAGAAGTACAGAGTGGTAGTTACAAAATAGTCACAGGAATGTATTATACAGCATAGGGATTTTAGTCCATAATATTGTAATAACTATGAGTTAGAAATACCTAGGGGGACACTTTGTAAACTATGTGATTGTCTAACAACTCTGCTGTACATCTGAAAATATACAAAATAACATTGGATGTCAACTGTAGCTGAAAAAAATTTTTAACGAAAATTTAATGACACATAAATAACCTCAATATTCCTAAACAAGAAATCACTTGACACCAAATAGAATGAAATTGATCAAGTGACCATTAATCCTGGAAATGAGAGAGCCCAGCAATATCACCGAGTTTAGGAGTAAACAAAAACTCATGTGTGGTGGTTTAGTTCTCACCAAATGTACATATTTTTATTAACTTCTACTTTGATGGGAACATTTCAATGAAGAGGGAAAAGTCTAGCTTGTTTGAACAAAAGAAAACGATGATTTCAAAATGGATGCCTGCCATTCAAGGAAAAATATCTGAACAAATATACAACAAATTATTAACAGTAACTACCTCTTAGTCACATGGGGTAACAGAGACTTCCATTTTCTTGTATATTGTTGTGGTTTAGAAGTTTTCTAATGATCAAGAATTTTTTTAATTTTTTAAAAAGATTTTATTTATTTATTTTTAGAGGGAAAGGGGAGGAGAGAGGGGGAGAAACATCAATGTATGGTTGCCTCTCATGAGTCCCCTGCTGGGAACTGGCCTGCAACCCAGGCATGTGCCCCAACTGGGGATCGAACCGCAGTTATTTGGTCCACAGGCCCGCGCTCAATCCACTGAGCTAAACCAGCCAGGGCTGATCAAGCATTTTTAAGCAGAAAAAAAAAGGTTAAAAAAAAACAAAGTGTACACCCATATACCTTTCTAACAAATTTTTATTCTTTTTCTTCTGTCTTTTTTAATCCTCACCACCAGTTTAAAGCAAGCTGCTTTCCCTTTACCTGTCTGTGTCTGTTGAACCAATTAAGGCCAAAGAACTCAGGTTTAAGGTGGAAACTGATCTGCAGTGTAGGAAACTAGAACACAGCCCATCCCGTGGTGGGCCTGCGGCTCTCCACAGGGGCTCGCCCGACAGAAGTGGGAAGCGGGCTCCTGGTGAATCCACTATCTGTCACCCACGGGCAGCCCTGGCCCACAGAGCCCTCTAGCCAAGAAGAAATTAAGTCCTTTGTCCATTTCCACAGACCCTTCCTCTCCTCCCGAGACTCTCCTGAGGTCATTCCTTCACGCTGCGCTCTAAACTTGCAGCTCTACAGAAACCATATCTGGGACTGAAAGGTCAGCCCACCCAAATCAAGAGGGCATCTGCCCCTTGCCCTGCAAGGGCTGTTAGTTTCACATTTGCAGAGAGAAACTTACCCCCTGTTGCTTGTACTGATGAACCTAATGGCTTCCTGGCATGCCAAGGTTCACAGCCATCTGCTCCGCTGGCAGCATGCCCACATCGACCGTGGTGTGACATGTTCAGACGGGGGTGGGGCGTGGAGAGCAACCAAAGAGAGGCTTTGAAAGTAGGCCCGGTGCATACAGTCAATGATGCCTGATTTGCAGGAAGACATCCCAGTAGCCAGCAAAGGCAAACAAAGACCACGTGACGTGCTGCACTGCAAGGCAGCCTGTCTACCAACAATCATTGGCGAAGGGTCCTCAAGGCTGCTTTTGATTCTGCACCTCTTTTTCTCACCAGTCGTGAGATGTCTCATTATGAGCTTAGAGGAGTTAAAGCCTGGCGGGTCGGACTTCTCCTGGGTGACCAAACACGGAATTGAGGATACAGCATCATCTGGGGGGACCTTCCCTGAGATACGTGAATGCAGCTTTTATTAAGCGCTCGCCAGCGCTGGATCCTGGCCTCCAGTGCAGCTCCACGTCTGGGAAGTGGGCCTTTCTTCAGGCCTCTCAGATAGGGCTGTGTCTTAGATGTATATTGCATGGGACGTACAGATACAGAACCATTAGAAACATTAATTGCTGTTTATGTGAAATTACAATTAACTAGTGCTATTTCCTAAGTTTGGTAACCCTACTCTTACACCTAGCTAAAATAAAAGAGGGCAACATAGCAAACTTAAGGAGATTTGGAGCAAGCCTAGAACAGTTGGCAAAATTAGGTCTTAGAATCATGGTGGCTTAGAGAACTCCCCTTTTGTCTGAAAACACTCCCTACCCACTCCTCAAGCGCCTTTCGTTATTGGAGGATTTTAATAGTTGAGTCTTGTTTTAAATGCCAGGAGCATCTCTGAAGCTCTATTGTCCATCATCTCCTCTATACACGTAAGCATGTGCACATGGGCGTGAACACACACACACTCACAGCCAAGTCCTTGCCATGCCACACCCAGCTCCGATGCCACAGTAACCTGGACGGTCTTCTTCATCAGTATCTGTCTCAGCCGTGACTACCAGAGCCAGCTCAACCAATTTTGAATCTCAGATTTGCTACTTAATAATTGCTAGTCTTTCTTCATCGTTTATTAAATGACAAGTTCTGAGATTTTGTTTCTTTACCCTCAGAGCATGAATCATAATCTTGTTCCACACGATTATGGTGAAAATTAAATATGATAATGTACTAAAGTGAATTATCTGACACATAGCAGTTAATGTAAAACAATAGTTATTACTATTACTGTCATTGTTGTTGTAGCCGTTATATTATTGAGGGCTCAGCTCACAAACCTCTGAGCTTGTGATGCTGATTAACTGCCTAGGACTGAATCTGAAATTCTCTCTATCTGTCTGCCTACCTACCTATCTACCTATCATTCTCCCTATCTCTTTCTCTCTTCCTAGGCAAGCTGTTCTACACATCTGTGCTTTAGTTTACTCACATATAAAATGGGCATGCTTCCCCTGCCTGGAAAATGAGAAGCGCCACGTAAGCACTGGCCAGTATTATTGTCTTCCATGAAGCATTCCCAGCCCACCCCACACTAGATGGAACAATTTCTCTCCGAATTTCCTTAGCATGTGTAGCCAGTCCCACATGCATTTGGTTCTTAGGCTGTATTTTGCCTTCTCAGCTGTGCTCCTAGTTGGAGGCCCTTCCATGTTCTCTGGCAGTGTTAGGAAGCTGGAGCACGAAAGGAAGGCACTGACCTGACCAAGGCCATCCATGAGTGCTCCAGAACATGAGCTTATGTGGACAGACAGACAGCAGATGCTCTGCATTTACCACATCTACTGTGTGTCAGACACTGTGTTGGGTACCATGCACATTTTCTTTCATTTAGTGTCATATCAACCTTATGAATTAAGTCATTGTTTTTGGTTTTCACAGCCTAGGAAACTCGTCGAGCTTAGAGAGTTGCAGTAACTCACCTTGGACAGAATCCTTGAATTGACTGAACCTTAGCTTCCTTAGCTGTGAAGCAGGGTGATACTAGTAACTCTTTGAATCACGGTGAGGATTAAATGATGTGGTTCACGTGAAGGGCCCAGCCCAGTACCGGTACGTGCTCACCACGCACTCAGCGAGTGCTCCCCGAGAGCAGTGTTTGCAACACAGGTCGGGGTGAATCCTCACTTAGTCTGCCTCCAGAGTCTGTACTCTTAACTCCTGCCCTGTGGTGCCAATGGAACACAGACCTAAAAGTCACATAAAGAAACCCACAGCCTTTAACTCCAGGACTTATTCCCCGGGGTTTCTGAGAGGAAGCTTCATTCTTAAATTACTCCATCTATAGCACATTTCTCTCGAAGGAGCTTGTGCCCACACACTGGGGAGGTGTTCCGTCGGAGACAAGGCCCCGTTCTCCTAGGTGAGGACCGCACTCAGGACCACGGGGAACAAGAACAGACTCACAACACCTTTCCCCACAGGCACAGGCTCAGCTCTACAGGAGGTCTTGCCACATTCTGGACTGGCTTCTGCGGCACCAATCGTCTCCAGCAGAGCCCAGCATCCCCCTGTGTGAAGTGACAGTTCCCGCCTCTCTCCCCAGCAGACAGCCTGGACTCTGGCTCAGCGCTCCCCTTCCTGTGCTCCGTGGTCATTTACCAACCCTTCTTTAAACTTCTTTTGGTAACTTGTGAAAATACATTAGAAATAGTGACTCACACAGCTAGAGTAAAGAAGAGAATGAAGTAACATCCATAAAAATGCAGGTTCATATTAGGTATTCAATATTTTATCTATAAACATGTTTATTAATATGTTAATTAAGAAGGCACAGGTCTAACTGCTTTATAGTCATAAACCATTTGATCATCATCATAACTCTATTGAGGTAGGGATTCTTTTTATCTGTGTTTTCAGATAAAGATACTAGGGTGTGGAGAGTCTAAATTACCTTCCCAGGGTGACACAGCCAGAGCTGAGATTAGAATGTAGGCAGATATCATACTTTTAACCACTACTCCAAGCATCAGGCCTTCTTTCTTTCATTCATTTCTCACTTTTCTCTTCTATCCCTATGCTAACTATGTTGTCCTCATGGTCCTTCTCAAGGGTGATAAGCTGGGAGCCAAAATCACTGCCTCTCGGGGTGATAACAAGGGGAGCTACAGAGAGAGAACTGATGTCAAAGTCTGCAACAAAGCCCCTACCTCCTTTTGACTCTCCATAATTTCACAAAACCCGTCTGATCCAAACTGTGACTGCTTATAATTCCCAAACCTGCAGTCCTGTCTTCTGCTTCCATTACATGACACAAGCTGACCCTCTGTCTGAAACTCTCTTCCTCCCGTCTTCATTCTCTCCTCTTCTAACTCCTGCCAGCTCCTTCATGTATCACTTTACCAGGCAAGTCTTCCCTGATCTTTAGGAGTTGAGATGCCCATTTGCCGGGATCCCCTAGCACTCAGGGAACATCTTCCGTCAAAGCATTTGTCACACTGGACCACAGTAATTAATCGACTCTTTTGTTGCCTGTACTTGACTGGGAGCTTTTTGAAGGCAGAGGTTGTGTTTTATTTATCTCTGTATCTCCAGTACACTGTACCTGTCACAGAGCAGGCATTCAATGCATGTTCGTTCTGTGAATGAACAAAGGTTTGGGTGATTGAATTTCTCTTTCTGCCCTTCAACTTCTGTACCTCTCAGTTTGTCCACAGATGTATATCATCTGGAGAGAGAGGCGGAGAAAGCAGGAGGGTGTTCAAAAATAAACCTCAAACATTTGAAAAGGAAATGGTGAGGACAATCTGTAGAACACTTTGGTCTACCAGTTGCTCACATACACACTCTCTTGAGGTTATCAAAAACATTCATTAAACCCATGTAAATCTAAGCAGAAATTTAGCATTTGATCAGTTGCTTACATCCTAAGAATTATTATTCACCAACTCTAATTGGTTAGTTATTTCCATTTGATCTTTTTAAAAAGAGAGCCAATGTTCTCTACTAGAAGATTGCATTCTAATTCTGAAAAATATGTAAATATTAATATCAAATATGTTCTGCGTAAATAAATAAATAAAACAAGCTTAGCCCTGCAGCAACTGGAAGCACTGCTTAAGTTATCCTTCATTCTTTGCAAAAAATAAGTGATAGTTAATAAAACCTCATTAAACACATAAAATAGAGTGAAAGTGATCAAAATCTCCCAATTGATCCCCCTAAAGCAAATAAAAAAAATCTGGTGGGTTCTAGTAAGCATTGTTTGAAGGCAGGCACAAAGATCTAAAGAACACAAAAATTTAGAAATTTTGCTCATATGCCTTATGCAGTAGCATCTCTGCTTTCAGATTTTCTCTGGCTTTTCTGAGAAAAGTTTATTCTTAAATTAGGATGTCCAATACTTATAATATTTTTAATTATATTTTATTGGTTATGCTATTACGGTTGTCTCAGTTTTCCCCCCTTTGCCCTCCTCCACCCAGCACCCATTCTCAGGCAATCCCCACACCATTGTTCATGTCCCTGGGTCATGTGTATAAGTTCTTTGGCTACTCCATTTCCTACACTGTACTTTACATCCCCATGGCTATTCTGTAACTACCTGTTTGTACTTCTTAATCCCCCATCTCTTCACTCGTTTCCCCACACTCCCCTCCCATCTGACAACCATCAAAATGCTCTACATGCTCATGATTCTGTCTCTGTTCTTCTTGTTTGCTTAGGTTGTTATTTAGATTCAACTGTTGATAGATACGTATTTATTGCCATTTTATTGTTTGTAGTTTTTATCTTCTTTTTTGTAAATAAGTCCCTTTAACATTTTCTATAATAATGTTTTGGTGATGATGAACTCCTTTAGTGTCTTCCTGTCTGGGAAGCACTTTGCATGCCCTGTAATTCTAAACCATATCTTTGCTGGGTGGAGCAATCTTGGCTGTTGGTCCCTGATTTCAATGACTTTGAATATTTTTTCCTAATCCCTTCTAGCCTGCAAAGTTTCTTTTGCAAATCAGCTGACAGTCTAATGGGAACACCCCCTGTAGGTAACTAACTGGTTTTCACTTACAGCTTTTGAGATTTTCTCTTCATCTTTGACCTTCAGCATTTTAGTTACAATGCATCTTAGAGTGGGTCTCTCTGCATCCATCTTGTTTGGGACTCTGTGATTCCCGGACTTGCATGTCTATGTCCTTTACCAAATTAGGGAAGTTCTTTTCATTATTTTTTCAAATAGATTTCCAATTTATTGTTCTTTCTCCTTTCCTTCTGGCACCCCTATGAAGTGAATATTGGAATGCTTGAAGTTGTCCCAGGGGCTGTTTATACTATCCTCATTTTTTTAATTCCTTTTTTTCTTGTTGTTCCAATTGGTTGTTTTTTCTTCCTTATGTACCAAATCATTGATTCAGTTCTTGGCTTTATTCATACTACTGTTATTTCCCTATAAATTGTTATTTTTTTAAATTAGTGTATTCTTCATTTTTTACTGGATCTATTTATGCTGCTGAAGTCCTCATTAAGTTCCTTGAACATCCTTATAACCAGTGCTTTGAACTCTGCATCTGATAGATTGCTTACCTCCTTTTCATTTAGCTTTTTCTTCAGTTTTGATCTATTCTTTCATTTGGACCCTGCTTCTTTGTCTCCTTATTTTGGCAACCTCCCTGTGTTTCAGTGTACTAGGTAGAGGTGCTGTGACTCCCTGTCTTGGTAGTGTGACCTAATGTAGTAGGTATCCTATAGGGTCCAATGGCACAGCCTCCCCATATCATCCAAGCTGGGTACTTGAGTTGCGCCCATTGTGTGGGCTGACTACACCCTCTTCTTGTAGTTGAGCCTTGGTTGCTATTGAAAGATCAATGGGAGGAATATACCCAGGCCAGTGAGCTGTAAGGACTGGCTGTGACCACTGACCACCAACCTCTGCCCTCTGTTGAGGATCAGCTGTGCAGGGGAAAGGTGGTGGTGCTCCAACATGGTCTGTAGCTGTTCACTGGTTGTGCTGCCCTGGGGTTTCGGTTTCCTGGGTGGTGCCAGCCGAGGTCAGCCCCAACCTGTGTTTTTCCTGGGGCCACCCTGACTGAGCTATAAAGCAATCTGAGATGGCTACTACTTGTGCTGGGCTTAGAGATTCCCAGGTGAATCTAGGCTGGCTGTTGCTAATGCCTGGGGCCACTTAGCAAGAGGCATGGCCTGGGTGCTCACTGAGGCTTATTTGATAGGCTTTATTTGATAAGTTGTGGAATATCAGTGAAGACTAGCCATTCATATGAAAAAGTCACAGTTAACAGCTTGGGTGGGCATAGTTGGGTGGGTCGAAGTTGCAGGTTATCTCCAGGGCTGGGCAAACAGTGTTAGCCAGGTTGATGGAGTTTCACATATGGCACCCACCTGCCAGCTCTGTGGCTCTGTTGGGGGAGGATTCAGAACAGAAACAACAGCCTCTGCTTGCCTTTCTGTCTGGGAGAAAACTCTTCCCCATCTCCGCTTTGATGCCAGACACTTCAGTCCCTCCCCATGTGCCACTGACTTTCCAGCTGCTATCCCAGTGCTAGAGCTTAGAAGGAGTGAGCCTGAATAAGTCTATGCATGGGTTCTTTAAGGGGAACTGCTTGTGACTCCAGAAGTTCCTTCCACCAAATCAATCCCTGCTGATTTTTGCTACCAGAAGTTATGGCGACTTATCTTCCTGGCACAGGAACCCTGGGCTGGGGGGCCTGCACGGGGCTAGGACTCCTCAACCCTCCCAAATTTTTATCCACCACACGTGGATGTGGGACCATCTTGTTCTGTGTCTCTGCCCCTCCTACCAGTCTGAATGGACGTGGTTTCTTTAATTTCATAGTTGTCAGACTTCCCTTCTTCTCAATTTCTGATGGTTCTGAGTGATGCTTGTTCTATATTTTAGCTGCAATTTTGATGTGGTTGTGCAAGAAGGTGAGCCACATTTACCTATGCCACCATCATGACCAGAAGTCTATACCCCAACAGTTATAATATTTTTAAAATTTACTTCTGCTTACATAGCCATTAGTGCCCAGTATAGGACCTTAAAGGAGAATTTTTGAAGCTACTTTTTGATAATTCATCCAAACATAAATTAGAACAGGAAGAAGAGCAACACTGCATTTTTCACTGTTATAAGAACTCAAATATGATTATCACTGGAAAACATGTTACCACTAAAATAAACTTATATCAAGATTTCAAAATACAAATTCAATCGCATGCTATACACATATGTGTCCATGTGTCCATGCATGTATGCTTAGGGTACAAATGCCTGTTGGGACTGTTTGAACAGTTCCTTTGAGCAATAAATCATCATATTTAAAAAAGACTACTTAATGACTATTTAAGATCATGCCATTTCCTCCAATATTGGTATCCATAGCAATTCTATTAACAAGTGGTAGGTTGTCGTTTTGTACTTGGATGTCATATCTAACCTCCATTAAAAAGTGTCCACCCCAGATGTCTCCACTACACATTCAGCTCTGTGCTGGAGCAAAAGGGGAGTTTTCGTCCCGACACTGACAGGATAATGATGAGAACCAGGCAACGGCTTACTCTCTCGCTCCTGAAAACTGAGGATGAGGTTACTTAGGGGCTCCTAAACCTCACCCAGCGGACCAGCCTCTGGGCATGCACTCTGGGGTGTAGAAAGCACTGTTCCCCAAGCACCACCTCTGTTACCCTCCAGGCCCAGATCAAAGGAGGACCCCCCTCCATGGGAGAGTCCCCCCCAGCTGCTCTTGCTGTCATCCCTACACTCTTCTGGGGGATCAGGCTTTGAAAAATCCCTCAGGGGAAATAAAATGAGATAGATAAGACCAACTGGAAATAAATGTGATTGGAGAGGCTAAAACAAAAATAGAGTCCTGATCAACCAGGAACTCCACTTGTGTTTTATTCTGTTACAATAATAAATAATTGAATAATTTCTGTACATCTACAAGGCCAGGCAATAGAAGCTCTGGGATAAGCGTGACTTCTACAAACCTCTTATAATGCCTACCTAAAAACAATTCATATTTATTAGTGGAGTAAATCCCTAAAATTCCTTTCTAAAGGCTCATCAACCCAGATTGGGTCCCAGCCCAACAAATCGAATTAGAAGTCCATGTAAGGCTGCTGAGTTATTAAAGTGATCTGCATGAATAGTCCCAGGTCGCCAGGAAACCTTCTTGTCCGACATTTAGTCAAATGCTGCCCTCTAGTGAGAAAACTCTTTAAAAGGCTTCAGCGGGCCCTGGGTTGAGGAAATACTCCTGAGCTTCAAAACGGAGACATGAAGGAGACAATCTTCACCTATAGATTAAAGTTATTTTAGATTAAAATATTATTTCATTTTAAATTTATTTCTAATGTCTAAATGTTCTTTCTAAAATCACATTATAAATAGTATAATATCAGATTACAGTGGTAGGGTAGCTCCACCAGTAAGACATTTAGACGTTTTAGGCTCCAGCATTTGATACCTAATAATAGTAACTTATATTAAAGTATGATATATTTATTTCCTCTAGCTAGTGATATAGGTAAAGAATTTCTGTGAAATTAAATGAGTGACAATATGGCTTCCCCCTCTATCAGTAAAAAAAAATGCAGAAGTAGTAATTCCACAGGATGTTTGTGTTATAAGCATTTCCTTACTTCTAGGTATTCATTTTGCCATACAATCAAGAATTACAATGTTCCTTTAAAAAATAATTATAATGTTCTTAAGCAATACAGGAGTGTGGCTATATTGTGGAATGGAAACTTGAGCTAGTGACTTCTAATTTAGCAAGGGTGTGGGGAGNTCTAGCTAGTGATATAGGTAAAGAATTTCTGTGAAATTAAATGGTGACAATATGGCTTCCCCCTCTGTCAGTAAAAAAAAAAATGCAGAAGTAGTAATTCCACAGGATGTTTGTGTTATAAGCATTTCCTTACTTCTAGGTATTCATTTTGCCATACAATCAAGAATTACAATGTTCCTTTAAAAAATAATTATAATGTTCTTAAGCAATACAGGAGTGTGGCTATATTGTGGAATGGAAACTTGAGCTAGTGACTTCTAATTTAGCAAGGGTGTGGGGAGGAAAATCGTTACTTTCAAACTTCTCCACAGAATTCTAATACCTTTATTCATTTAGCAGTAACAGGCATTTAGCATGTTTAATTGTATGTTAAACTGTAAATTCTGACAGTGCAAATATCCTCCTATGACACAATCTTCCTACTAGAGCATTCATTCATTCATTCATTCATTCATTCATCTTTTATGTCTCCACAAGCCCATATGCCTGCTACTCTGTACCCACAGCCCTGCTAGTGATGTGTGATGGAATGGCGAAAAGGATGGACCTCTTGCTCTAGCATATAGCTCCGGCCACCAAGCTGGGGGAGGCGGACATGTAATCAGGTCATTAGGAAACGTTTTCATAAATGCTTACGGTGAAGACATACATGTGGCTCTCTGAGGGCATGTCGGAGGACACCTGATTCAATGCTGGGGAGGCGGGAATGTTCTGCTCCCCAGGAAAGTAAGGTTTGAGTTTTGACAATGTTCTACAGCCACTGAAGGCCCTCTGAAGGTCGTGCTAACCAGACAGGCTAATTTCCTTCTACAGAAGCAGTTCCACCAAGACTGTGGTGCTGTGACCGTTACCTGCTTTTGCCCACATACCATTCTCAATTAGATACGCAGCGCGGTAGTTCCACACTCAGCACCAGCCACACACTGACATCTGTACCAAATCGCTCCATGAATGTAAAGAGAAATATTCCTATTTCAGTGAAGTTACATAGAAAATTTTGTTCTCCTTTCATACATTTAAACACATTCAGAAAACTATCTCTCTCTTGTTCAAGAAAAATAAGAAAACTAAAGTGAAATTATTTTGTAATTACATAGTCCTCCTGTGCTCCGATAGTATAGCTGCTGGCACCTTATGAGATTCTTGGACGAGTCATACATCTGTGTCGTTTCCCATTCAAATGCTCTGTAAGCCTATGAGCAATGCTGTACACGAAAATGACTCTTCTTTTCAACGTCTTGTATTCATCGTTGAGGGCTGTTGACTTTCGGCTCCTCATCCTCCAGTTAACCATGGTCACCTTGCTACATAGGAGAAAACTTCCTGCTTGAGAAAGATTTAATCTGATCCTTTCTCATCAAATGTTTTAGTCATTGAAAAAGGAAATAGAAATTGAAGTTTGGGGGGAAGTTTACTAAAGCCCTGGTCCTGGATTAAAATGTCAGCAATACATCAAGAACACATCTCTGAATGAGTAATTAGGTTAGAGAAATTTGCTATGGAAGAGATTTTTAACATTTTCTCTGAACTTATATACCCACGAAGAAAATTTTGTTGAAATTTTTAGTATTTGTCTATTAAAATATGTTTCATAGACAGTAATTTCTTAATTAGTGTCTTAAAGCTAATTTGAAAGCAGAAGAATTAAAAAAGATAGATGTGTGTGAGACACATATATGAAGGAAGGAAGCAGGAGCATTCTCAGCCCACACTGTGTGTAGGTGGGCTCACTTACAATCGTAAAGGGCACTCTAGGCTTTGAAGAATGGAAAGCTGTATAAAGGGAGGCAAGACTTCACAAGAAGAGTTAGGAAATCTGGGTTCTCCCTGGGAATGGAACAAAAACTCTAGCCAAGTCAGTTAACCTCCCTGTATTTGAATTTCCTCACTTGTCTTGTCTCACATGTGTCACTGGTTTACATAAGGATCCCATGAGCTAATCTTTATGAATATACATTAGAAACAACCTAAATACCCACCAATAGGGAAAAGATAAACAAATGTAGCATACTCTATAATGAAATACCACCAAAAAAAACCCCTGGAAATATATTAGATATATTCATATGTCAACATAGATAAATCTCAAAAAAAATTATAATGTTGAGTAAAAAATACTTTTAGAGAAAGAAAAAGGGAGAGAGAGACTTCTGTAGCCTGTCTCCTGTTTGCACCCGGGCCAGGGATCTTACGCCCCAGCTCGGGCATCAAACCCGCAACTACTCAGTTGTGGGGCCACACTCCAACCAACCGAGCCACACTGGCCGGGGTCACACTACTTATACTTTTAAAAAGCACTCAAAACCGTACTATATGTTATCTATGGATGACATATATATATCTAACAGTTTACATACATATAATCTTTTTTTAAATTAGACAGTGGATGTCCCTCAATAGAGAGGAAAAGAAACAAAACTCGCAGTTAGGAAGGACTTCAGTCAGTTACATAATTATTTTAAGAGACCAGAAGCAAACATGACAAATAGTTGACCATTATTTCCCAGTGCTGGGGAAAACGCTGTACATGCACTGCTCTTATTCTATGGTATTCCCCTCTACCTTTTAGATTTCTTTTTTAAATTAAATATTTAAGCTAAAAAAATAAACAGTAAGAGTAAAGCACCTTGGTTAAAGGTTAAAATAGAACTGATGCAATTACCCACAGATTTCTACAGTCTTTGTTGTATGACCTTCATTGGCAGATCAATATATGAGCCATCTGACCAGAAGGTCAACCTACACTTAATAGAGGATGTAGACAAATACCTGCATGAATAGATCGGGGGTGAAAGGGCAGACATGCATTCTCCTGAAAGAAAGTGTTTGAGATACGCAATATTTTTTTTAATATTTTATTTATTTATCTTTAGAGGGGAAGGGAAGGAGAGAGGAAGGAAACATCAATGTATGGTTGCTTCTCGTGCATCCCCTGCTGGGAAATGGCCCCTGCCGGGAACTGGCCTGCAACCCAGGCATGTGCCCTGACTGGGAATCGAACCACAATCCTTTGGTTCGCAGGCCCGCACTCAATTCACTGAGCTACACCAGCCAGGGCTGAGATATGCAATATTAATCCCAGACAACCTGAAAGTTTCACTTGCTACTAGTTAAAGATCCTGTTCCTGATCTGTCTTCAAATCTTCAGATAAGATCAGGACTTTATAATTAAAATTTGTTTAAAAGCAGAGGACAACTAAATTCCATCATGATTTTCATGTTTATATCAGCTTGAGGTGGTTTTTTCCCAATACTTTGTGCAAACAATTAAGAAGTTGACTGGACTGCCTCATTTAAAATTCTGGATCCCTGACCCTAGAGAATCAAGGTAGAAACTATGAGATTTGACTTATTTAATAGAAGGAATTTCAAATATAAACAGATTGTTTACATAAAATGAATTACGAAGAGCCATTAAGTACCTTTTCAAATGCTTACTTCATAATGAGAAAAATGTGATTTTAACTTATGCTGAAGCCTGGATGGGTGTGTTTTGGTTAGTTGAAGTGTCAACCCCATATGCCACAGTAGGCTGCGGGTTCAATCCTCGGATAGGGTGCGGATCGATGTTTCTCTTTCAAATCTGTGTTTCTCTTTCTCTCCCTTCTTCTCTCTCTAAAAGCAACTAAAGGCTGTCCTCTGGTGAAGTAAGTAAATAAATAAACAAACAAATAAGTAAAACAAGCTATACTGAAGCATCTGCCTTTTTTACCAATTAGATTGGCAAAGATCATTAGGTTTGCCAGACCACTTAATGCATGGTCCGAGTGTGGGGAATGAGGCACCTTCATCCAATACTAGAGGGGGTATAAATCAGTACAGACTCTATGGATGATAATTTCGCACCATCCACTAAAATTACAAATGTACATTTCTTTTGACCGGCAATTACATTTCTAGGAATTTATCCCACCGACATTTTTTGGTATATGTGTGACATGTCATATACACAGGCTAGTCTTGCTGCAGTGTTTTTAACGGCAAAATGGTGAAAATATCTTAATTTTTCACCTGTTGAAAGCTAATTAATTTTGGTACAATTTTAACAGAATAGTGCTGCCCCCCCCAAAGGAGGAAGCTCTTATGATTTGATATGGAAAACCTTCAAGATCAATTATCAAGAGAAAGAAGCCAAAGTGAGAAACAGTGTGTGAAGAACACTACCATTCGTACAAGAGGGAAAAGACAACACAGGCATCGGGTGTTTCTGAAAGAAGAGACAAGGTCATCTTAATACCGGTCACGTCGGGGGAAAAAGGACAGCAGTGGGGACAGCACTGAAGGTTAGTGTTTTATGACATACTGTACTTTAAGTTGTGAATTGTGCTACATCGTTCTTCAAATATAAGTTAAAATTTTAAGTGACTACCTAAGTTCAGCTATCACATTAGAAAGATATCTAAATTTTAACAGATGGTTGCAGTAAAGGGAAACACACACACAGGGAAAAAATTACATCCCAAGGAAAAGCTAAGAAAAACTTCCCCAGAGCGTGAACTCGTTTTGTCAGTTCTGGGAGATTACCTCACCTGAAGCTTCCACACAAAAATCAACTCAGATGTTCCTCACCAATTCCCAGTTCACCATCCTCAGCCAACCTCTGCTCAATGAAGCCTGAATTCAAATGTGTAACATAGCTTAAAAATCCAATAGGATCTTTTCCTAGCCGGTTTTAAATTTGATGGTGAAACTCAGCAGGTGTAATATAAAATACAAAAGCTACTTTCTCCCTTGACAAGGCAAAAATTCAGCTTCTTTTCTCAGAAATACATCAATATCTGCAATGTAGAATCTAAACAAGGTGAGCCGCGCGTTTCAAGTAGAGGAAATCCAGCACGTAAAGAGCACAAGCCATCTAACTGCGAGGCAGGTAGCCGCACGGATTGAAATTTCATCATAAGTAGCCCAGAGGGAAGTTTGTTCACCTCAGCGGATAGTTACTGATAATTTGCATCTGATTATTGGTTTACGTTTTATTTTAGCCCATTAACAGAAAGACTATTAGGAGGTTAAGAATTTTATGAAAAGACGTCTTTGTCTCCTTGAACTGGAAACCTCGAAGTGGGTATTTCTGGGTTTTAGTAATTTATTTAACTACATATTTATACCGAGGAATCAATTGCTTTGTAGATGTTCCGCCTTGTTGTTGTTGTTGCTGTTGTTTCCAATGTCTTCAGAGGCACTGCACCTAGAAATATATCGTCAGGTAATGGGGATCCCCAAATTTTGAGCACAGCGTCCTGATTCCACCTGCAGCAGAGGCTCTGCTAGCCGCCCTGTGGCGGTCGTCCGGCCCCTCCCACGCTCAGGGAAGGCATTTGACAACGTCTTGTTGGATCAGGGCAGCCGAGTTTCACTTCTGCTTTGAAGAGCAGTCAGTTGCCATTTCCCTTATGAAAAAATTTCCTTGTGAAATTCCAGGCAGAAAACCCTTCCCAGTGTTTCCCTGAGAAGCTTGGTACAGAATATCCTCCCAATGAATTAATCAGCTCTGAACTGACAGAATAACAGAGAAAAAGAGAAGAATTTTACTAACTGAACTTGGTATTTACAGAAATATGCATAAAAGAGAAAAATCTTCAATTTCCAATAAATGCCCATTTTTCTATAAGTTACAATATCTTCTAGAAATACAATGACAATTTCCCACACAGGCTCTCCTTTTAAAGATATAAAAAGACTTTTAAAAAAAATACCTGCCAAATAGACACCCACACATCTTTGGGATGTAAGCAAAGAGCTGGCTTTGCAGTCAGCTTTTAATGCTTTTAGTTAGGATGAAAACCCTGCTTCGGCGAGGCGGGTTTCTCCGTCCCACAGGACTTTAAAATCGAGTTTCACAGCCAGTCTTCGCCACGAGCTCCCACTGCACCGCTTCCTCACTGCCGTGCGCTTCACAGTCTCCCTGACTGATGCACCTGGCAGCCCGGAGCTGCCTATGATAATAACTGTGACACTTGTTTTTCTTCCGAACTCATTAAAAAGCAAGCATTGCATCTTACTAGAGAACTGAGTTGATCCCACATTGAATGTTTCTATATCTTACTTACAAATGACAAATAGCAACTACATTTGCACACATCTACACACATCTACACCTCCTGCACGTTCTATTACACCCTGCTGCCCACCCAGGGGTGGCCACCCAAACCAATAGCCATCCATAGGCTGTTACTCAAGGGCACACCTAAAAGGTAGGATCTGCACTGAAGGAAACAAATCCCTTCATTATGTTTATTAGCTGTCATTGTAACATTTTTTTCCTTTTTCTAAAATAAAAATTACCCCATAGGTCATGTATAGTTCATTTTTTGAAACAGGTGGGAGCCGTGTCTATAAACTTGTATTCTGCACCTGTGCTCCTCCTTTGCCACTGGCCTGGGTTAAAAATGGCAACCTGTCTTTTCATTTGGTTAAATAAATAAACAAACAAACAAACAAATAAATCAGATGTCCCCAGGTTAAGACCCAGCATTCCAAGTTTCAGCCCAGAGTGAATTTGTGCGGCCAAGTTATAAACCCCTGAAAATAGGAAACTAATGCCACGAGGATTTAAAATAATAGAAAATGTTTCACATAATATAAATCCATAAGCAGTGCATTATGTTTAAGTCTTAATATCTACATACTTGGATTATCTTATATCTTGACAATCACACAAAGTAATCTTGCTCCCTCGCTCCCTTCCTTTGACTCTGGGTTTCATTCCTATGTATTAACAATGCTCTGGGCCATAAAATACTGTATTAATATTAGTTTGTCACAGCAGACTAAATTTAGAACAACTCATTAATATGGGAGAGTTAAAGGCAGTCAGCCAAGAGTACCAGCGACTATAAGCTCCTAAGGCTATAAGTTATGCAGATATGCCACTTGAACTGGAGAGGCAGCCATTCTTTGGTGACTAATAAGAGATTCTATTAGTTCTAAGCTGATTCTAATTCTAATTAAGAAATGTGGGAAAAGGCAATTTTGCCATTGTAGGTATAGTTGATATGCAATTGGAAAAAGTCTTATATCATACTGCTTGGCTTCTCCCAGTCATATAAGATTAGTAGCACATGCATGGAATGAATATTCCTCCCACTGTCAACATAAAAAAAAAAAGCTTTGCTGCCACATTTGCAATGGGTGTAACCATAATCGATGTTGCAAGAAGTATATAGTCAGTCATCAGGGCTTTTCCAAAGCAGAACTTAATTGTGACTCAGAAACACTCCAGTTATACAAAAAGTTTTGACTTTTTTACAAATAAAAAACCTTTCAAATGGACACTTCTGGACCTATTATGCCTTTCTTTGGGCTTGTCAAGTATTAATTTATTTTTTAAATGTAGTCCCTTGCTAAGCTACAAATATTCATGTTTAACACCAAGTAGCAGTTCAGGGGCTGACAACTTGGTATGTACCTTTTGAATGATGCATAGAAAGCAGCAGTTAGCACAAAGAAAAAGCCACCAGATTGGTCTCAGGGAAACCCAGTGTCTGAATTTTTCATGACTCCTCTAGCACTTAAAGAATAAAAAAACTGGCTACTAGTGTTGGAAGACCAACGTCAGGAAGGTCAGAGCCTGGAAACATGCGAGAGATTCCAGTCTTGCCTGGGGAAAGTGAAAGGGGATTTAAGCTGCTTAGGAGAATTAGAAAAAAAGAGAGAGAGATTTCTTTTGCTTTGTTTTGGTATTTTATAAACACCAGAATGGAGAAACAAAAGCTATAAGAACTTACAGTCATACCTCTCTGGGGTTCTTTATGTTTATTTCTCTAAGGACACCAAAAACTTACCTCCTCTTTGGGGTTATGAAGCTTGTTATTAAACTTCCCCAAATCAGGCCTTTCCTGGTGTACTTACTCACTCTTAGGGGTTCTCTCTCCCAAGGAACCCGACGAAGAGGGGAAAGGAGAAGCGATGCACACGTTTGTTTCCCCGGATGTGCGTGCAGACCTCTCCTGAGGTCGTGAGGGGCAAGTGGGGAGGATGATATCTTAATTACAGAAATGCCCAGTGGCTCAGGCTGAAAACTGTCCCCCTTTGATGAACTTTTCTGCCTTTTATGATTTATAAAAATCTAAATTGGATCCAGGAAAACAAATGAGTGGCACCTATGAAAGGGGAAAAAATGTACAGTGTTTAAGCAACAGATAACTTCACCTGTCACCGCCTCATTAAGTTCTTAATGAGTTCTTTTCTATTCTTGGTCACATCTGATTTTTTTTTAAATATAAGTCCCTTTGAACAGCTGGGAGTAAGAATCGCCTTTGATCACTGACTTCTTCTGAATTTTTAGTCAAAACGAGGACATTTTCATCCTGACTTGGGGTATTTTTTATGAGTTTATTTCCCCCAAGTATATTCCTGGGCATAGATTTCTAGGCCGAGAAGAGCCTGAACAATTAATGTATACATTTTTACATAAATGTTTATAAATTTAACAAAGGGAGAGAGCTTTGCCACAAGAAGCCTCAGCTCTTTTGAAGGCGGTTTTCTAATGATGACCCTTGGCGTGTTGGACCACATGGGATTCCTCTGAGAAGAGTCGGATGAAAATTAGTCTATTCTCATTTCAAACAGAATTTTGCTGAAGTCCTGATCAGAGCATCAGCATGGAGTCCGGGGAGACAACACTCGCTACTTGATTCACTCCGCAGCCTCCCTCTCCTGGTAATTGTTGCAGGAACGCATAGTGACAAGGCCCTAGGATGTGAGCGGTCTGGATGTACTCCGGCTGTTACGCTCTGTTTAAAGATTTAAACCATCAGGGTATGATAAGGCTTTTTGATGTTCATTGAACACGGAGCTTGGGTACAGAAGAAGGGGAAAGGGCTTCTCCAGAAGGCAATCATCTCTCAGAGCCACAGTAAGACAGAGAGAGGTGGGGAAATCTCAGCCTCGGCACAGACCGGGAACAAAGGGAGATGAAAGGGCCAGGGTGAGGAAGGGGCCAGCTCTGGCTGTGAGGCAGAGCCCGCTCTGTGAGAGTTCAGCGCCTTAAAATGCAGGGGAAACATTTAGTGTTCCTCTTTCATTAAAACACACTCGGGGTTTTTTTTGAAGGGTGGGGGACAGGTGCACAGGGAGGAGACGGTGCCAGCTGCAAATTTGGGTGGCTTCGGTTGGCCCTGGATTTAAAAGAGCCTCCCCATGGCTTATTTTGAAATTATTTAATGAGTATTTATTTTGAGTCAGATGAATGCCCTTTCCAGGGCCCACCCCTGAAAATTTGGAAGAAGACCTTCTCTAAAGTACATTTTTAAGATCCTCACACTGTTTTTTCCCCCAAGGTAAAACCTGAATATTTGTCTTAAAAGAACATAAAGATCAAGAACGTAAGGGGGGAAAGTGCCCCCCACAGAACCCAACCCAATTTTTTCCTATCTTTGGCAGAATACCAGCTTTTTTATCCTGTTCTCTGCCCTATTGTGTCATGTTACCCAGCCCTGCACTTTGTATTAATTAATTAGATAAGATTAATTAATTAGATAAGATTGTATTAATTAAACAAGAATGAAGACATGTCTATCTTTATTTCCCCAGCCCCTAGCACAAGGTATTTGCTCATAAATGTGTAGTGAATGAATGAATGAATGAATGAACCAGCCTAGGAAACGACAAAATAGATATCCATTTATTTTCAGGTCTCCATTTAAATTTACAGAGAATTGCTGCATCAAGTAAGCCAGCAACCACGGTTCTTCCCTCTTGCGTTCCACACCAGCAAACGGTGTGCCCAGCATAGCATTTGAGAGGTGGGGCTGGGGAATCAGACCCACCTGTAACTGAAGGCTGCTTATCATAGGACTCTGGGAAACTTACTTCACTGCCCTGAGCTTTATTTTTCTCATCTGCGAATTAGGAATTTACTCAAAAGAGCCCCATCTTTAGAGTGATAAAATCCAAACGAAATACCTAGCAAAATGTTTGGTGTATGGTAAATCTTTCAAAACGTGTAATTATAGTAATTAACATGGTTGTTATTATTACTATTGCTCTCCAATATATTTCAGACATGGTGGCATCAGAAGGGGATTTTAGAAGTACACAGTTAACAATGCAATTTAAAGGCAGGAAGTTATATTCACATATGCTACTGAGGGGTTGTTTCCATACTTGTTTCTATAATGACATGAATAAACGTGTTGAAATCTGCTAACCCCCTCTAGTCTGACCATGGCTCTTGTTCCCACCTCATATGAGTGTTTTCTAGTAATTAGAGGTAAACCTCTTCACTTAGGTATCAGCAACAGAATTAGAAGTGAGTGTGACCAAACAAACACCAGGAAACAAAAACAGGTCCCGCCTGTTTGAAGCAAAACGACATGTACAGTGCCGTACCCCTCTGCACGCAGACTTCGGTTCCTAACAACATAGAGATCACTGCTCCTGAGCAGGCAGAAAGGAGATGAGGTCCAAAGCCAGTTCTGTCCCACCGTGGCCACGGCCCACCTGAGCCCCCCAAGAGCGTCCCCAGGGAGCCCTGCTGCAGAAGCAGCTACTGAACACCGTCACCTCTCTCGCAAACCAGGCCCTGCGGTGTAATCCTCACAACCATCCTCTGAGGAAAGTGTGGTTCACAGATGAGGAACCTGAGGGGTAGAATGATGGTACCAACAAATGATACTTACTGCCCTCTTTATTTTTTAATTTAACATTGGCTCGCCCACCCAGTGCACCGGACCCGAGCGCCCTATCTCTCTGAGGCTCTGTATGAGCCCTCTGTCTCTCTGGACCTCAGTGTCCTCGTTTGCACCACTGCGGGGTGAGAAGCGGGGTGGCTGGGATGATCTGGACCAGCCCCATAGTCTACGATTCGTGCCAGGAGGGCTGAGCTCCTCTGTTGACTGGAATCCCTGTGCAAACCACAAGCCTCATCTCATGGCCTTTCTCTCCAACCTCCCCAGGCCTTCCCGCCTCCAATGCCAGAAATGGGAGTGAGTGCCGACATTACCATTATGGAAAGAGTCTGTTTTAGCAGAGATCAAATCTAGGGAGCATTATGGCCAAATATCCCACTCCATGACTCAAACATAAGAGCATCACGGTTTCCTTTTCCCTAGCCCATTATATGGACAAACCCAATCCTCTAAAAAACAAACTGATTGATGATATAATTTAATATCTTTATATGTTATCTAGTGGCAGAATCAGTCTGCTGCGAGTTCCACCATCCAAGACAGAGAAAAAGAAAAATTGTACCAGTTGCTTTTCTTTCATTGCACTTCTGGGTGCTCTGAGGAAAAAACTCTCTCCAGAAAATCAATAAGGCAGATTGAGCCCAGCAGTCCCCCATTACAGAATTAAATCCATGTGCCAACACGAAACAATGAAGAGACCCAACTAGCAAGGGATCCATTTGCTTTGTTTGACTTTGTCTACCTGGGAATGAGACCACAAGACTGGCTGTAATTTAATGCAAGCCTTGGCCTATCCTGGCCATGCATATGACTGACCCTCAGGGCACGACCATCAATTTTCTATTAAAGATCAGAGATTTGACATATCAAAGTCAACATCTAGCTGAATAACTGCAGTAACTTGATAATAATTCTTTTGTGGATTTCACAGTGGCTTTTCAGTAAAGTATCAGAAAGGTAGCCGATTTCAATCCTGACCTGGCAAGATCTGAATATGAAATAAAGGATTTCAGCTTGATCTCCCCATGATGTGAGGATGAATGTGTTGGTAAATGTTAACTTAGTGCTCTGAATAGCTCAGTAATAGATGGGTTTAGACAGTAATAGGTTTAAAATGTCAACTTATTGAATAATAATTTCATGTTGTACAAATACTATGTGTAAGAAGGGATTTGTTTTGCAAATTTTGAAATAAATGAATGGATTTATAATGTCCTTGACTGTTCCACTGTTTCGGTCAGAATTTTACAGAAGAATCACAATTGGTTTTTGTTTCCCCTGCTCTTCTCGTTTTCCTGCGCTAGTCTCTCTGCAGTTTTTATAATTACGGGGCCTCCCTGAGTTTCGGTCTTTGATGGAACGCTTCCCCGTTTTGGTCCCCAAAGCCAGGCTGATAACATTATTTTCTAGTAAAAATAAAAACTCAATTATCCCTCCCTATAAAATGTTTCATGACACCAATAGCATAAAAACCTTTCACCAACCCAGCTGTAAAATGCTCAACTGTTCAAAACACAACAACCAAATAAAATTGTTTCCATAACTGAACTCAGCCCTTCAGTCCAATTATAAGCTGACAGCTCTATAAATCCTAGTGGAACACAAGTGTGGGCAAAACTGGATGTGATTGCGACACAGAGGACCTGGGACAAACACTTCCACCACAGCGTGTGGGAAAGGCCCCCAGATTCCACAGTGAACCCTGTCCCTTCCCCCACAACACACACATACACACACTGCCAAGTGTGTTTTATGGAGTAAATATGTCTGTTCAGGGGAAAGGAAGATATCAAGAAACTGTCCAGGTGAGCTCTCTGAATACTTCAAGACTGATTCCTTAGCTCCTTACCTTACATCAGCTTCCCAGAAGACTCGGGAGGAGAAACCAAAGGAGCCCACCCTTGAAGACCACCAGCCTGGCACTCCAAGGAGCTCTTTGTCTTATGTGTCTTGATTTCCACAAAACCAAACACCCTTTAGTGGCTTATAGATGCTCACCCTTGGGTCATGTCTGCATCAAATGCTCTAGAACAGATCTGCACAACCACTGAGTTCAATGGTTGAGCACATTCCCCTCTGCTCTGCATCCACAGAGAGACAGAGTCCCAGTCTGAGTTCTCCCCGAGGCTGACCACAAGACAAGGGGGTGAGTGCCAGGAGTTCATTTGGAAGGTGCAGGAAATATCGGTAAGGGAATAAGACAGGGGAGCAAAGGCAGCCAATAAAGGGTATGTTATCAAGCCAGTTACTACCTTGCATAACTGGAACTTGGGCTACAAAAAGTCTCAAATAACATGGGAACTGAAGTATTAGAAACCAACTCCCCGTCAGTCATTGGTTGAGGTTTCTCCTGAGGTACATTCATTTTTCTGCATTTCCAGCCCACTGTACGAGTAGGCAGAGGGTCTCAGGGCCACAGAAAGCTCTGAAGTAAATAAAGCAGATCCTGGAAGCTTGACACCAGGTGCTATGCCCTAAAGTGGGAAGGGAGAAGGATGTGGGTGGGGGGCGCGGAGAGCCTCTGCCACAGACCCTGGCCTTTTTTTTATTAACCTTTGAAGCTTTCTCACTTGTTTTGAAATTATGAAAGTGATATGGCTGATGTAAAACAGCAACATATTTAAACAGCGTAGAAAAGTGGGACTATTTTTAAAGACCTTCTTCCTCCCAGTCATTCAGCCCTAATAGTAGAAATTTATTTTAAATTTTTTTCCAGTTGCTACCTAGTGATTTCCAGTCAAATATTTCACTAAGTATTTTTACAGCATTGATTTGAAATATCTCTTTTATCAATAATCAATTCCCATATGGATTTAGTTCTATTTCTGGAGTATCAATTTTAAGTGTTATAAATTTGGAATGTAGTTTATTATCTGTAAGACAGATAATAAACCTAAACCCCTTTAACCGCTAAAATTTTTCCATGTTTATTTTTCTAAATAAATTATGTTATTTTGTCAAGATTACAAGAGTTGGTATTTTATTAGAATTTCTTGAATATCTAGATTTAGAGAGAATTGTCATGTTTACAGCATTCAATTTCCCATACAACAACAAAATGTATTTTTTCATTCATTAGCCTTCTTTTATGTGCCTCAGCAAAATTTGTTTTGTCCAGTTGTGATTTTGTGCCTCAGAGGCAGAGAGGTAAGCGATAATCATTATTCTCAATTATAGTGAACTATGTTCATGTTCTTTACCAAGAAAAGTTAAAGTTTTCTTCATATAATTCCTGCACCTCCCTTATTGAATTTATATGTTATTAATCATATCTATAGCTTTGGCAAATGAGTTGTTTTAGTGAATTATGTTTATTCTAATTAACTATTGATTTGGGGGTATTAATTAGATACCCAGCTGCCCACTGGATTTTTTTATTGTCTCTAAAGATGTTTCCTAAGTTGATAATCTTGGATTTCCCAAGTCTATAATTATATCAAGTAGAAATAGTGATTTTTAAAATCTGTTCTAATATTTACACACTAATTATTTTTCTTTTCTAATTACATCAGCTAGTGCTTTCAAGATAATATTAAGCAATAACAATGTTTGCTGGCCATTGTCTTGTTTGCAAATTTAATAAGAATGCTTCTAGGATTTTATTACAAAAAATGGTGCTGGGTTTTAAACTAATATATATATATAATTTAATATATATTTAAACTAATATATATATATCATGTTGAGAAAAATCAATTTATTTTTACCATAAAAGTTTAATTCAGGCAAAAATATTTAACTTCTAAAATTAAACAATATCTATTGAAGAGTTTTTCTCTTTTGACCTGTTTATATGGCAAATCATGTTAACACATTTCCTAATAATAAATTATTTTTGCATTCCTGAATTGATTCAGTTTAGTCATATTCTTTTCTCATTGCACTAGATTCATTTGCTATATTTTATTAATTTAGAAAAGTCTCTAATTACTAAGAAAGTTTATGGATATTTCTCCCTTCTTGTGCCATCTTTGACAAATCTTAACACCAGTGTTACGGTAAGCAGGCCTCTCCTGAGGACTAGCAGAGGAGATAGTTCCTGATTTAAGAGTTGATTTTAGACCAGCGAAGGAGGATTCCCTGGAGGCCACCGGACTTCTCTTGGCATGACTCCAAGTATGGATGTGGGCATAGTTCAATTCAAAAATATGTATTAATCACATACAGATTGGGCAAAACTATGTAAGTGGAAATTTGGCTCTTAAAATTGGTATGCAAGGCAAAGAATATCGCACCTTACTGTATCAAAATGTTGAAAGGGACTTTTCATTCGTCTTAAAATTTAAACTGAGGCCCAAAGGAGAAAATAACAAATATCCTTTCATCTGATAGAAAAACAACAAGCACCCTTGAAAGACTTGCTACAAGATAGGAAAACAGTGCTGTGACCCAAACCTAGATTTAAACTCAAGACTTTTGAAATGAAGATTGAGATGGTCATTGAAGTAAAAAGCTGTCAACTGAATCAGCAGCACTGTAGCATTTCTTCTCATCGGTGACCCCTCCTAAGCCAAGTAAGAAAAGAGCTTCAAACAAATCTCTTGTAGAAATAGGTAATGTCTTCCAGAAGAGAAGACTGACATGTTTTCCTCCAACAGAGATGCTGAGCTGCTGGGACTCTCCAGTGTCCCCAGATGAAAGCTGAGCCTGGAGCAATTCGTGGAAGATGCTGACAACGTCCTGGGATGAAGAGAAAAACTTGTATAGACCACACTGACAAGAAAAGATAGCAATATGAATGGCTTATCCTCCGAGAATTTGGTAGGACAAGCATGTGGACTTTTGCTCTGAACTAAGGGGTCATCTCATGATGACTCCCTTGAAAAGTCTCCACTGAAGGAGGCCACCTTCCAGAACAAGACAACACCAGCAGAATGATGCTGGCAATCTACCATTCTAAGCAAGAGCCAAGAGAAGTGTTGTAAGAGCTCAGCTAGAGAACGGATCTTCCACACTGAAAACCAGTGCAGTGCTAACGATCCCCACAGAGATCTCCAAGGAACCCACAAAAGCTTCCCAGTCTGAGTAAGCCAACTTTCAGCTATCTGCCCCGTGGAAGGCACCTAGGCCAGATTTTATCCCCACCTGTCAGGTAAGCATTGCCGTTTTAATCCTCTTCTCATCCTTTTGCCCTAGTACAGGAAGAGTCAGAAGCATTAAAAAAGGGGGCGAGAAAAGTACACAAAAAAGGCAGAGTAGCCCTGGCTGGTGTGGCTCAATGGACTGAGCACTGGGCTGTGAATGGAAAGGTTGCAGGTTTGATTCCCAGCCAAGGCACATGCTGGGGTTGCAGGCCAAGTCCCCAGTTGGGGGTGTGCAAGAAGCAACGAATCATGTATCTCTCACACATTGATGTTTCTCTCCTTTTCTTTCTCTCTTCCCCTCTTTCTAAGAGGAAAGAAATAAAATCTTTTTTAAAAAGTAAATAACACAGAGTAATAGTGAAAAAACAAAAACTATACATCTTCCCCAGCTGGTCTACAGATTGATGAGTGGAGCTAAAGATCAATAAGGAGTAGAGGAAAGAAGTCTGGAAGTGAGAGAATGAATCTGGTTTAAATGGGACTGTCCATTTAATGCCTTAAAATGAGACAATTCTCAAGCCAAAGATGACAGGAAAGGCCATTAGATTTGCCCCAGATATTATCAAGGTGTGAAAGAGACCCAGCAGCCCATTTCTGAAGGCAGAGGTGAGACACATGACGTAGTCAAAACTCCCCTTGAAAATCTCTCAGGAAGGGTTTACATCACAGACTGACACCTCATCTTTCTTTAAGTCCAACAGAACAAGCTTTTCTTCCTGCACTGGAACAGATTGCAGCTATTTCCATTGAACAAAGATGAAGTAGTTGGCTTTGTTCAGCAAACATGTTGTAAGAAAATATGTACTTTTGAACACAAGAATCAGTCCTGGCTGGTGTGGCTCAGTGGACTGAGTGCCAGCCTGTCAACCAAAGGGTGGCTGGTTTGATTCCCAGTCAGGGCACATGCCTGGGTTGCAGGCCAGGTCCCCAGGGGCATGCAAGAGACAACAACACACTGATGTTTTTCTCCTTCTCTTTCTCTCTCCTTTCCCCTCTCTCTAAAAATAAACAAATAAAATCTTTTAAAAAATAAAAAATACAAGAATCACTGGGGCAGGGAACTTCAGTCAAGATAGTGGCATAGGTAAACACAGCTCACCTCCTCACATAACCACATCAAAATTACAACTAAATTATAGAATAGCCACCATTCAGAACCAACAGAAATCAAGTTGAATGGAAGTCTAACGACTACAGAGTGAAAGAAACCACATCCATCCAGACTGGTAGGAGGGGTGGAGACAGGGAATAGGCTGGTCCCACATCCAAGTGAGATGGATAAAAATTCGAGAAAGACATCTTGGGTGTGAGGAGTTCCAGCCCCATAACAGTCACCCCAGCCCAGGATTCCAGTGCCAGAAAGATCAGCCCTCATAAATTCTGACTGCAAAATCCAGCAAGGACTGAACTGAAGAAACTTTTGGAGTCCCAAGCAGTTCCCCTTAAAGAACCCTCACATGAACTTATTCAGACTCATTCCCTCTGAGCTCCAGCACCAGGATAGTAGCTTGAAAGTCACCTGTGGCATACAGGGAGGAACTGAAGTGACTGGCATCAAGGCAAGAGCTGGAGGATAGCTTTCTCCCAGACAGGAAGGCTGGCAGAACCACAGAGTTTAAAGGCTGGGATTATATCTGAGACTCCATCAACCTGGCTAACTCTATTAACCCTGTCCTAGAGATGCCCTGAGGCTCTGTCCCCCCAAACTTATAGCTGTGAACAGTAGCTTCTCCACATAAATGGCTGATCTTGACTCATGCTACACAATTTCCTAAATCCTTACAAACAAGTAACAGCTGAACTCAGTGAGCCCCCAGGCCCTGCACCTCTTGCTAAGTGGCCCCACGAACACCTAAATGCACAGCTTGGCTTTGCCTGGGGATCTCCAAGCCCAGCACAAGTAGCACCCACCTCAGATTGCTTTATAACTTAGGCAGGATGGCCCCAGGCAAAACACAGGTAGGGGCTGACCTTGGCCTGCACTACCCAGGAAACTCCAAGGTCTGTGCACCCAGTGGACAGCTACAGACCACACTAGAGCACCACCATCCTACCCCTGCACAGCTGGTCCTCCATGGAGGGCAGAGGTTTGTGGTCAGTGATCACAGCCAATCCTTGCAATTAACTGGCCTGGGTAAATCCCTCCCATTGACCTGCCAACAGCAATCAGGTCTCAACAACAAGAGGAGGTGTACTCAGCCTACATGAAGGGCACACCTTGAGTACCCATCTTAGGTGAGAGGGAAGGCTGTCCCTACAGGACATCTACTACATTAGCCAATTCTATGAAGACAGAGATTCATAGCAGCTCTGCCTAATAAATAGAAACAAACACGGGGAGGCTGTCAAAATGAGGAGATTAAGAAACATGGACCAAATGAAAGAACAGATCAAAACTCCAGAGAAAGAGCCACACAAATTGGAGATAAGCAATCTATCAGATGTAAAATTCAAAGCCCTGGTTATAAGGATGCTCAAAGAAAGTGAGGACCTTAACAGCATAAAAAATATCCAATCAGAAATAAAGGGTACACTAATTGAAATAAAGAACAATTTACAAGGAAAAAATAGTAAAGTGAATAAAGCTCAGAACCAAATCAACAATTTGGAACATAAAGAAGCAAAACACAACCCAGTCGGAACAACAAAAAGAAAAAAGAATCCAAAAAAAATTAGGATAGTAAAAGCAACCTCTGCAACAGCTTCAAGAGGTCCAACATTTGCATCATAAGAGTGCTGGGAGAAGAAGAGAAAGGGTAAGAAATTGGACATCTATTTGAAAAAATAATAAAGGAAAACCTCCATAGTTTGGTAAAAGAAATAGACAGGCAAGTCTAGGATGCATAGAAAGTCCTGAACAAGATGGATACAAAGAGGCCTACCCTAAGACACATCATAATTAAAATGCAAAAGTTTAAATATAAAGAGAAAATCTTAATAGCAGCAAGAGAGAAGCAAACAGTTAACTACAGAAGAGGTTCCCATTAGAATGTCAGCTAATTTCTCAAAAGAAACTTTGAAGGCTGGGGGGATTGGCAAGAAATATTCAAAGCCACAAAGAGCTAGGGACAAAGCCAGGATTACTGCATCCAGCAAAAATATTTAGAATCAAAGGGCATATAAAAAGCCTCTCAAAAAAGAAAAAACTAAAGGAGTTCATCATCACCAAACCATTATTACATGAAATGTCAAAGGGACTTATTTAAGAAAAAGAAGACCAAAACCATGAAGAATAAAATGACAATATACACATACCTATCAACAATTGAATCTAAAAAACGAACAAAGCAAACAAGAAGAGCAGAGACAGAATCATGGATACAGAGAGCATTATAATGGTTGCCAGATGGGAAGGGGGTGTAAGGGAATGAGTGAAGAGGTGAGGGGAGTACAAAATATGAATAGGTAGTCACAGAACAGCCATGGGGATGTAAAGTACAGTACAGAAAAGGGAGTAGCCAAAGAACTTATACACATGACCCATGGACATGACAATGATGTGGGGTTTGCCTGAGGGAGTCTTCGGTGCTGGATGGAGGGGGGCAATGGGGAAAAATTGGGACAACTGTAATAGAATAATCCATAAAATATAATTTTTAAAATTTACATTAAATATTTTACATAATAAAAAATACACATGAGAATTACACTCAGCATCACAATATGCTCACACTGCAAGAGTGACAAGGTCACTGGATCTACATAAGAGAATGGAAGACAGAAGATGATGGTCTCACTGCTTCTTCAAGGTCATAGGCTAATTAAATACAAGAGGAGTGGCGTCATTCAGTCCCCCCAATAAAATATTCCTCGCTCCCTTTTTTCTCTTTCCTCTCCTCTCTTCACCTCTCCTACTCGCTGCTTCTTCTCTCTCTCTCCCCCCTCCTTTCTCTTTCTTTCTTCCACCACCCTGACTATGTAGAGTTATATTACTCAGAAGAGGTCTGACTCACATATGATACAATTCCACTTTACCTCACCCTGTGAAGCCTCAAACATGAGTAAAACATACTTCTCAACAAGTTCTAAGATAAGTGGGAGAAAAAACTATGGAAATAAATGTATAAATGCTTGTCTTTCCACTTCTTGCCAAAATGGAGGCATAGGTAGATATACTTAGTCTCTTTGCACAACCAAAAGAGGGACAATGACGAATGTAAAAATGAAAATAACCAGAACTGCCATAGAATTGAACTATATGGAGGTCCAACAACCAAAGAAATAAAAAAGAAATATTCATTCAGACTGGTAGGGAGGGCAGAGACAGGCAGTGATCACAGAGAGGATGTGTGGTAAGGCAGAGACTGGAGGACCAGGCTGGTGAGGAGGTGGCTGGCAGACCAGGTGGTCCCACATCTGCATGGAGATAAACAGGGAGGAACAACTGGGGAGTGAGACAGACCCAGGCAAACCCAGGTTCCAGCATGGAAGAAGAAAGCCTCAAAACCTCTGGCAGTAAAATTCTATGGGGGTTGTAGTTGCAGGAGAAACTCCCAGCTTCACAGCAGAGTTTGTTGGAGAGATCTACAGGATCCTAGAATGTACATGAACCCACCCACCTGGGAGTCGGCACCAGAAGGGCCAATTTGTTTATGAGTAGTGGGGAAAGTGACTGAAAGCCAGCCAAGGGCTAAGCGGGTGGCATTGTTTCCTCTTGGACCCCTCCCCAACATACACTGCCACAACACAGTGACATGGGTTGTCCTGCCCTGGCCAATACCTAAGGTTCTGCTTCTTATGATGTAATAGGTGCTCAGAGACAAAGAAATACAGCCCAAATGAAAGAACAAGTCAAAGCTCCAAAAACAGAAATAAGAGATGAAGAGATAGCCAACATAGCAGATGCAGAGTTCAAAATACTCATAATCAGGACACTCACAGTTGAGTTTGGTCACAAAATAGAGGGAAAAGTAAAGGCTATGAAAAGTGAAATAAAGGAAAATGTACAGGGAACCAACAGTGAAGGGAAGGAAACTGGAACTCGAATCAACAATTTGGACCAGAAGGAAGAAATAAACATTCAACCAGAACAGAATGAAGAAACACAAGAATTCAAAGAAAAAATGAGGAGAGGCTTAGGAGCCTCCGGGATAACTTTAAATGTCCCAACATCTGAATCATAGAGGTGCCAGAAGGAGAAGAGGAAGAAGAAGAAATTGAAAACTTATTTGAAAAAACAATGAAGGAGAACTTCCCCAATCTGGCCAAGGAAATAGACTTCCAGGAAGTCCAGGAAGCTCAAAGAGTCCCAAAGAAGTTGGTCCCCAGGAATCACACACCAAGGCACATCATAATTCCATTAACCAAGATTAAAGATAAGGGGAGAATCTCAAAAACAGCAGAAGAGGAGACAGGTACCTACAAAGGAGTTCCCATAACACTATCAGCTGATTTCTCAAAAGAAACCTTGCAGGCAAGAAAAGGCTAGAAAGAAGTACTTGAAGTCATAAAAGGCAAGGACCTATATCCAAGATTACTCTATCCAGCAAAGCCATCATTCAGAATGAAAGGGCAGATAAAGTGTTTCTCAGATAAGGTCAAGTTCAAGTTCATCATCACCAAGCCCTTATTATATGAAATATTAAAGGAACTTATCTAAGAAAAAGATCAAAACTATGAACAATAAAATGACAACAAACTCACAAATGAACCTAAAAAAATGGAAAAAACTAAGCAAACAACTAGAACAGGAACAGAAATGGAGATCATGTGGAGTGTTACAAGTGGGGAGGGGAAGGAGAATGGGGAAAAAGATACAGAGAATAAGCATAAATGGTAGGTAGAAAATAGACAGGGGGAAGTTAAGAATAGTATAGGAAATAGAGAAGCTAAAGAACTTATGTGTACAACCCATGGGCATAAACTAAGGTGGGGAAATGCTGGTTGAGGGGGGAGTGCAGGGCAGAGGGGAAAAAGGGGAGAAGGAAAAAAAGCTTCTCCAGTAAAAGTAACCTTAAGATCTGGTGGAGATGTGAGGGATACATCCTGGCCTTTACCCTGAGAGACTTACCAAGAAAAGTAAAATGGTCTAGCCCCGCCTTATCTGCCTGAACAGGCAGTTCCCACATCTCAGAGCAGCAGTCTCTTCCTTAGTTGAATTTGGAAAACTACTTCTTAAAATCAATAGCAGCAAAATGTATCCCTTTGGTTTACAAAGATCAGACAGTTGTTTCTCCAGTCCTTTCAAGGCATTGGATGAGAAAATTCTAAGAGAAGTTGATCCTTGCACCAAGGTATTAAAATTGCCAGATTTTGGCCCAGGCCAGGTGGCTCAGTTGGTGGGAGCACCATCCTGCACATCAAAAGGTTGTGGGTTCGATCCAGTAGGGACACGTGTAGGAGACAACTGATCAACATTTCGCTCTCATGATATTTCTTTCTCTCTCTGTCTTTCTCTCTCACTCTCTCGTTCTCTCCCCCCCACCACATCTCCACCTTCCTCTCTATCTAAAAAAATCAATAAACATATCCTCAAGTAAGAATCAAAACAAAATGTTAAGTTGCCACATTTGGGAATCCAGGCAAGACCCAGGGCTACATCCTGATGCTATGATCTGTACCTCACTGTCTCTGAAGTAACCGTTAATACAATTTTGTAAACTTATTACTCCTGAAATAACAGTGGATCTACAACATCTATAATCAGGTATTGATATAACTATAAACAGGTTTTGAAAGGAATTTACAAAAATTTGAGGACTATAAAACCCATAAAGCATAAGCCTGAAGGCAAAAACATCGGTAGCTCTGGGAATTTTAGGCCTTTTTGTCATTCAGCATTATTGAAGCATAACTGACAAAGGTTATAAGATATTTAAAGTATAGATCCTGATGATTTTTACATACATGTATACTATGAAAGGATTCCTTCCATCTACTTAATTAACACATCCATCACCTTACATACTTATCTTATTTTGGTTTTTATTTCTGGTGAGAACATTTAACATCTGCCCTCTTAGGAAATTTCGGTTACACAATACAGTGTTATCAACTATAGTCACCATGTTATACATTAGCCCCTCAGACCTAATTCTTCTAATGGCTGAAAGTCCGTACCCTTTTCCAACCTCTTCCTATTGCTCCCCTGCCCCTGGCAACCACCTCAGGTCTTTATTTGTCACCTGATCTCCAGCTTCATGAACCAAGGTCAGAAGTACTGTGGCAACTCCTTTGCTTTCCCGGAGCTGTTCCTCCAACCACCCAGACCCCGCTCTGACGTCCTGGGTCCCGCAGGGTGCCCTTGAAGACTTTGGACCTGGGTTAGGAACCTGCGCTTCTAAGAGGCAGTGTGGTGTGAGTCAGAGAACTTTGATTGTAGTGCACGCTCAGCACTAAATCAGCCACATGATTCGTGAAATTTCTCTTCGCCTCATCTTCACCATCTTTAAAACAGAATTAATGAGCCCAGACTAAGTTTTATCTTAAGGTTTCCTCAAATCCAGCCACTGCCTTGCCCCGCTGACATCATCACAGTCTTTACCTGCTGTCTCCAGGGGAGAGTCAGGACTGGGCCAGGAGTGGGCCAGCCTGAGAGCAACATTTCACTACATGCCAATCAGGAGTCCCACGGAGAGAGATGCCCTTTCCTCCCCCGCTCCCTCTAGAAACCAGAGCTTCTGCTCCTACACCAAGTGTTCTGCTCACTATACCAAAAAGGTTAGAACCCTTTGCATGGTGTGTAAAGTACCCAGTTGACTGACCTTAATTTTCCTGCTTGGCTGTCAATCTACATTTTTTTAATCCTCATCTGAGGACATGTTTATTGATTAGAGAGGGGAAAGGGGGGGAGAGAGAGAAATATAGATGTGAAAGAAAAACATTGATCGGTTGCCTCAGATATGTGCTCCAACTGGGGATCAAACCCACAGCCCAGGTATGTGCCCTGAGCAGGAATCAAACCCACAGTCTTTTGGCATATGGGACAATGCTCCAACCAAGAGACACCTGGTGGAGGGGCCATTCTGCATTTTAAATTACACTGTTTGGGCTCCGTACCTTGTCTCATTCTGTTTTTACCACTCATATGCCTTTTCCAGCCCATTGTGTATGATTGCCGGTAAAACTCTAATTGTTCTTTATAACTCAACTCAACTGACAGCTCTTTAAAGAAACCTTTTCTGATAGTCCCAAGGATGTGCTCTCTCCCTTCTATGGTCCCCTAACACCTTTTACATCCCTCAAAGCACTTACCACCTCTTGCTTTGTGTCATCATTTTGGGCCAGTACATTGCAAACTTCTTCAAGTCCCTGGATCTACTCCAATACCCAGGACAAAGACTTCCACAAACAGTTTTAGTCCCAGGAACACACTGCCACAGTCAGGACAGAATAGGCTATGCCAGAATAAAAAACAGAGCCCAACATTTCAATGGTTTTACTCAACGTAGGCTTATTAAAATGTCACATTAAATGTTCACTGCAAGTTGGAAGGGGGGTGGTGGACTCTGTCATTATAATCCTCAGGAACCAAGGCAGGTGAAGGTTCTGTCTCAACAAGAGCTTCTACGATACAAAGGGCATGAACTTGGGGAGTGAGTTGAGTACTGGCTCTTAAATCTTTCACCCAGAGCTAAGCCATGCCATTTCTTCTCACTTTTCAGTGGCCAAAACAGATCACATGACCATGCTTACATTTGGGGAAGTGCAATTCCCCAGTGTGTTGAAAGAAGAAGGAAAATCAGAATATGGGAAAACAGTCTTGAGGACCCCACCACACACCCCAGGCTGTATCACAACCTTGACATGGACCCACCTTGTCTCTTGTACCTGGGACACTCTGCTCACCCTTCACCTAACCAACTCCTTCTCCTCAGATGTTCTTACTTAGAGTTCCTTTGAAGATTTCATTGACTGTAATCCCAAATTACAACCACCAACAGCACCAAATCTAGATAGTGCGTCCTCCCCGGGTGCCCCAAGAGCACCCTACAGTTTTAAGGGATCATGGTCAGACTATATTGTAGTTTGCCTTTTTACTTGTCTCTTTCCCACTAGGCCAGGGATTGGCAAACTGCAGCCCAAGAATAAATCCAGCCTGTCATAGTTCTTTTTTTGTAAATAAAGTTTTGTTGGAACGCTCTCATGCCCAGGCATCTACACATTGGCTATGACTGCTCTGACCTGACAAAAGAGTCTGGCATTGTAGCAGAGACCATCAGGCCCCTGCCGCCTGAACCAGTTACTGTCTGCTGTTGGCCGTTGAAGAAAAAGTTTGCCAATCCCTGCATACGCCATAAGCCCCTCGATAGCAAAGGTTACAGTCTCACACCTTACACACCCCAACACCTAAGAGAGTAATTGGCTCATACTAGGCACTCAATAAATATTGGTTGAATGAATGAAGAGTAAGTACATAAGTAGATACTGGATTAAAATCATCTTTAAGAATAAAGGGGGAAAAACAGGGAACAGCGAGCATCAGAACTTCAAATTTTGGGCAAAACAAACTCAGATTCTCTGTTCCAGCTACATATCCAATCACTTTTTTAAAGATGAGTAAACACGGGGAGCCAACATTGATCTTCCAAGTGTCAGCGCAACTAGAATTTGCCATAGCCTCGTCAGAACAAATTAAGCAACTGTGACACGAAATGCTTTAAAATTACAAAATTACTAAATCCACATTCATTTGCTCTGTAGAATATTTCATTCTCTTTGATTAACAAATCTGATTTAAATGAGGTGCAGACCTTTTCACACAAAATTGCACAGCCTTGAAAAGTATGGCAACTAGTAGGGATTGCCTGCAAGCTGAGTGTCTCTGAGATAATGTCAGCGCACTTGCTCTGAGCTTCCAGAAGTAAACACCGGATCTTGGCCCTGGTGAATCCATGGCATATGAAAAAAAAAATCTTAAAATACAGGCAAATCTGGAAAGCACAGCATCCAGCTTGTTTATAACAGCAATTTTAGCTAGTACAGATCCACAATTTATTTGCAAACAGATTAATTAATGTTTCAGCAGCTGTTTGCAGCCAGTCTGTGATCTCACTGAGCACAGATGACACTTTTTTCCTCTTCTATTCCATAGGGGCAATTTCTGCAATGCTTAGATTAGGTTTTTACTGTATCAGCCCACAGGATGAAATAAGTTGCGTCCTGAAGCAGCCAAGCTCACTTTACAAGATCCTCAAGCTGCCAAGTCTCTGGTGAATTCCCTATGCCCCCTTTCCTGGGATTCCTTTTAATTATGACCCCAAAATGCCAGTTTGCAAACAAATCTGCAAGATCAAACCCTGACATTTTAAAAAATTGTTTTTTCCTTCTACTTTTAAGTCCCTCAGGGATGGTGTTCAGCAATGTATACCACTGGGTGTAATAAAAGCAAATGCTTGAATATTTTTCAAGAACCTGACAGAGAATACATACACAAATGGAAGAACAAATACTGAAGAGCCTACAAGTCACACGCCCTGTAAGCTCAGTAGGTTGCTTCCCACAAAGCAGTGCTCCTCTTCTGATTGTATTTCTCTTCTTGAAGGAAAGTGAAATAGAGAAGACAAGACAAAAATCCCCAAAGCCTCACTAGACTAAATTTCCTTACTCTCCTTTGAACAGACTACACAGATTTTGTTGACTAATTGAGATCAATCCCAGTCGTAAATCGCCGAGCTATCCTACAGCTTTAATTAAGCTACCAGAGGGAGCTGTTTATCAATTAACACTTGTTACAAATTATTAGTAATTATATGGACTTTGTGTATACACCATAGCCTGCAAAACCAAAACTGGTTTCTAGTTGTTAGGGAAGCAAATTGCGTAGTTAATGGGCCATTTGGATGAAGCCACCAGTCATCACCATAATTAGAGACCGCTTTTCGGCAGAAAGATTGAAGGGAATTTTAAAACTACCAACAGTAGTTAAACAAACACCATTGTGAGTGTTTCTTTTGCTGGGGCTTTGCCAGATCGTATTAACTGGTGGCTTTCTAATACGGAGTTTAGGTCAGTATTTACTTTTTGAGGAACAAACATAATGGAGATGGGAACATTAGGTAAAAGTTGATAATGTATTCAAGCACTAAAGCTACCTATTGCAGTAGGCACTGCATTCTGTGATAAATTTAATTGGCTTAATTGAGATGCACAAGCCTGATTAATGTTTAATTCCTTTATAATAAAAAAAAGAGTCAAATAGTTCGACATTTCTTCAATTATGTTAGATCTTTCTAGACTTCAAAGGAATGTTACATTAGACAGCTAGATAGATATGGGGCAATCTGATTAAAGAATAAAGACTGCTCATTATAATCTAAGAGTACAAAATTGGTTTGTGTAGCCTTTGAAAGTCAAAATTATGAGCTAAAACTTTACAGTAATTAACCAATTTATAGTCACTCTTGCTTATCTATTTGCTTATGATTAGTAATTTAAAATGATCCATGGGATTGACTTACAGATTTAAAGCCCATTCAGGGACCAAAAATGTTTTATTCGTGATCCTTAAAAATGGTGGAGGAGTATATTTGGTAGTGTTAGTAAACACGCACCAGACAGCGAATAACATCAGTATAAAAAGATAGGATAGCCAACTTCATTACTCTACATGCGTAAGATACTGAAATATTTGTAAAATACTATCTACTTGCAAAAAAAATTAGTTTAACTTGCATTTGCTGTGGCTCTCTGGAAAAATAAAATCAATGTAAAAAGTGTGGAATTCTTTAGGTAATCAAGTCAATTTCTTGATAAATATGTTTTTCAAAAAAGGAATGGAGATGAAAGTGTAACATGCCACGGCATAGTTCATGTGCACCACTAATACTTCACTGAGAGTCAGCCCTGTATCCCATGCATCCATTCTTCAAAGTGTCCCTAATTCATTTCAGAAGTTGGGATCACAAAAAACTTGAGTCAGGGTTGGAGGAAGAACCATTAGGGAGTCAGGAGATGTTAGAGATGTGTCTATCAGAAATAAATATTTAGAATTATTAGCATATTTGCTAAATTTTAAGTACCTCCAGTCCCTCAGTGGTATAGGAACACAAAAATTCAAAATCTTCCATTTGATCAGGGACACCTAGAAATCTGGGGCTGAAAGAAAATGGAACTCATATTTTTTTAGCTTCTTTTGTCTATTAAAAAAAGACAAGGCCCGCCCTGGCTGGTGTAGCTCAGTGGATTGAGCATGAGCTGCAAACCAAAGGGTAGAGGGTTCGATTTCCAGTCAGGGCACATGCCTGGGTTGCAGGCCAGGTCCCCAGTGCGGGGGACACATGAGAGGCAACCACACATTGATGTCTCTCTCCCTCTCTTTCTCCTTCCTGTGCCCTCTCTCTAAAAATAAGTAAATATTTTAAAAAATGCAAGGTCCTGGCTGGTGTAGCTCAGTGGATTGAGCACGGGCTGCAAACCAAAGGGTCGCCAGTTCAATTCCCAGTCAGGGCACATGCCTGCGTTGCAGGCCTGGTCCCCAGTAGGGGGAGAGCGAGAGGCAACCACACATTGATGTTTCTGTCCCTTTCTTTCTCCTCTTCCCCTCTCTCTAAAAATGAACAAATAATTTTTTTAATCCCTGCTGCTTAAAAAAGAAAAACCACTTCATCAGGATTTCATTGAGGAAACCCCAGGGACTCATGCTAAATCCTGTTTTCTGGGACTTGTACAATATTATGACTCAGTTACTGTATGAGTAAATATGTGTTTAACAGCAATTTCAGGGGAGTGGGTTTGGAGGGCTGCATGAAAAAGGTAAAGGGATTAGAAGTACAGATTGGCAGTTACAAAATAGTCACAGGGATGTAAAGTACAGCATAGGGAATATAGTCAATAATACTGTAGTAACTACATGTGGTGCCAGGTGGGTATTGGAAATATTGAGGGGATCACTTAACTACTATGCCGTACACCTGAAACTAATGTAAAATAATATGGAATATAAACTGTAATTGAAAGTAAAATTCAGAAAAATAAAGTAAAACAATACATAAAAACCAGCAACTTCCAAAGAGGATTTCATGATGTACCAATTCATCTAGATGCACCAAAGACAGGGATCCCATAGACATTTCGGAAATCTTACACTGTAGCCTTCTCTTGAAAAGTCACAACACCCATTTGCATATTAAGCTAATAAGTTCTACATGTTCTGCATATTAAAGATTTTTCATTAAATGCCAATTAATATTAGCCAACATTCTCAGACCACAGTAATGCAATAATATGTATTTAAGCAGAATACCTGTGCTTGTCTTTCCCAGAGCAATATTGATCACGTATGTCTACATACATGAACTCGGTGGGGGAGCAAGCTCCCATGCCAAGGCATGTACCACTCCCATAACCTTCTACAAACGAGCATTCTCCTATTGTCCCTGGCCACATACACTGATCTGGTTTTGGTGTTCTATGTAGCACACATGCTAGAGTCACAAAGTTAAAGTAGATGTGTGAACTGTGTCCAGAAATTGGAGAGGAGAAGGTGAATCATTTTAAACTGGGTGAAAACATGAGCCCGAGAAGTAATTTTAAGTGCTAGTAAAAAACACAAAATAATAATTCCTTTCTCATGACCCTATGAGCTGAATATGGAAAAACTGAAGCCCTGTAGATAAATATAGAAATTATATAGATGTATGTGTGTGTTCTCTAGTAGTTTCTGTTCAGAGAGACTAGAGGCAATGACATCCCAGTACCGATGAGCATACCTCTTACCAAAACCAGTTTCTATGTGCCATTCTTCACCAAAAAGGAATCAGGGCTCTGTGGAGAAATAGCTGTTTCCAGGGATGGAATAGTCTTGTACAAAATGACCCTAGAACCCTTGCTATACCAGAGAACAGGGAAATATTCAAAGACTAATACAGTCATGTCAGAAAGACACAGAAGCCAGCTTCAAAGGGCTACATAGTGGCTAAATCTGGGTCAATTTGAGGATCAAAATAAATAATTAGAGTAACAAATTACAACTCATAAAATATAAGAGTCTGTGAGACTGTGCAAATATGAATAAGTAATGAATGAGAGTTTTCCTTAAAGTGAAATGCCAACTAATAAGTATAGAAGAAATAATGAAATTCAAAATCACCATTTGACAACTCCTGTAGCAATAATTGTTTCAGGCAAAAATCACTAATGGATGCTAAAATCAGTGGGTTATGCCTTGATGAGAGAAGAGATATTTGCATAGTCTCAAAGTATCTCCCTATGAGATACTTACTAATTAACAAAAGAAAAATAGTAACTTTACAGTGGAGAAAGCTGGCCAATGCCACACAGACTGAGTGGTCAAAGTTGGCGTTACCACGAGTGAGATGCATTAACCCCTTGAACCTCCTGGCGTGACGCACTGAGAAGGACACAACATCACTTCTGTGACTTTGCTGCCAAAAATGTATAATCAGAATCTCATCATGAGGAAATACCGAACTGAAACTGAGGGACTTTCTAAAATAGGTCTAGCCTGTACTCTTTTAAAATGTCAAAGTCCTGAAGACAAAGGAAAACTGTTCCAGATTAAAGAAAACCCAAAAGATGTGACAACTAAATGCACAGAGTCATCTTGGACTGGATCTTGAACAGGATTTTTCTATTGACATACAGAGCATTTACAGGATAACTGATAACATTTATGTAGAGTTTATAGATTAGATAATAATGCTGTATCCATGTTAATTTCCTGATTTAGATCATTACACTAAAGTTAAATCAGATAGTGCCATCATCACTCTTAGGAAATACACACTGAAATACAGAGGAGCAAAGATGCATGTCTGTGACTTACTATCAAATGACTCAGAAAACAGTATGTGTTTGTGTGTGTCTGTGCATGCATGTGTTACCTGGAGAGAGAGCAGGATAAAGGCAGGGTAAAAATGTTAACATCGGGGGAATCTGGATGAAGGATATATACAATGTACTGTTTTGCAATTTTCTATAAATCTCAAATTATTTCAAAACTTAAAAGACAGTAAAAAGGAAAAATAAGCGACAGTCCTGGGCAGGGACCGTGCTGGGGGAGAAGCCCTGGGATTTGTATGCATAGCCAGCAGGACACAAGGCTTGACTCAGATTCTCCAGGGGCTGGTCTCTTACTACGTGAAAGCAGTCCCAGCTGCTTGCCCTCTGGAGCCATTTCCTCTCTGTCCGCCCCCGCCCCCCACCTTTGCCCCTGCCAAAGCCCAGGTCCCCAGTGATGGCCTGCAGAACCTCAACCCTAAAACGAACCCTTCCCCTCTTCAGAGAACCCTTACTGAAGGGGATGTACACCCAGGGCCACGTGGCATACTCCTAGGAGTTGCTACCTCTGGGAGAAAGAAAATGGGGGTGAGCATAAAACTACAAAACTACTTTCACTGTGTGTGTATGTTTGTGTGTGTGTTTTAAAACTTCAGTTATTTTATTTTTTCTAATCCTTGCCCGAGGATATGTTTATTGATGACAGAGAGAGACACACACTGATGTGGGAAAGAGAGACATGCCTCCTGTTCTTACCCCAAACAGGGAACAAACCCACAACCTTGTGGTGTAGGGGAGAAAGCTCCAACCAACTGAGCCACCCAGCCAGGGCCACGCTGTGTTTCCCAGTGCACGCCATCACAGCAACAGCCGGATGGGGGCTGGGGGACCTGCTACAAAGGAAACAAGAGGGCAGTTGCGTGGAGTGGCTAGTAAACAGGCCCTAAAAGAATAAAAGAAGAAATGGGAAAGTTTTGCCATCATGGTCCCTGAGTGTGCAGTGAAACAAGCTAACAATATCAAGAAATTAATGATGGAGACATCTGTTAAGAAAAAATTACGGGCATAGCACAGATTTCTGGGATTGAACAGTCTTCAGCTCCCTCCCTTTTCCACTTGTGTCTTCATAAACTGAGTTCATAAAACATATACTCACTGAGAACACATAGTTTTGATGTGTGAAGTCGCAGATTTAAGTTTTATTATATATTGTCCTGCCAATGAAATCTTTCTCTAATAAGAATGGGTAAGGGGCAAGATATTGCTTATTAAGAAAAGCAGATGTCCCCAGAACTGCAAGGAGGGAGAAATGGCATGATCTCTAGAACTTGTGCAAAACCCTCAAGGGAAAAATGCAGCTGAAATTAGAATAAAATTGCTTTGTTAAGAAACTTAACTATGTCTAAGAATGAAATTGGATTCAATCGGGTGGGTTTGAAGCTATTGAGCAACTAGAAGAAAATAGTTCCTTAAAAATGGTTTCTTATTCTGGCTTTGCTCCTAAACCATCATAAGGCCGCACACAAGTCACTTACACATTCTGAATTTCAACTTCTGTGGCCGCTGAGTGGACAACTATGTATCGAAGAAGAGGGAGAACAATTAGGGCTCTATTGCTCAGCCAGGTGAGAGTTAACAGTAACTTGATCCAGAGTAGTGAGACTACATTTGTCAAGTGAGGGAACTGAACCAAAGAGTCCACTCCATCTGAGAGCCTACGAATGTGTCTAGAGGACCTTATTCCCAACAAAAGCCAAGACAAAAAATCAAGGCTATGCCTTCAGCTCTCCAGGCTGTTAATATTGATCTGATTCATTCACTCAACATCAGGCAATAGTATTTATTGCATACCAGGTGCCAAGACCTATGCTAGCTGGACAACGGTACATGATATAGATAGCACTTCTGCACCCAAGGAGCTGATCGCTTTAGTGGAATAAATACAGAGAGAAACAAATCAGCAATACATAGTTCAGTGGAGTGAGAGCTGGGGGGGGCGGGGGAGCGGCAGTTCAGGAGCTCAAGAATCACAAGTGTGGTCCAAGCAATTCAATTTTGGGAGAATCAGAGAAGATTTGAAGCTTGAGATCAAAAGAATGAAGATGAATTACCTCATTAAAGCAAAGTGGGCAGGGTGGGGGAAGGAAGAATACCTGGGCAGACAGAACAGCAGGTGTGAAAGCTCAGCGGTGAGAGAAATGGCAAACTGGAGGAGTTGAAGGTAGTTGAGTGTATAGCAGGGTCTATAAGGGAGGTGTGAGTAGGCAGGGGACTTACAATCATGTTAAGAAGTTTGGTCTGTGTCCTGCATATAGAAGGGAAAGATGAGAAAGAAGGAGACCAGTTAGGAGTTTATGGCTGTGCATTAGATGAGGACTAATAGTTACTTGTACCAGGGTGGTGGCAAAGCAGCTGCAGAAAACAAAATCCTCAAGAGGCATTGGCTCCCCTAGCCAAGAGTTTTTACTGCTGTGCCTAACAGTAGAATAAGAAAGTTGGGTGATGAATAGCATTTAGCATGCTACACACTTCATCTTTGAGGAGAGCTGACTCTTCAAGCCGCCTAGTGAAGCATTAAATTATTGGTTTGACATTGAGCATTTCATCAAGTACTTTACTAGATTTGTCCATACTTACCCAGACAAGCCATTATTAAAAGTACATGAAATCAAAAAGAAAATGAGTCTGCCAGCATTCCTGGCCACCTTCCACATACAAAAGTAAATACAACTCAGAAAATGTCTGCTAAACATAACCTTTTTCTAAGTCACCGGAAATATTGTTGGCAGCTGCTGGTGACAACTTATTTCATTACATTCTAATGATGTAAACGGCTCCCTCAGGATGGTTTAGCTCGCTGCAGACAAAATGCTATTGCTTCTTTACTCACGTAGAACACACATGATTGCTGAGAAACTCAAACCCAATATTCAGGATTTTAAGCTAATAGAAGAGACCAGCAGCGCTCTATGGAGAATAAAGGCAGTTTAACAGGAATATCTTTAATAACCCAAATCGCTGCCATGTTGCATCCTACACAGGCAGGCTATTAATCCAGGTTTCATTCGGAAGATTGGGACTTGGGGGTGGCAGAATTTCTTGGCATGGTTCCAAGCCTCCCCCAGCCAAAACAGGGCTCTCAATAGGTCCTTTAGCTAGGGACCCCGTGGGTGACTGGTCGGAGTAAATGCCTACACAAAACCTACATGGTGCCTCTAGCTGGTGGCAGCTTCCAGGTAGTGGCTTCTAAATAGCTGCCAGGGGACCAGGTGCTTCAGAATTGTCCAAGGTGATCATTAAAAACGTTGGTCTTGTTGGACCCACCTGAGTCAGAATCTCTGGGAGTGTGACCGGGAATCTGTACATTTAACAAGCTCCCAGAGGAATGTGACATGCAGCCAGGTTTGTCAGCTCCTTTAAGGGACCACCAGAGCGGGACCATGTGTTCTACACAAAGCCAGTCAGTGTAGCCCCCAGAAACAAAAGCCCCCTCCTCAGGGCTGTTCAGCAGGACACCATGTACAAGCGCCCTTCATTCTCTGTCCAGCTCCAGCCCTCACTCCACATGTGCCCTCCTGTCAGTTCCACCTGCGAGACCAGGGCAAGATCCTTAGCCTTTCTGAGCTTCAACTATAAAACAGGGATGAAATCACAACCCCCTGGGTTAGTATAAGGATTAAATAAGTTAACACACATACGTACCTGGCACATACTAAACAGTCGGTAACTATTAGGTACTTTAAATTTGTTCTGGCCTTATTCTGTTCTCACTTGTTCTTTCTTACTGGACAACCCTCTCTTGGGTTTCCCCTCTAAGCCCACTCGCCTTCCTCTATCCCCCCCTGAAATGTGCACACCTCCAGGTTCTAACTGGAACTTGCCCACAGGCTCCAATCCACTGATGCCTGTAAGTAGGATTTCTTTCTCTAACATGGAATTCTTCCCCTGGGTGTCATCATGCCTGAGGGGGACCGAGTGGTCTTACATTCCAGACCAGTCTGCACAGGTGAACTGACAGTAGAAGCTGCCAAGGTGATGTGCTGCACTTGCCCTAGGTAACAGGAATCCGAGTCTGCCATGTTGCGTGCACAGCCCCATGCTGACTGTTTACACAGTCACGGTGACCTGATAATAAGAAGAAGAACCATCACTGATGAATGAGAATTCCGAGCCAGGCTCGATGTTGAGGGCATCATTTGAAAGCACCTATGAGGTAGGTAGAGAAGGTTCTTGAATAATGCTGTTTCATTCAATGTCATTTTGTTATAACATTGATGGAAATGCCATAGAAACCTTAATCTTGTTTATATCCGTTAGCCTGTAGTTAAATAGATTTTATTGTATGTCATTTCACTTGAGTCACAGAACCTACTGATAATGTTAATTGAGGACTTAGGGTACAACTATTCTCATTTTGCCTTTGAGCAAACTGAAGCTTGGAGAGGTTATAAAACTTGCTGAAGCTCACAAGAGATAACAGCCAGGGTTCTAATACAAGTGGGCTGATTCCAAGATTCCTTTTCTTCCCTAAACCATTCTACTAGGAATCCCCCAGAGAGCTCGGAATAACACAAAACCAATATGAATAAAATCAGACCTTTCTATCTCAAGTCAGTATCAGTCCTAGTCAAATCTCCTCCCCTGTGAGAAAGGGTGTGCTGTGAGGTAAACCCCAGAGAGGTGAGAGTCTCGCTCTGCTATTCACGGGTAGATGATCTTGGGTGAAGGCGTTTAAACTCTCTGAGTCCCATTATTCTTCATCAGTAAAAGAGAGACAATAACACCTACCTTCTATGCCTAAATATAAATATCACATTAGATCATAAATATAGAAATGCCTAACACAGCATACCAATATTAGCAGTTATAATTCTCCATTCATTCTACTAATATTTATGCAACACTCACTATGTTCCAAGCCCTGGAGATGGAACTGTGAAGTAGACACAGTCCTTGACTATCAACACAGACCAGTGATTTTCAACTGGGGTGCTGCAAGAAATTTTAAAACATGCAACACCCGCCTGTTTAGTCGGGGGCACTGATCCCTTTTCCCTTAGAGTGTCAAATTAAAAAATGATAGAAGCCAACACAATAATAGCCATCTGGTGTGAATGAATCAAAATCATACCTATTTTTTGTCAGAATGGCAAAAAATGTATTTTTTGGTGTGCCACAGAATTTTAGTAATTGGTTTAGGTGTGCCATGAGATGAAGAAGGCTGAAAAACCACTGACACAGACTTGAGAGTCTAGAAAAAAAATGACAAGATAAAGCGTTAAGTGCTAATAGAGGATGTACATGACACAATGAGGACACACAGGAAGAACGCCCACATTTCTTGGAGAAGAGGAAATCTACATCAAGACCTGGAATTCCCCAGGCAACAAAAAAGTAGGAGGAGATGACAGCAGGAAGGTAGAGGATAGTCAGATGTCTACTGGGATTTTGATTGGATAGTGGTATCTTTTCTTAAGAAGCACTGAAAAGTAAGCACATTTGGAAGACGTGTAAATTAATTGTTTCAGATGTGACGAGCTGAAGGTGCCTATATGTAGCCAAGGAATTGCTATCCATTAGGCAGCTTCATAAAAGAATCTGGAATTCAAGAGGTGATTTTGCATGAAGCTATAGATTTGGAAGCAGCCATTATCATATAGATAATACTTGAGAGCATGAGAGAGTTAAAGAGAGCAAGAAGAAATGAGATAGATGGTCTACTACAGGAAGTAAAGAGGAGCCTACAAAAGGCTTTGCATTTTCTTCATTCTTGCTCACATGGACCTTATTCCATCAAGTGTCCTATCCTCTTTTACTTGGTTTTAAACCTCTCATCTACTTATTTTTTCTAGACGTTTATATATACTAAGTCACTGTTACCAAGACAAGTAGCTTTTGTCTACCCCACAACTCTTCTCTCTTTTAGAGCTATTTACTTCTCTCCTTTAGAGCTGAATTCGTGAAATAGAAATCTATTGGAATCTTCACTTGCTCACTTGCCATTCCTTTTTCAACCCACTCTACTCTGACTGCTGCCCCCTCTCTCCCTGAAGCTCTCTTATCAAGGTTCCTAACAGTCCACTTGTGGACTGCTCAAGAGATACACCTTTTTGTCTTACCTCATTCTCCAAGGTTTTAGTCATTTGATGTTGATTCTCCTTCCTTTGGAATGCACTTCTTCCTTTGGCTCCCTTAACCTCATTAGGGGAAAAACAATTAATTGTTTTTCCTCCTCCCTCCCTGACTACTCCTTCTAAGTCCCTCCAGTAAGCTCTCCTCCTCCATTGTCTCTTAAATAATCTATTTCTCAGGATTCTTTCCTGGGCCCACTTTTTTTTTTTTTAATCCTCACAAGAAGATGTTTATTGAGAGGAAGGAAAAGAGAAAGGAAAAAAAAACAGTGATGTGAGAGAGAAACATCAATCAGTTGCCTCCCATACATGCCCCAATTGAGAATCAAACCCTCAGCCTTTGTGATGTGCATGACAATGTTCCAACCAACTGAGCCACCCTCCAGGACCTAGGCTATTTTCTTGTAGTCAAACATATTCCCTCTTCTTCCCACAACCTGTTATTTAAATCCATACCCAAGTTATTACCCTAGGACATCCAGAAGCCCAACTCTTTCATTTGAACAAAAGGAGAATAGGAAGAAAGCTGGAGCCATCAGTAATTTGTTTCACTGCAGGAAGTTAAAGTATCTACGTGATGGTTTATATTTCTCTGAGAAGTAATAGGTGAGGTCATCTGCTGAACATGTGGCAGAAGGTGATAGGTCTTAGAATATTAGTATAGAGGAGAAGGCTTGAAATAGCCACTAGGGAGGATTGGAACAATTCAGTAGGGAAACATAAATGGATAACTAAGAAATGTTGAGGTTCTAGTTAAAGTTGGAAATGATGCTTTTTTGATGCCCGTAATTTGCCCACAGTCTTCTCTAGCAGGCTAATGAAAGCATGGAGAAGGCCACGTGGGTTTGATCCAAGGTGGCATTTTCCAGGTCAGCACTACAGAACTCACAAAGGATAATAACGGAGTAAATGATAACAGCAAGAGGGTGGGCAAAGTGTTGGTCCACGAAGGTCCATGCAGGGGAAAAAGAGAAGTTTGAAAAAGAAGGATCTGAGAGTGAAAGTCTTAAGAAGTTTGCAGGAATGGCTATAACTGATTATAACTGAATACTCAACTTGGAAAGACTTGGGTTTGGTCAAAGAGTGAGATCATGGATTTTACTGTATCAGAGTTGGTACAATTCTGGATGCTGACAAAGCCCATAATATGGCCATGGCTGAAAATGAACACAGAGAGTGGTCACTGGAAATGAAAGGTAAATTTAAACAGTGAAAAGACCCACTAAAATGTCACTTCTGTAAATTTATTACCCCCCAATTCATAAGTAATTTAGGCTTCTCCTATATTCTTTCCCAAGAGTACTTACTATTGTTGCAATTATTCCATTGTGTTCTACTTAGCTCAGTCTCTGTTCATCCGCTACTTGACTGTGAGCTCTCCTCTTCAAGGAGAGGTGGTGTCAGATCATATTCTCCCACCCGCCACAGTACACACAAGGTCAGTTAGAATACAATGTTGAGTGAAGGAAGGAAGGAAGGAAGGGAGGAATACCTAGTAAAAAACGTTTCAGTGTGACCTCACATCATAGGCCTTTTTCTGTAATTCCTGGCATATTTCACTGTTGTGATTTATCCATAAATAAAAAGAAGTATATGGCAGCCACCCAAACGGGAGAAGATATTTGCAAATAATATTTCTGATAGAGGGTTAATATCCAAATATACTAAAGAGAAATATGCATTTCATTTCTTTTCTATACATAGTTCTCTTCAGTGATAAAATATATTTTTCCTAAAGAAATTATTTCCAAAAGGTTAATATATAGAACCATGATCATTATCTTTCCCCTCAAATAATATTCCTTTATCACTTTACCTCACATCAGAACGGTGCCAAAGGTTTGGCTAGTGTGGAAATTAAATCTTCAGATAGACTCTTCCTTCATATAGTATCATCATCTCATTCTATGAATGATTTATTAGTTGCCTACCATATGTCAGGCAGTCCTGTAACAAGGCTCTGGGGATAGAATGATGAGCAAGACAGTTACCTCCCGCAGTCAGAAATATAGACAGGCGAGGAAGCAAACTGTGGGCTCAGCAGTGACTGGACCTGTCAATATACCTTGCGGTAACCTACAACCGCAAAACTCTTAGTTGCCAAAAGGCCACAGACGTACGCATCTCACACAGCAATGTCTATTGTGTGCCTTGGCAACACTCCACAACTGCTGCACTCCTCCATACAATGATTCACCATTGCACCTCCATCGCCAGCGTCGCCATGGCAGAGGAAAAGGGGGAGGGACTTGAGCACAGAACAACCTACGTAAATGTGATCGCAAACCATCAGCCAATCCAAACCACACGGCCACACCAACTCCAAGAAGGATAGGAGGTGCGATCTTTCCCTATGCTCAGAAGTAAGAAGCAGGAAGTATTTACCACAATAACAATGCAGAATAAAGGCTATGGAAGGGCATAAGAGCACACAGAGCGAAACCTCTCCACTCTTGAGGAATCAGGCTTGCTGGAGACATGGTATTTAAGCCAAGACGCAAAAGAGGAAGAGAACTCAGTAAGTTAAGTGGATGGTGAAAGGTGAGAGCCCTGGGAGCAGTTTATACAAAGAGAGCATGGGAGGCTTACCTTGCCCAGCTCATTTGGTGCTACAGAAGTTGCAGTCAACAACAGCAATGTAAATGATGAGGTAAGAATTAGTAATAAGCCTGGACACGCATATACACAATCATATATTAAAAAGGAGAGTTAGAGGCAGGTATCACTGGAGTTTTGGTGGTAGTGCCTGTCCCTACTACCTTCTAGGATCAAGAACCCCCAAGCTCCTTGGAGTCCAGTGACAGACATAAAACTACTACCCGAGCAAGTGGGTCCAAGATAGAGAAGTAACCATTCGATTGTGTACCCCAACCTATTTCTCCTAATATCCCCCACCCTCAGAGCATCCCCTGTGAAACTGTTGTACCAACCTCATATGATTACTGAGAGGGTCTAGCAGCTTGAAGCTCACAGTTGCTTAGAACGCAGTACAACCTCAACAAAGTCAGCTCTTACCCTGTGGCCCACACTCGATTCAGCGCACTTCTTAAGCTACGTACTTTCCAAAGTCCCTGGTTGATAAGAACTATCAGCACCATTTCACAGATAAGAAAACCATGAACAAGAGTATAAAATCCTCAGGGATACACACCTAACAGTGATAGAAGCAGAGAATTAAAGTTAGGGCTGTCTTGATTTAAACTCTGCTTAAATGTGTGTCTAAATTACTACCTGCAGAAGTAGAACTGCCAAGTTCATTTAGAATGAGGATGATACTACATTTGACTGAAATTTTATCTCTACAAGTACATATGTATTAAGCAAGTTTGACCCACGAGCCAATCATAAAGCCTAATCAACCCCACGTGTAGGCACAGTGACCCTCTGGCCCAGACACCAGAGACACGGCTAAAGACCTCTGGTTTAATTTTAAAGTGTCCTTCTCATACTTTCATGACCCCTCCAAATTTTCTTAGTTGGCCAGAAGGAACTTAACTCTCAAGACCACGTATCTCTTTCACTCATCTGAACACACTTGTTAGTGCAGATTAGAACTTGTTAAAGATTAATCCTTAAAGCATCCTCAAGCTTTCTTTTGCAACAAAGGAAACATCAATTACAGGCTCACACATAAACTTTGCCCCTTTCTTGAATACTTGCTGCCCTTTATAAATCTTAGATTTCCTCCCCCTGAGTATTCGTTCAAAGGAGAGATTTTATTGCCTCCAGGGGTTGTTAAACTGATTGCAATACTGCCTATTTAGAGCAGTTCAGTGGGAATTACGCTGGTTCAGTGCTGTCAGGCCTAGAATATAGCTGTCAAACAGCATTACGAGTAAAACACCCTTGATAAGAAATAATGACCAAATGTCAATCTGTTTTTCACCATCCTTACTACAGACTTCTCCTGCCACACACCAAAAAAAAAAAATCAACATTTTTCACATTATAGTAATAACACATCTCTGATATTTCCGTTAAAATTCTGGCAGTGTTTCAAGGACAAAAAAAAAGTAGTTCCAAACACAATCTGACCTCAAAATTGATGAAAGCAATATTTTTCCTTTTAATGAAGCATTTGGCAATCTGTTTCAAACCTAACAAACTTTATTAATACAAGTAAATGCAGAATTGTCTTAAATTAATTTTTAAGTTTTGCCATTCGTTCATCTAACTCACTGATCCTGCATGAACTTGGCGCTGTGATAGGCACGAGGGTGCAACCAGAGGTTCCTCGTGAGCTGCTTTGAGGGGCCCAGGCAGGATCCTGCAGACACCTGGAGTCAGCGTAAGACTTTAGACATGATAAGATTTGATCTTTAGAAAGATTAATTTGAGCCCTGGCTGGTGTAGCTCAGTGGATTGAGTACGGGCCTTCGAACCAGAAGATCGTGGTTCGATTCCCAGTCAGGGCACATGCCTGGGTTGCAGGCCAGTTCCCTGCAGGCCAACTCCCAGCAGGGGACGCACGAAAGGCAACCATACATTGATGTTTCTCTCCCTCTCTACTTCCCTTCCCCTCTAAAGATAAATAAATAAAATCTTAAAAAATAANGCCTTCTGTAAGTGCACAAAATGAAGATGCTAGCACACGTTTTATAGGTAGGTTTGGCAGATCAGAATTTGGAATATCTGTGAGGACCACTGCCTTTGCACAATGAAACAGTTTTTATACAATCAATATCCAATAGGTGAAGCCCTGGCTGGTGTAGCTCAGTGGATTGAGCACGGGCCTGCGAACCAGAGGATATTGGTTCGATTCCCAGTCAGGGCACATGCCTGGGTTGCAGTCCAGTTCCCTGCAGGCCAACTCCCAGCAGGGGACGCACGAAAGGCAACCATACATTGATGTTTCTCTCCCTCTCTACTTCCCTTCCCCTCTAAAGATAAATAAATAAAATCTTAAAAAATAAATAAATAAATAAATAAATAAAAATAAATAAATAAAAAAGAAAGATTAGGCCTGGCTGGTGTAGCTCAGTGGATTGAGCGCGGGCCTGCGAACCACAGGATCACGGTTCGATTCCCAGTCAGGGCACATGCCTGGGTTGCAGGCCAGTTCCCGGTTCCTGGCAGGGGACACACGAGAGGCAACCATACATTGATATTTCTCTCTCTCTCTCCTTCCCTTCCCCTCTAGGATAAATAAATAAAATCTTAAAAAAAAAAGAAAGATTAATTTGACTACAGTGTCATTCCCATACTGCTATTCTTGTCTTCATAGCACTACTTACAATTCATAATTATGTGTGGTTTATATCCACCTTCCTAATAAACTATATCCATGAAAATTGTGTCTACTTTGTTCAATATTGTATACCCAGAGCCCATTACAGTGCCTGGTTTAGAAGCCATTTAGTAATTATTTGCAGGATTAAAATATAAATGAACAAATAGATGTATTACAGGGGGTTGAGATTATATTTAAAAAATCAAAAAGACTGTTAAAGTTTATAGATAGTTCATGGGAATCTAAAATTAGGCAGTGATATTGTGGCAATATAGGGCTTGCTTACATATTTAATGTAGATAGTAGAGGAGAGAAAAGAATGTAGAGTAACTCACAAGTTTCTAATCTGACTAGTTAGTGTTGATACCCTCAAATAGGAAAAGAAATATTTAAGGGTAAATGACCACTCATCAGCCATACTCTGATAAAATGTAATTTCTAAATTTGGGGCTTTATAGAAGACGCAGAGAATACAAATAAGATATATATGTAACCTCATTAAAGGTTTTTATTATATCGTTTTAAAAGAATTTTTAAAGTATAAAGATTTAATCAGCAATTAAGCCCATTCAACCAGTTAATGATCTAATATCACACAGATGATCAACCATTAATCTTTCTCCCCTTTGCCCTCCCCACTTTCACCCTCTCCATCAAGGGAAATTATTTTTAATTTGAAAGAATAAAATATCAGTTCACTAGTAAATTAAGTCAAATCATTTTCTGTTCCTAAAATACTTTATTATGTAAGTATAATCCAAGACTGTAGCGTCCTCAGTCTCAGAAAGATTCCTGACGTGGTTTCCCACGTCTTACTCATTTCCCTCCGTTCTCTGCTACACACGTCCTCCCACTGCTCAAAAGCCTCTATAGGATCCACCACCAAATTATAAAGTACATTCAAGTTAATTAGCTTTACAATTCTAGCCTCTGTGACTTGAATCCCAGCAGCTTTTCTGATTTATCTCATACACATGACCAATGTCACCCTGAGAGCCAGTTCTGGGTTTTTCCCCCATCCTGAAAAAATAGGCCACATTGCATCGTGGTTGTGCTTTTAGTCTCTGACCACAAATAGTTTGGGTGCTGTTTCAGAGACCTGTTTCTTTATATTCCTAAAAATCAAATTTACTCCCCCAAGAAGGACAATTTTTTCACTACTGAAAATACTACTGTGATGGTTAATTTTAGGTGTTGGCTAATATACTTTCCAACAACAAAAACTGCAACAGGATCTAGAGGAAATTCTTAAGAGGTGTTTTATAAATAATGTAAGGAGACCATCATTAGAACAGATTTCTGTATTTCCATGGTGACCGTTTTGAAGGCACTTTTTATATAGTGACGTTTCTTTTATGGCTCTGCTAAAACTTTGTCTTCTTTTCTTTAGAGTCTCCAACTGGATTCTTAAAGCTTTTATTTTCTTTTTTACAAAGCCTTTTATTAAATATAGATGTTTGGCTTCATTTTGGCCCATTCTTCATTTTTTCATTTCAATTAATTTTTATGTTATTTAAGGTGCTTTTCAAATAGTTAAAACACAAATTTAAAAAATCATGGGCCCCATTCTTTTTTGCTTAGAATCAAAATAAATTTGCATTTCAAATACCTTTTAAAAAATCAATATATGAAACAAAAGATTTTAATGTGTTCAGCCTTCTCTACAAGCAAATAAATTAGAATGCAGCAGAAACTTTATTATGATTCTTACAGAATTATTTTCATCAGGATAATAACAAATAAATTGGTCGTAATAAATTTATTTTTCTAAATCAAAAATCTAAAATAATTATTACCAAGTGTTTTATGTATTTTGTTCATTGTAATCCAAAGACAAGAGCATTGCCAAATTTTAAAAAATATATTTAACTGCAAAATAAGACATAAAATATAGGAGATTTGCTCTATGTTAATGAGAATGTTACTCTCTTGAAGAAAAAATAACATGTGTCAGGCTTTAGGCACGTTTGCTAAGCTCTGTTGAATATTCTACACAACTGAGAATAAAAAGAACCAATGCAAAATTGATATAAGGAAAGCATCAGACACAAAAATCCTGAAAGTTTTTTTAAAAATAAGAATTTTTAAACATGATGTAGAAAAAAGAATGTTATCATTGATTACAGCAAATTATTTTCATTTTCACAGGAAATAAAGTGCATAGCTTAAAAAAAAAAGGTTCCAGGTCAATCTCTTTTTACGTTCCCTCCTGAGTTCCACTCACAGTTGCTTGGAGCTGTGTTGACTTCGCTACAACTGATTTGTTTCTGACCACTAGGTCCCCACCCACTCCAAGACCACCTTCTCAGCCATAGTCTCTACCTCTAGGATGAGTGAACACTGTTATTCTTCTGTGGTTATCTCCTTATTGCCAAGCAGCCATAGCTCCCATATTTGACAGAACCATTCTGCTGAGGTCAAGGTCTGTCACTCCCCTTACCCCCCACCCCACTGCACGGAATCAACTGCCTGGTCAACCTGCTTCTGTGGGCCTCCTCCACCTACCTCTCTCTGGCCTCTCTTTCCACTGCAGTGTTCTGGAGAGCACTGGCCACTGTGTCTGTGAGTTGGTCAAGCAGTGCCAATGAACCTAGTGCCTCTTGAAGATGAAAAAACAGCGCAGCAGCTGCACCTTCTTCTAGGACGTGCAGAAGGCCTCGCAGAGCAAGTCAGGTAAAACCCTCTACCCCATGGAAGCTGCCATGGTCCTAGAGAAGAACCTGAACAGTGCCCTTCTGAATCTCCATGTCCTACTTCTGCCAACACAAACTCCCATCTCTCCCTGGAGAACCACTCACTTCCTAGGTGAGCAGGAGAACCTTACAAGAAGATTGGCAACCACCTGATTAACATCTGTGGCTGCCAGCCCCAGGCTGGGTGGGGTCACTGTCTCTTCCAAAGATTCACCCTCAAGCATAACTAGGGGCCTTCAGAGCCCAGCAGTCTTTGAAGGAGCCCTGTGCTTCCCCCTGATGTCTGGCTTCAGCCTTAGTCTCTCCCTGCAGGCACTAGGCAGCTTTTTATCCCTGGAGCCCTCTCTCAATCCATGGACCAAATAGAAGGAATAAAGCTTTTGGCAGCAAAGAAAGAAAGAAAAGAAAAAAGGAAGACAGGGAAGCAAGAAGAAAGAGGGGAGGGAGGGAGGGAGGGAGGGAGGGAGGGAAGGAGGGAGACTATCTTATACCTTACAAAAAAAATTAATTCAAAATGGATTAAAGACTTGAACATAAGACCTGAAATCATAAAACTCTAACAAAATATAGGCAGTAAGCTCCTTAACATCAGTATTGGCAATGATTTTTTGGATTTGGCACCAAAAGCAAAAAAGAAACAAGTAGGACTTCATCAACTCAAAAGCTTCTGCACAGCAAAGGGAACCATCAACAAAGTGAAAGGCAACCTACTGAAAAGGAAAAAATGTTTGCAAATCATATATTTGATAAGGAGTTGATATCCAAAATATATAAAGAACTCACACAATTCAGCAGAAAAAAATACAATTTTTAAAAATGGGCAGAGGACCTGACTGCCCATTTTTGGAGATAGACATTCCTCCAAAGAAGACAAATAGACTGTGAACAGACACATGAAACCATGCTCGACATTGCTAAACACCAGGAAATACAAGTCAAAACCACAAGGAGGTATCTCCTCACACCTGTCAGAATGTCTATTATCAACAACACAAGAAATAGCAAATGCTGAAAGGATGAGGAGAAAGGGAATATTTGTAACTGTTGCTGCTAATGAAAATTGGCGCAGCCACCATGAAAACGGTAAAGAACTTCCTCAAAAAATTAAAAATAGAACTACCAGGTGACCCAGCACTTCTACTTATGGGTATTTATTCAAAGGAAATGAAAACACTAACTTGAAAAGATGCACCCTATTTTATTGCAACATTATTCATAACAGCCTAGAAGATATGGAAACAACCTGAGTATCCATTGATGGATGAATGGAAAATGTAAAATACACATACACACAATGGGATATTATTCAGCCATAAAAAAAAAAAGAAAGCAAGAAAATCTGCCATTTACAACAACCTGGGTGGACCTTCAGGACATTACACGAAATGAAATAAGCCAGACAAAGAAAGACAAGTGACAATGATCTCATTTGTATGTGGGGGCAAAAATCAAGCTCATAGATAGAGAACAGACTGGTGGCTGCCAGAGTTGGGGAGAAGAGAGTGGGCAACATGGATGAAGAGATTAAAAGGTACAAACTTCCAGTTATAAAATAAGTAAACCCTGGGGATGTGACATGTAGCATGAGGACTACAGTTAACAATACTGTTGCATATCTGAAAATTGCTAAGAGATATCTGATGAGCTCCTGAGAGACCTAGGCCTCTTCCCAGGCTGCACTCACCAAGGAGAAGACCATGTTCCGTTTGAGCATGAAGATTGTGAAGCCCAATGGTGAGAAGCCAGACCAGTTCAAGTCAAGTCTGACATCTCCCAGGCTCTCCTCTAGTTGGAGATGAACTTGGACCTCAAGTCCCAGTCACGAGAGCTGATTATAATAGCAGCCAAAGATACTGAACCTGGGAGCAGTCAGAAAGCTATTATAATCTTTGTTCTTGTCCTTCGACTGAAATCTTTCCAGAAAATCCAAGTGGGGCTAGTATGCAAATTGGAGAAAAAGTTCAGTGGGAAGCACATTCTCTTTATTGCTCCAAGGAAAAAAGCCAATTCAAAAAAGCCATACAAAAAATTAGCAAAAGCATCCCAGGAGCCATGCACCCTGACAGCCATGCACAGTGAGATCCTGGAGGACTCGGTTTTCCCAGGTGAAACTGTGGGCAAGAGAATGCACATGAAACGGGATGTTGGCTGGCTGGCTTATAAAGTTTAACTTGGATAAAGCCCAGCAGAACAGTGTGGAACACAAGGTCGAAACCTTTTTGGCGTCTCTAAGAAGCTCACGGGCAAGAACGTTAATTTTGAATTCTGAGTTTCAGGCATAAACAAAAAGACTATATAAAGTGTCATTCACAAAATAAAAAGTTTCTAAGAGAGTAAATCTTAAAAGTTTTCATTATAAGAAAAATATTATAACTGTGTGGTGATGTTTACTAGACTTATTATGATTATCATTTCAATATTTATATAATAATCATGTTGTATACCTGAAGCTAATATATATGTATTAATTATACCTTAGGTTTTTCTGTAATAAAAAAATTCATCTATCCATTGCAACTTCTGCAAAAATTCCTAGCGTAAGATCTGATTCTGGCAATGGACTTACACAAGTGACTTACTTTCTCTCTGCCTTAGTTTCTTCATTTGTAAAATGGGCTACTAACTTCATAGGATTGTTATGATAGTGAAATGAGTTAATGAATGCACAGGGCTATTAATTACCTCTGGACTATATAGTAATCACTAAGTAAATGTTGGATGTTATTAATACATTTTCAAATAGATAAAACAGCAAAAAAGCCCCAGATTAGGAGTCAGAAGACGTGGGTTCTAAATCCAGGTCTGAAATCACCTCCCTGTTTGACCTTAAGCAAGTCACTTCACCTCCCTTAGTTTTTTCTTCTTGGACAGAGTGAGATGGCTGGACTACAATTTCCCCCAGTCCTTTCGAACTGTATGATTTCAGTTGTAACATGTTCTTAATTCTGCATAAAAGGGAAGTTAAAATAAGCATACATTAAGTGGGAACCAAGGCTATTGTTCCATGAGCATTTACCAAGGCAGTGTGAAAGAGAAATGAAAGGCACTTCGCCCAGGAGAATGCACAAGGCAGTAGACAGACTCAGTAGCTCTGGTCTAGGGTTTGCCACAAAAGGGTAAAAGTTGGGAGCATATTCTGTGGGTTGGAGAAGGTATACCATAAATTCTACCCGCAATTTGTTTATAATGTATATTGAACCATTCTCAGTGAAATAAGGCAAATGTCAATCAGAAAACATTACTCTGGCCCAGGCACGAATGGGCGTGTAAATGTAATGTACAACTGTAACAGAGACAGCACCCTGTTTCTAAGTATGTAGAGTAGGGATCAAGGGGAACTTTTGACACGGTTTTAGACAGGGCGAAATAGTCACCCTGCCCTTGGCACCCAAATTCCACAATTAGAGCTTTCTTCCTTTAGCTAGACAATTAAACTTCAATTAAAATGCAACTGACCCTAAGAGGGGTAACAGTCATTCATGTCTTAGTATGAATGTGTTTAGTCAGCTCTTTCTCCTTAAAAAAAAAAGAAAGAAAGAGAAGAAAGTATGAAGACAGAACTGCCCCACTAATTAGATAGAAAGGCAAAGACAGGTGAGTAACTGTAAAAGCGCTGTAATCTTTTCCATCATACATTTAAATAAGTTAATTAAATTATGTAATTACAATTACAAATAAGCAGATTTAGGAACAAGTGCAGGGACCTGCTGCAATATGACACCTTTCCAGGGGAGGACATGCACATGGAAACACTAGACAGCTGCCACCTGACAGGAGCACCCAGCCAGCCGTGGGCATCAGGCGGCACATGGATGGGTCAAGGGCTTCCATCGAACCTCACAGTTTTGCCAAGGATGGATCCAACCTGCTTACCATTACCAAACTCTGTCTCTGCTGGTTCAGCAGTGCAGTGCAACACAAACCTCAGTAACAAATGCCATCACGTTGTTGGGCCACACGCTATAGTTCTATGGCAAGAACTATATGTTGCATGCTAGGCCCAGTCAGCACTCTATCTACTTGCTGTCTTTTCCGGTCCTCGGCACGGCACTGTGATGGCATCATTATTCCACTCCACAGCGGAGGAGGCTGAGGCAGGCACAGGTTAAGTGTTTCCCTAAAGACAAAACAGCTATGAAAAGGCAGAACCTGGATTCAAACCCAGGCCCATTGACTCCAAAGCCCAAGACCCTTTTTCCTGTTTTGTTGAATACTGTATGTGTCACTATGAAATATTACCAACATCTATGCACCATTCATTAATTAAAACTTCTGTGGAGCACTAAATGTCAGGCCCCACACTGTGCATGAGGAGTATAGGTACAAACAGAGCTCTCGTGGGGAGGAAATTTGAATCTAGCAAAAAATAAAGCATAGTCAGAGCGTCCAAATGTTAACTCTACTTCTAAGTGGTGTGTGTAAACCTCAGGGAAGTGAGTTAACATCTTTCACTTTCGGTTTTCCTGCATGTAAAATAGGATGAGAGTTCCTACAGCACAGGGCTGCAGGGCAGAATCCTGAGATAAATACATTATAGTCAGCATAGTGCCTGGCAAACAGTGAGCACACAAGAAGCATTAGCTAATTATCGTCTCTGATGCTGTGAAGAAGCAGAACTGGGGGGCGGCAATCACAAGGTTCCACTGTCCCTTTAGAGTGCGTGCAGAGGGCGGGGCCTGGGACTAAGTCTTGGACATTATCACGTTTCTGAAGATTCCTAGGTAATGAAAAGAGTCTTCAAGTCACTTTACTCCACGAAAACCGGCTTAATTCAGAAATCAGGATGCCCAGTCCCATGTAAGAATACAACTTCTAACCTTGGTTTAGCGTTAAATGGTTTCTGGGGAGGGTTTTGCTGGAGGCTGACAGCCTCTCCTGAGAAAGGCCGCACCTCTCTGTCTCTCCCATGGTGACCCCAGCCCTCAGCAGGCTTCTCACCCTGCCAGGGGCAGTGAAAGTGGGATGGAGAAGAGGTAGAGGGGCAGAGAGACGTTCTTATTTTCACTAATTCTCTTTGGAGCCAGTTTCCTACATTTTGGGGCCTTCTTTGCTTTGGATGTTTAAAAATGACTTCCTGTCTAACAATTTCTTCAAAACCTTCTCCACCTTCCAAAATTTTTAGGAATATTTGACTACCCTTCCTCCTACAAAGTGGTGTTTTTCCCTGGCTGGCCACCTCTTCTCTATGGCTGTCCTGGAGGGCAGCCTCCGGGCGCAGTCTTGGGAAGGACTGGAACGGACTCCAGCCTTGCGGCCTCCCACTCGGCTCACGGAGCTCCGGAGCTCTGAGGAAGCGCTCCACTTCCCCCAACAAACTGTAGGGGCGGCCCCTTGCTCTGCTGCCAGAGCTGCTGGCCAGCTGGTCTTTGCCTTTTATAATTTCTAGGCAAGGCTTAGAAAGCAGTCGTGTGTCTCCGGACCTGCCAGAGACACAGATGCACATCCGCATAGTCCCTTCGAGGTTCCTCTCCTGGCTGCAGGTGAAGGCGGAGCGCCCTCCCTGCTCCTCCCGCTGGGGGTGGAGAGCTCACAGGGCTGCTCTTTCACGGGAAATCCTCCTCATCCAACCTCCCCTTGCCACTCGTGATCCTTCAGTATGCACAGTGATGGTGGGTTTTTTCTAAGAGTCAAGAAATTCATGGAAATGTCTATCTTTGGATGGTACCTAACTTTGAAATCTCACACTTAGCACATCTTGGTGCCTCAGTCAAAACTGCCAATTCAATATTCTGTTACATTATTTTATTATCATTTTTATTGCGATATAAAGCAACTGCCACACAGTGGGGCATGTGCCATACTACAAATATACACAAAGTACTGCGGTGATATAGAGGGCGGAAAAACATTTTATCCAGGACTGAGAGTAGAAGTCAGACCTCTACTCTTCCCTGAGTAGAAGGCTTCCCTGAGGCGGCAATATGGCATTTAACTTGAAACTTCAAGGACCCATTTGCTCATTTAACAAGTATTTACTGAGCAGCTGTTATGTTTGAGGCCATATTCTAGGTGCTTGGGATCAGTGGGTGAACAAGCAAAGACCCCCGTACTCACGGAGCTGACACCCTACTAGGAGGGCGGGAGGGCGGGCAACATAAAAAACTGCCGAACTAGATAGAAAGTGGCAATGCTACGAGGGGGAAACAGTACGGCAGGAAAAAGAAGTTCAGTAAACTGAACCAGAAAGGGAACTAGAGACAGCGAGCAAGACGACAGCGAAAGTGGGGGGTGGAGAGGAGTAGGGGGTGGAGGGATGGAGCAAAAACCAAAAAGGACTCGTGGACAAGGACAGCAGTGTGAAGACTGCTGGGGAAGAGGAGGTATAAAGGGATTAAATGGTAATGGAAAAAATACAATTGAAGAAAAAGTATTAAAGAAAACAAAATCAGGAGGGAAGGAAGGAAGGAAGGAAGGAAGGAAGGAAGGAAGGAAGGAAGGAAGGAGTTCATGAGCCAGAAAAGAAGGAGGACATTCAAAGCCCGGGAAACAGTATGAAAAAATGCCTGGAGGCTTAAAGAGAAGGGTACAATGAAAGATGGAATCTCACCTTTAAGTGGAACCTAATCAACAAAACAAACAAGCAAGCAAAATATAACAGAGACATTGAAATTAAGAACAATCTGACAGTAACCAGAGGGGAAGGTGGGAAGGAATAATGGGGGAAGAAGAGTGAAGGAAGGGTTTTCAAGAACAACTATAGAGGACACATGGAAAAAACCAAGGCAGGGCGGTGAAATCAGGGGAGGGAGGTGGGGTCGGCTGGGGTGGGGGCAGAGCGGGAGGGAAATGCAGACAAATGTATGTGAACAACAATAAAATAATAATTAAAGAAAGATGGCCTAACAGCGTGGTGTGACCAGAGCACAGAGCAACATCAGACGTGCATAAGCTGGTCATGGCCTGACTCAGACGCAGGCACTGAGTGCCCAGCTGTCTGCACACTGCCCCACCCTCCTCCTGGGACCTGTGAGAGTTTGCCTTTTGTTCATATCCCTAAGGACACATACCAAGCAGTGAGAAACCGAAGAAGTACAAGTAAAAGAGCCGGGGGTGGGGGGGCGGGGTTTAAATGCTTAGTTAAAATTCCATAAGACATTGAGCTGACTAGTCTTTGGCGCTTATTCAATTAACAATCCAAAAAAATGATCAACCACCTGTTCCACGTGAGGCATCGTGCTGGTGCTGTGGACACAGTAATGCACAGGTAGACATGGCCTCTGTCCGCGCACCAAAGCCAGCGCAGCACAGAGAAGCAAGTCCCATGTTCTGCACAGGCCCAGCATGACCAGTGCACCAAAGGGCAGCAGTAGGTACCACTGCTCAGGACGAAGCGGTGACATCACCCAAAGGAAGACAGCACAGCCCCTCCCTGGGGACAGAAATGACAAGCCCCTTTGCCACCTGCTTCAGGGGCAGCGCAGACAGTAGACAGAGGGCTAGAGGTAGAAGGACAGCCTGGAAAGGATGGGAGGCACAGCAGTAGTGAGTTAGGTTAAAAACCAAAGAGACACAGGTTGTATTTGCGAGTGTGGCTTCACTACCTACCCTTATCCCAGCTCCGCCTGGCTTGAGGAAGCCCAGCCAACAGCAGCAAGGACTGAAAGCTACACTCACCCCGACTGCAACTCTGTGGAATACCAAATGTATCTTAAAAGACGGGCCAAAGTTTTTTTTCTTCGAATAAAAAATGGTCTTCAGAATGGAGTTAGCCCTCAGGCTACATACTCCCCCTTGCAAGCCTAAGCCCACACTTTCCATCACCAGGCAAGGACTTCTTAACTCCTTTCTGTAAAAGAGTTTGACGTAATCAGCTCCGAGACAGGCTCCCCCAAAGCAAAGCTCAGATCCTCACGCTGCACCCAAAGACAGCAACTTAAAAAACAAATTATGGTCTCCCATTCTAAATGGGGATTAGGTTTCATTAACAAGAAGATGCAGGGGAGGAGTAAGACAACAAAGACTTTCCTGTGAAGTAGTGACCTGATCTCCTTTGAAATGTGGGACTCTGCTGCCCTCTACCTTCCACCGTAAAAACTGCTTAGGAGAGAACTGGAAAGCACGAAATCACTGAAGGGGGCAGTATCTTTCTCTCACATGCACCCACACACACACATACACACACCCCAAAATTAAATGGTTCCAAAACACCCTCTGTCATATCAACCCCAACATTACCTACACACTAAACCCTAGCTACAAGACACAACGATAAGCATCGTGAGGCCCTGCATGGAGGCCACACACAGGGCCCTGTGGATCTGACTCCCAGAACCGGCCCTAGAATCACCCTCGGTCCTCAGCCTTCACTTCCTGCTGATGGAGAATTGCCAACCCTCACCACCCTGACTCTGCTCATACCTGGGTATCTAACAATGCCTTCAAACTCAGAACAATCAAAGCCAAAGAGCATTTTCCCTCACAAACCAGTCAATAGAAATTGACTGGTGAGCTTGATTTCTTTTAATAACACTACTATTCTCTAGTCACTCAAGTTAAAAAATTTTTTATGCCATGTTTGTTTGTTTGTTTGTTTTTGCCCTCTCATTGGTCCCCTGCATCAAATGAAATGCAGGTACTGCCTTTTCCGCTTAATATTTTCCAGACCTATTTAGTGCCTTCCCTCCATTGTCACCCAGGGTTAGGCCTTCGTGCAGCGCCCTTGCTATCTCTACCTGAAACATTACACTAACCTTCTAACTGCAGTCTCCACCTCCCACCAGTTTCTTTACTCCAGTACATCTTAACATTGCTCACAGATTCCTCTGCCTGAAGTACACCTCTGTTCATGTCACTCCACTGTCTCCCCCTTGCCTCTGAATAAAATACAAACACTTTACTCTGGCACTCAAGGCCTTCTTTGATCTGCCACCAACCAATTCCACAACCGTATTCAAGTGCCCTGCACTGCAGCCACAAGGAAGCACACACTGTTCCTGGAGCAGCAGTCCCCAACCTTTTGGGCACCAGGGATTGGTTTCATGGAAGACAATCTTTCCATGAACTGGGGATAGCGGGATGGCTTTATAGCCTGCCACCAGATGCAGTTTAACGGTCACTTGCTACTCACTGATAGGGTTTTGATGTAAGTCTGGAAGCAATGGATTTATCATGGCCTCTGTGCAGTCAAACTTCCCTGCTAGTGATGATCTGTGTTTGCAGCCCCTCCCCAGCACTAGCACCACCGCCTCAGCTCCACCTCAGACCATCAGGCACTGGATTCTCAGAAGGAGGGCACAACCTAGACCCCTCACATGCACAGTTCACAGCAGGGTCTGCACTCCTATGAGGATCTAATGCCACCACTGATCTGCCAGATGGCGGAGCTCAGGCAGAAATGGGAGCGATGGGGAGCAGCTGTAAATACAGAGGAGACTTCGCTCACCTGCCACTCACTTCCTGCCGTTTGGCCAGTTCCTAACAGACCATGGACTTGTACAGGTAGGTCCATGGCCCAGGAGCTGGGGACCCCTGCCCTAGAGAGTCTCAAGGCACATTTTGTGCCTTGTTTCTATGGATATTTTTTCTTGAATGCTTTTCCTCCACCACCTTCACTATCTGCAGTTCCTGTCCAAACCACTTGCATCTTTCAAGTTCTAGGTAAAATGCCACTTCTTCCACAAAGCCTTCCCTAAATGCTTCAACTAGAACAAATCTTTCTTTCTTTCTGAAATCAGTCACATTCTGTTTATTTCTTTAGTTCAGAGGAGCAAATATTTACTGAATTACTGTGTACAAAAATATTATAGACACTCTGGGGCAAACAAAAACAGGCGCAATGTCTAAACTTGCGTACCTTACAGTCCAATATTTATCATTTCTAACTTGTATTCTCTTTCTATGCATATATAGAAAGAGAATACAAATTTTCCCTCCTAGACTGAAAATTTCAAAAGTGTGGTATCAGTGTTTCAATGTTTCACTATTTATGCCTCTCTTATACATAGTACCTGGCAGAGTACACTGTATATGCATGTTATTCAATAATTATTTGAATAGATTAATAAAACTATGAAATATTACTAGGGGCTTGAAATTGACTTCCAGTCAAGATGGTGGCATAGGTAGGTATAACTCACCTCCTTGCACAACCACATCAAAATTACAACTAAAATATAGAACAACCATCACTCAAAGCCATCAGAAATCGAGTTGAATGTGGAAGTCTGACAATTATGGAATTAAACCATCCACATCCATCCAGACTGTTAGGAGGGGCACAGACCTGAAATGGGCTGATCCCTCACCACGTGTGGTGGATAAAAGTTTGGGAGGGATATCTCGGGGGCAAGGAGTCCCAGCCCCACACCAGGCCTCCCAGCCCAGGTTTCCAGTGACAGGAAGATACAGCCCCAAAACTTCTGCCTGCAAAAATGAACAGAGATTGAGTCAGGGGAAGAAACCGCTGGGGTACCAAGTAGTTCCTCTTAAAGAACCCACACAGACTCGCCTACTCAGACTCACTCACTCTGAGCTCCAGCACCAGGGTAGCAGCTTGAAAGGCACCAGTGGCGCACAGGGAGAAATTGAAGGGTCTAGATCAAGGTGAGCAGAGGCCATTGTCCCTTTTGTAAACCCTTTATGCACAGGGCTGGCAAGCCAGTACCATATCTGAGACTCCATCAACCTCGCTAACACTGTTTGCCCTGCCCTAGAGATAACCTGAGACTCTGTCCCACCCAACTTACACACCCACCTAAGCTGCTTTTCCATGTGAATGGTTGGCCTTGGCCCAGGCTTCACAGCTTCCTAAATCCTCTCAAACAAGCAACCACTGGCCTCAGTGAGTCCCAGGCCCATCACTAGCAGCACCTAGCCTAGATTCACAGCTTGGCTTCACCTGGGAATCTCTAAGTCCAGCACAAGTAGCAGTCATCTCAGATTGCTTTATAGTTCAGGCAGGGTAGCCCCAGATAGAACACAGGTGGGGGCTCATCTTGGCTAGCACCACCCAGGGAACCCCAGAGCCAATATAACAAGTGAACAGCTACAGACCATGTTGGAGCACCACCACCCTGCCCCTGCACAGCTGATCCTCCATGGAGGGTAAAGGTTGGTGGTCAGTGGTCATAGCCAATCCATGCAACTGACTGGCCTAGGTAAATTTCTCCTATTGATCTGCCAACAGCGACCAAGGCTCAACTACAAGAGGAAGGTGTATACTCAGCCCACATGAAGCGCACACTTCAAGTACCCAGCCTGGGTGATAGGGGAGGCTGTGCCACTCACTGAACCCTGTAGGACGCCTGCCTACTGCATTAGGCCATACCATCAAGATACTGAGTCAAAACAGCTCTACCTAGTGCACAGAAACAAACACAGGGAGGCTGCTAAATGAAACAGGACCCGAATGAAAGAACAGGTCAAAACTCCAGAAAAAGAGCTAAATAAAAAGGAGATAAACAATCTATTAGTGCAGAGTTCAAAGTGCTAGTTACAAGGATGCTCAAAAACTTACTGAGTACCTGGATTTGCAAGCTGGCACTCAACACTGAGACACACCAGCTAGGGCTAAGTGAGGATCTTAACAGCATAAAAGACACCCAGTCAGATATGAATGATACACTAATTAAAATAAAGAACAATTTACAGGGAAATAACAGTAGAGTCGGTGAAGCTGAAAATCAAATGAATGATTTGCAACATAAGGAAGCAAAAAACAACCAATCAGAACAAGAGAGAAAAAAATCCAAAAAAATGAGAATAGTATAAGCAGCCCCTAGGACCACTTCAAGAGGTCCAACATTTGCATCATAGGGTTGCCAGAGGAGAAGAGAAAGAGCAAGAAATTGGAAATCTATTTGAAAAAATAATGAAAAAACTTCCCAAATTTGGTGAAGTAAATAGACATGTAGGTCCAGGAAGCACAGAGTCCCAAACAAGATGAATACAAAGAGGCCCACTCCCAAGGCACATCATAATTAAAATGCCAATGGTTAGACTTCTGGCTAAGATGGAGGTGTAGGTAAACACACTGTGCCTCCTCACAGAACCAAAATAAGAACAACAATTTTGAAACAAATTAACAACCAGAACTGACAGAAAATTGAACTGTGTGGAAGTCGGGCAACCAAGGAGATAAAATAGACAAATTCATCCACACCCGTAAGCAAGGCGGAGTCTGGCAGCCAAGCAGAGATGGGCCGTGGCACAAAAAGCAGTGGCACTGGGCAAGAAAATCACCTCTGGCGCACAGGTGGTGGCTGGCAGAGCCTGGGCACAGGGTGGCAACAGGCAGACCCAGCAAGGCGGCAATTGTGAAGTGAGGCACTGCAGGCAAGGCACCTGACCGGGCAGTCCCACATTCACATGCAGATAAACGAGGCGAATTGGGGAGCGAGACAGACTGCACAACCCAGGGTCCCAGTGCCAGGAAATAAAGCCTGAAAGCACCAACTGAAATCACCTGTGGGGGTTGAGGTTCCAGGAGAGTCCCAGCCTCATAGGAGAGTTTATTGGAAAGACCCACAGGGTCCTAGAATGTACACAAGCCCACGCAGATGAGAATTAACTTCAGAAGGGCCCAGTTTGCTTGTGGGAAGTGGCAGAGGGGACTGAAATCCAACAGTGAGAGGAGCGAGCACCACTATTCCCTCTCAGACCCCACCCCCGCATACCATGTCACAACCCAGCAACTGGGTTGACCCACCCTGGTGAACACCTAAGGCTCCGCCCCTCACTACATAACAAGCGCATCAAGACAAAAAAAAATGGCCCAAATGGAAGAACAGATCAAAGCTCCACAGCAAATATAACTAAGTGACAAAGAGATAGCCAACCTATCAGATGCACAGTTCAAAACACTGGTAATCAGGATGCTCACAGAATTGGTTGATTTTGGTTGCAAATTAGACGAAAAAATGAAGGCTACATTAAGCAAAATGAAGCAAAATGCTCAGGGAACCAATAGTGATGGGAAGAAAACTGGGACTCAAATCAATAGAGTGGACCAGAAGGAAGAAAAAAACAACCAAACAGAAAACAATGAAGAAATAAGAATTCAAAAAATGAGGAGAGGCTTAGAAATCTCCAAGACCTCTTTAAATGTTTCAACATCCAAATTATAGGGGTATCAGAAGGGGAAGAGGAAGAGCAACAAGTGGAAAACTTATTTGAACAAATAACAAAGGAGAACTTCCCCAGTCTGGCAAAGGAAATAAGACTTCCAGGAAGCCCAGGAAGCTTAGAGAGCCCCAAAGAAGTTGGACCCAAGGAGGAGCACATCATAATTACATTAGCCAAGATGAAAATGAAGGAGAAAATCCTAGAAGCAGCAAGAGACACAGAGACAGTCACCTACAAAGGAGTTCCCATCAGACTGTCAGCTGATTTCTCAAAAGAGACCTTACAGGCAAGAAGGGGCTGGAAAGAAGTATTCCAAGTCATGAAAAACAAGGACCTCCATCCAAGATTGCTCTATCCAGCAAAGCTTTCATTTAGAATGGAAGGGCAGATAAAGCACTTCTTAGATAAGGTCAAGTTAAAGGAGTTAATCATCACCAAGCCCTTATTTTATGAAATGTTAAAGGGACTTATCTAAGAAAAAGAAGATAAAAAACATGTATAATAATATGACAGCAAACTCACAATTATTAACCACATTTAAAACAAAAACAAACTAAGCAAACATTAGAACAGAAACAGAACCACAGAAAGGGACATCACATGGAGGGTTAGCAACAGGGGAGTGGAAGAAGGAGAGAGGGGGGAGAGGTACAGAGAATAAATAGCATAGATGGTAGGTAGAAAACAGGGGGAGGGCAAGAATAGTATGGGAAATGTAGAAGCTAAAGAACTTATGACACATGGACATGAACTAAAGGGGGGAAATGTGGGTGGGAGAGGGTGTGAAGGGTGGAGGGGAATGAAAGGGGGGAATAGGACAACTGTAACAGCATAATCAATAAAATATATTTAAATTTTTTTTAAAAATAAAATGCCAAAGGTTAAAGATAAAGAGAGAATCTTAAAAGCAGTAAGAGAAAACCAGTTAGTTACCTACAGGGGAGTTCCCATGAGACCATCAGCTGATTTCTCAAAAGAAACTTTGCAGGCTACAAGGGATTGTCAAGAAATATTCCAAGTCACGAAAAGTAAGGACCTATATCCAAGATTGCTCTACCTAGCAAAGATATCATTTAGAATCAAAGGGCAGATAAAGAGCTTCCCAGACAAGAAAAAAACTACAGGACTTCATCATCACCAAACCATTATTATATGAAATGTTAAAGGAACTTATTTAAGAAAAAGATCATGGATACATAGAGTGTTTTGATGGTTTCCAGATGGGATGTGGGTGTGGGGGAATGGGTGAAGAAGTGAGGGATTAAGAAGTACAAATAGGATACTTATCTGGTATGGAATTAACTTCAGAAGGGCCCAGTTTGCTTGTGGGAAGTGGCAGAGGGGACTGAAATCCAACAGTGAGAGGAGCGAGCACCACTATTCCCTCTCAGACCCCACCCCCACATACCACGTCACAACCCAGCAACTGGGTTGACCCACCCTGGTGAACACCTAAGGCTCCATGATCAAGTACAAATAGGTAGTTATGGAACAGCCATGGGGATGTAAAGTACAGTACAGGAAATACTTGTCCATGGACATGTCCCATGTCCCAGGGACATAAACAATGGTGGGGGTATTGCCTGAGAGAGTGGTATGACAAAGGGGGAAAAATCAGGACAACTATAATAGCATAATCAATGAAATATAATTTTTAAAAAAGAAATGTTACCAGATGGCTGAATTTCAGGATCATGACTCACTTCCCTACCTCAAGTAATTAAGTTTGAGAGGCTAACAAATTCTGTGGATTCCATGATTTTAAAAGTTCCTCCTCACTTAATCTCTACTCATAAGAGTTAAACCTCATGAGCTTTGGAATCAGATAGAACTAGGCATGAATCCCAGGCCTGCTATTTACCAGCTATGTGAACCAGAGTATGAGAGGTCCAGAAAAAAGCTAGAAGGACCCACTAAGAAAACCTTAATTGCAAAGGAAGATTTCAGTGACTATCATTCAGATATGTCTCCTGATCCATTCTCCATTGGTTTTACAAGGTCCATCCAGAAAAAGTCCAGCCATTGCTAACATAACAAAAATGATTTGCACAACATCGATGTAACCTGACAGCCAAGGAGAGTGGACTGGAATGTACAATGTGTGAACATTGACTTCATTGTACTAGTCAGTGGGGGCACTAGACACCACTGACTGAGCACATGTACTGTGCGGCCACCGCATTTAAAGTGACTGAGCTAGTAGAGAAACAAGTGGCATCAAATTTTGCATTAAGCTTAAACATTCCTCTGCATAAACCCATTTGGATGATTCAGAGGCTACAGCTATGGGCAACTGGTGATTGGCAGCTTAATCATGACAACATGCCCACTTACACATCATGTCTCACAAAGTTTTTTGGCAAACCAGCGAATCACCCAAGTCAGCCCCCCTCTACAGCCCATATTTGGTGCCCTGCAACTTCTGGCTCTCCCCAAAACTAAAATCATCTTTGAAAGAGAAGAGATTTCAACCATTGATTAGATTCAGGAAATATAAGACAGCTGATAGCAATCGGGAGAATTGTGTGAGGTCCCAAGATGCCTATTTTGAAGGTGACTGAGGTATCATTATCCTGTGTACCCTAGTTCTTTCTGTACCTTCTTGTAAGTTTCTCTATTTTTCATATTACATGGCTGGATACCTTCTAGACAGGCCTCATATGTCTAAATAGATAACTGTGAGTTAAAACGGAAAGATCTGCGTAATATTTTGGATTACCATTCAGCAAATAAATATGCAATCCTCTCCACCTTCCACTGTGTGTGAGGGTGTCTCCCTGCCCTTTGACTTCCATCTTGGCCATGCGTCTTGCTTTAGTCAATGATACATTTGAGAATATAACATAAACAGAAGCTTAAAATACACTACCATGATTGGGCTTGCCTTTTTCTCCATCTTTTTTTTTTTCATTGTAAACATGACTCAGCCCTGATTTAAGGAGAATGAGAGATATTTGGAACAGAGGTAGATCAAATCTGCAGCTTGAAGCCAAACCTAGCTGAGTCCACCAAGATTGACCCACTCCCAGCCAAACTACAGGCACACAAGTGATGGAAAACAAACAAAAATATGTATATGGTTGTGTGCCACTGTATTTGGGGTAGAATATGCAGCACTATTATTAAAAGAACAAAAACAAATTACACCTCCAACAACTCTGTAAGACATAGGTACACAAATGTCCCTGCTTTCTAATCTTTCTAATGAAATGGTTATCAACCAGGGAAGATTTTGCTCACAAGCAAGCATTTGGCAAAGTCTGGACACACTTTTGGTAGTCCTAAATTAGGGAGGAATGTTACTGGCATCTGGAGGGCAGAGGCCAGGGATGCTGCTAAACACCCTACAATGCACAGGATGTCCCACAAGGAAGAATTTATCTGGTCCAAAATGTAAATAGTGCTGAAGTTGAGAAACCTTATCCTAACACAATATGATACAAATAAGGATGAGGTATTCTTTCCCACCTTTGTCAAATACCTCCACTCACCCATGAAGATTATCCATGCACTTGTGGCAGCGTGAATTGATTAGTTATGTCAATGTGTATTTGTTGAGTGCCTGCCAGCATTCTAAGTGCCAAGGATCCAGTGCTGAATAAAAAGGAAAACTTTTGTTCTCATGGGGCTTATATTCTAGTGAAGGAGACAGGTGATAAGAAAATAAAGTGATTTTAGATATAGCGAGCAGTAAAAACATAAGGGGATAGAGAATGACTATGGACGAAGTCCTCTCCGAGAAAGTTTCAGTTTAACCTCGCTGAATGATGAAGGAGAACGAGCCACACAATGGTCTGGGAAAAGAGCAATCTGGGCAGAGAAACACAGCAAATGCAGTGTCTGTGAGGCAGAAGCAAGTGGGATGTGTCAGAGGAGCCGAAAGAAGGCCAGTGGACCTGTGGCATAATGAGCACGGATCCAGGAGGAGGTGAGATCAGAAAGACATTTGCAGGATCACATATGGTATTGCTGGCATTGTACCAAATGTAGATTCAAATGAAGCTTAGAGATGTCATGTAGAGATCTCAGTTCCTGCAGCGACTGCATGAGTATGAGCAATATTCATGAACATATGTGGACACTCCTTGGTGTATTTGGGGAGCTGGAGTGGAGTAAAGGAGGCTTTACATGGGGAGCCCCAGAGAGTAACCTAGTGAGCAGGGACAGGTGAGAGCGGAGGACTGGAATTATTTTTGTTGCCACATCCGGTCAATACCCACAAACAAGTGATTAATCCTAATGAAACTGAGTATGCATTTGCAACTGGAGAGAGAATGCTATTTGGCACTTTTTTTCCTCACTCAAAATCTTGTGCTTTCTTAGAATGCTGCCTCTCTAGGTCCCTGGCAGACTCTTTGTTGGGAATATACCAGTTAAAGAACAGAACTCTGCTTCCTCATTACTACCTAGTAATCCCACCCCTGATAACTCACATTTTCTCCTCTAGTATTTTCGAGTGTGGAAAAACTAGAAGAAATCATTCAGGATCTACAGGGAACCAATCCATATGGCAGTGGCGAATGTAACCCAGCCCGATTCAGAAAGTCAGCAGGAGCAAGGCGGCACACAGGAACCGGGCCCACAGATCAGTTTTCCCATGGGGAACCAGGCCTGCATTGTACCTAGGCTGTTTTGAGGCTTGCTTTTTGCTGAAACTCCCTCACCCTGAATTGAGGCAGCAAATGTTTACTGCACATCTTTAAAGTAACCTCCTAAAGTCTGTGATAAACCTCCCAAGGATGGAGTGTAACCAGTTCAACCACCGTTCCCCTTGCATTAGCAACACCCTTTCCTTTGTTATCTGTAAAAGGATATCACCTACAATGAACCTATGCATAGTCAATGAGGACCATCCTCAATGTAATGTGCCCAGAAAAGCAATAAAAGCCTGTCAAGGCAGGGGTCGGGGCCCTCTCTCTCAGTTGGAGAGCGGCCGTGCCATCCCTTTTTCTCCCGTAGTCCGTGTGAATTTGTTCATTGCATCCACAATACATGGACCCTGATAGTCAGAGTCCACATTAAGGATTTCTGAAGCAAAGGGTTTTTCTGAAGCCCACAGGACATGTCTGTTATATGCCATGTATCTAGAGCTGGTTCTGGCCCTACATGAGTTTGATTTGTTTGAAAACCAATGTTGTCAGAGACCTAAGTAAGTAGGCCATTCCTGAATTGTAATCGCATTTTAATCATCTGTAAGATCCCTAAGGACAAGGATTATGTCCATTTTGTTCATAACTCCATCTTCTACTCCTAGCACAAGTGTCTGGCACATAGTAAGTATTCAAAATACAGTAGGTGAATAAATAATGCATCATGAAAATGAAGTCTCACAGCCTTATAAATATTAAAGAGGTGATACAAAGCAAAATAAAATATCTGGACAAATCTATTTTCATTCTATTTTTTTAAAAGAAGGTCTGTATATTTATAGACATAGGCCCTGGCTGGTATAGCTCAGTGGATGGAGCGCAGGCCTGCGAACCACATGATCGCCGTTCAATTCCCAGTCAAGGCACATGCCTGGGTTGCAGGCCAGTTCCCAGCAGGAGACACACGAGAGGCAACCATACATTGATATTTCTCTCCTTCTCTCCTTCCCTTCCCCTCTGATAAATAAATAAAATCTTTAAAAAAATAAAAATAAAAAATAAAAGAAGGTCTGTATATGTATAGACATATACTTCCAGAAGAAAAATAACTGGTGCCTACCTTTTCACCCAGCAAACCCACTTCTGGGAATATAGGTGAAGGAACCCAAAACACTAATCTGAAAGAATATATGCACCCTTATGTCCATGGTAGCATTATTTACAATAGCCAAGATCTGGAAACAGCCCAAACACCCATCAGTAGATGAGTGGATAAGAAGCTGTGGTGCATTTACACAATGGAACACTCCTCAGTCATAAAAAAGAAAGAAACCTTACCTTTCGAAACAGCATGGATGGACCTGGACACTATTATGCTAAGTGAAATAAGCCAGTCTGAAGAAGACAAATACCATATGATCTCATCTATATGTAGAATCTAGTGAACAAAATAAACCAGCAAACAAAATAAAGACAGACTCATAAATACAGAGAACAGACTGACAGCTGTCAGATGGGAAGTGGGGAGGACCAGATGAAAGATGAAAGGATTAGCCAAAGGACATACATGCATGACACACAGACACAGGCAACAGTATGACGGTGGCCAGAGGTGAGTGGGGGGCTGAATAGAGGTTGGCAAAGGAAAAGAAAATGGGGACATGTGTAATAGTGTCAACAATAAAAATAAAGTTAAAAAGTGACTGGTAACATTCATTCTTCCAACCTCCCAAGTGCCATGGACTATGTGGCTGGAGATAGGAAAAAAGAAAAAAAAAATCCTTCCTGTATAGCAGAGGCCTAGAGCATAGAGTGAAGAAAGAAACATCTACAGCCTGATTTATATTTATTTGTGTGTAGAGGAAGAAAAAGTCAAAGCAATCCAGGAATCCTTCCTAGAAGAGTTGAGTCTAAGGTGGCTTTAAAAAAAATTCCAGTATCTTCTAGCAGAACATTTAGAGTTCAAATTCACACCCAACTACTTTTAATAAATCTAGACCAGTCTCCCAGGGACATCTGTCCATGATTGTCATGCCTAACGTATGCTACTGGAATACATTAAGCAGAGAACAGGGGTGTTGCTAAACTTCCTGTAATGCACAAGACAGGCACCCACAACACATCATCCAGTCCAAATACTCACAGTGCCAAGACTGAGAATCTCTGATCCAAAAGGAGAAAATTAGAAAGTACCATGTAATTAAAAACACAAATGCACCATTTAGTCAAAGTTTCTCTAATGCAATTAATGTGATAATAGGAATCATTTAAATAGCTGCCTCAACTGCAAGTCAATCAAGTACAAATAATAAATCAAATTTTTGTGATAGAATACTTAAGTCTCATGATATATACAATGCAAATATTTATATTAATCCGTCATATCCTTAGCACTGCATATCAAACCCAGGGTGAGGAAAACACAGCTTATTAGAATTCCAAATTGAAAAATGTTATACTTAAAAAGAAATTATGGGTTCTTTCACAGCTTTCAGCTTCTAGAATGGAAAAGGCTAAGCCAGTTCCTTTTGTGCCTAAAATTATATTACACAGTCATATGTTCAGTATCTTTTAGCTGGATACATTTGTTCCCTATAGGAAGTTTATAACTTGTAAAAGGAGTTTTATGCAGAATACAAATTGGGGGTATTACATGAGTACCTCTTGAGGACACTGAGTTGTGCAAACAACATCACTTTATCTGATGTAGCAGCTGTGGATTGGTCTATCTGTTCACTCTAGGGTTGTCTGGAATTACAGATCAGGGACATCACTGTCATACCCCAGCTGCTGCAGAAAGCTACTGGAAGAAAAGGAGATTTATGAGCATTTTGGTTATACTGAACCAAGAATACAGGAGCTATACAACAGGGAGCCTGGTGGCTCTAAATCATAGGCATTATGCAAAAAGAAAATGCAGACTTGGGCGTCCAAGGAGTCTTCCCAGACAATAGGACATCTTTGTAAACCCCCTAAAGAATAAATTTAACAGTTATTAAAGAACACCACCCTGTTGTTGCCAGCACTGAACTTTATATCACAGGAAGAGATACAAGGGATTTCAGGAAAACGCCTGTCATTTAACAGTGACAGTGACCTGAGTGCTGACAAGCAATTCAAATCCCAGTTGAGGAGAATTCTTTAATTCTGTAGGGGTTGAGTTTAGAGCTTTAACATTAGCAGGTTATTAAACTTTTGTCAGTTGAGGACCTTGGATGCCAAAGGCAAATGTTCCTGGGAATAACTGTAATTGGTTCTACTAGATGAGACACTTGCCAATTATTTCCCTTTGATGATCAGATGACTATGATTTTGTTCATTTCGACCAAAGTCCTGTGCAAACCTTGCAGAGTAATGTAATCTACAAAACAAGCTACAGAAGATCAAAATGGGTTAAAATGAATTTGGAAGAAAAACTAAAATTCTGGATTAATTTTACATAAGGATTTACCAATCAAATACTTCTTTTTCTCTTTTATTGCTAATTAAACATAAATAAATTAGCTCTGATATTTAGGTAACAGTAGGAAAACTAAAATTTTGAGCCAACTAAGCACTCCACACAGGGCTAGGTGTTCACTTTCACTCGCCTAATTTTTGTAACAATGTGCAAGGAAGAGAACATGATCTTCATTTTATAGATGAAAAAACAGGCTTTTTGTAATTTAAATGTTTTTCCCAAGATGAACGAAACTAGAAGATGCTACAGCTGGGATATAGGGTAGGGAACAGCAGGGAAGCAAGATCTGTTGAATTCTAAACCTGACAAGCCAGAGTTACACTATGCTGCCACAGGAATTACATTTGTGTCAGACACATGAATATTAAAACCCATCACTTGAAAGAGAAAGCATTAATACTGTAAATTGATCGTGAGCTCCCCTAAGCTCCACTCCCCCACATCCCACTGCTTCCTTGATATCACCGTTTTACTGTCCCACAGGCAATGCCAACTTAAGAAGCTCACAGATGGATTCATCATCTCCACCAGCACCAGCTCCTACCCCGAGAAAGGGTATCGACATCTACCCAGCTGCAAAGGAAGATGGACTAGAAGGAAATACACAACAACTCTTACTAATGCTATTATCTAAGTGGTTGGATTCTGGCTGGTTTTTTAAATTTCATTCTTTATACTATATTTTCTAGATTTGTCTCAAATATTTACATTATAAACATGATACATGATTATATCCTTATTGTCTTAAAAAATGACCAAAAAATTTTCAAGTCACCACTTTCCCATGCAATTTCCCTCCTCACAAGTAAACATTATTCATGTATCCATTCAGATTTTTTATTTTGTATAAATATACAGGGTGGGGCAAAAGTAGGCTTACAGTTGTGAGTACATGGAAGTTTATTCTTGTATTATTATTTATTATTATATTACAACTATGAACCTCTTGCCCACCACTGTATTCTTTTTAGCATTTCTATACAAAGTTTGGAATTTATGTAGTTACATATATACATATATCATTTTCCTAAGCAAAACTTTAATACGTTCACTGCATTGTAACTTGCCTTTTTTCTCTTCACAATGTATCTTGGCAATATTTCCATGTCAAAGCAGACAGATCTCTCTCATTCTTCCTAATGGCTAGAGTATCCAATGTTATGACTGTACATAATTTAATCATTCCCCTTATGGCTGAATATTTATGCTATCTCCAATTTCTCATTATCATAAATAATGCTGTAAAGACCATTCTTACAGACCTGCCCTGTTTCAGCAATTCTTAGACACACCTTTCCCCCAGTCTCCCCCAATCCACACTTTATTCCCTCTGGGCTGGAATGCTTATTACAGTTGATAGCATCTTACCGTCAATGCCAGCCAGGTGTTATTTGTTGTACAAAAATCCTTTTTTGACACCTTCTTGTAATAGTAAAGAAGCTGATTAGATGATATAAACTACCTCTGCATTCATGCGTACAAGAGTATCTCAGGCATTTGTGATTTCAGGTAAATAAATAGCTATTTATGGGTGCGATGGAATAGTATGCACATTTTAAATCTTGCTAGTTACTTCCAAATTGTCCTCCAAATAAGATGAAACAATTTATTCAGCCATTAATTATCTGGTAGAGGGTCTATTATTCTCACCAAAAGTGACTATAATAAATCTTTGAATATCGATGTAGTAATTGATGTACTGAAGTTCTTTATTATTGACTTAACCTTTGTCTCACACACACCTACTGCAGATATTTCCTCCCTGTTACTCTGCTTTCAGCTTCGTCCAGAGTGTTTCACCACGCAGTAGTTTCTTTTATGTTCCAAACTTGTTGATATTTTTCCTTGTCTGACTTCTGGGGTTTATATCTTGCTTAGAAAAACCCTATCCCAAAATTAAGATTTTCCTACATTTTAGTACTTACATAGTTTGGGGTTTTTTAACCTGTCTCTAGGTTAAAATATATTACCTGTCTCTAGGTTAAAATAAACTTCCTGTAGGAAATTTATTTTTGTGTATAGTGTGACAGACATCTAACCGTGTGGCTATTCTCTCTCCAAAATCACTCACAGGCTACTTTCTTTTACCCATGATTCAAAGTTGTATCTTTATCATATACTACATACATATTATGTTACTTTATTCTATTTTATTGATCTATTTTTTGATACATTATTGTTTTGTTTCTAGTAAGATACGCATATTTTCATGTTTTTTTTTCTTGGTTACTTTGCATATAAACTTCTAAATCAGCTTAAATGGCATATACTGGTAATAGTACCCTAAATATTCACTTTCTCCTCTTTTATAGCTAGAAAATGGCCATGTGGAATAAATACAATTCCCAATCTTCTTGGCAGGTGTGTTTGTGTGGCTACTTTAATTTAAGCAAGAGGATTAACATAGAAACCTAGGTGCAATTTCTGGGACCTGTTTTTGAAGTGCAAGTGTGTCTTTGTTATCTTCTTCCTGCCCACTGGTTGGAACAGACAGGATGGCTGGAGGTCAGTTTTGAAGATGGGAGCATCATTCCCCAGACACCCAGAAGGGCACCACCCCACTCTATCTACACTGACCACCTGAGTTTTCATAGGAAAGACACTGCAGTCTTGTGGAAGCAGCTGTTATTCTTAACTTGCTCTCACGATCAACACTAATTCTAAGTAAAAGAATCCCTTTGGAACTGTCATTAATTTATAGGTTAATCAGGAGGTAAGTATAATGTCTTGACAAAACTGAGTTTTTACAAACAGGAACACAAAACATTTTATCTATTCACTCAGCGGTTTTATGCCCTCCACAAAAATGTAGGGGGGGATTTCATGCGGAGCTGCACTTTCCTCCTTCATCCCCACTGTATATGGTTCAGATTTTTATTGTGAATGGGCATTTTAAAATCACATTTTGATTGGCTGATACTATAGAAAGCTACAGATTTGTATATGTTGAATTGTTAAACAAAACTACCTTTTATTGCTAAGTTTTTCAATTGATTCTCTTGGGTGTACTGTCTCCACAATCATGTGGAGCCTGAAATCCTGGCTGTTGTCTCTCCCTAATATTTCTATTTCTTTTGGTTAAGTGATTGTTGCGTAGCCAACAGGCTTGAATCTGACTTGAATGTGGACAATTTGCTGAAGGTTTTTGGTAGCTGTCCTTGGCCAAGTTAACTATCTATTCCTAGCCTGACAAAATTAAAATCTGGAATGTGTCAAATTTTAGAAAATGGTTTTCCCATCTGTCAAGATTATCACATGATTTTTTCTCAGTTCCAATAATAGATTTCCGAATGTACTGAGTTCGTTAATAGATTGTTATATTCTTTCAATAAACCCTCCTTTGTCATAACACATTCTTTTGGATTTGATTTTTTTCAACAATTTACATTTGTTCCTAAGTGAGACGGGTCTGTAGTTATCTTTGATGGGACAATAACACAGAATAAAGGGTGTATTGGCCTAAGCAACCACATTGAGAGGTGTTTCAGATTTCTGCATAACCTGGCACAGCTAAAATAGGAATTCCCTCAAAATTTCATAATTTTAAACAACTATTACAAAGAATGTTTTAATATAAACAATTACATTTTTATCAACTTATTGCTATCCACTTGTTAATTTAGAGTCTATTGCATCGTAATAACAGGAGGGAGCCTGTATTTCTCTGACCTGTCTGCATCATGGTCATTTTTTATGTTTAAAAAGAAAAACTCTATTCAAGTTTGTGAACTGTGAGATTCAAAACCCGTGTCCTCAATTTTGAACCCTTCATCTGATAATTTCTGAAAGTTATGTTCAAATATTCTGCTATGATTGCAAATGCATCAATTTTCCTTGTCAGCAGTTTTTTATTACATAATTTCATGTCATGTTGTATAGTTTTAAGTTAATTAGAATCTTCCATATTTCAGAATTGCTAAAATGCCTTTATTGCGCCCTCACTCTTAAAATTAGTTTAACTGCATAGAATCCCAAATTCAAGTTTTCCTTCATAACTAAAAATAATATTCTCTTCTAGCATATCAATGTACCAATGACCAGTCTAAAACCAATGCCACTTTTCCCCTTATAAGTAAATTGTTTCTCTTTAGACATTTTGATATTTTTATCTTTATCCTCGGGTTACAGAAATTTCATCAGGATTTATCTTAAGTGTATGTCTCCCTCTTCATTATTTTTTTCTTAGTACTCTGGCCTTTTAATGAAGTCAGCCTTTCATCAGAATAGTTTTTACCCTATTAGTTATTTCCTTCATTTTTGTGTCTTCTCACTTTCTCGTATATACATACATAAACATACATTCATTCACTCATTCAAAAATACTTATTGCACACTTACCATGTACCTGACATATGTAGGTTTTCAATAATGAATTCTCTGCATGTACATACTCCTAACCTGATGAAGTTTAATTTTAAATGGATGGTATTTACTTGAATCTTCTCTCTTAAATTTTCTCATTATTTTCTATCTATTTGGCCTCATATTCTTACAAGATTCTGGAAGTACCCCTCAGCTCAAAATTTGAGCTCAGGAATTTCATTTTCAGCCATATTTTATTCAACTATTTGGCCAAAAATATTTTTATTTTAGCAACTATTTTTTATTTCCAAGATACCAACACATTAAGTTCTAAAATCTCTTTGAAGGATATAATGATTTATACATATCTGAGGATTATATATAAAACTAATTGTAATTATTACTAGTTACTATTACATAATAATAATTATCTTTACTCTAAAAGCTCTCTCTTTCCTTTTCCCACCTTGTTTCCCCAGGAATTATCTTGGTGTTTTAAGGTCACTGCCAAGCTTTCATGTGGCTCTCTTCCTTAATGTTTGTTACTTCCTGGTTGTCTGTCTGTATTGGTAGATGAGAAGCTAGGGGCCAGGAAACTTTTCCTTTAAAGGGCCAGTCAGTCCTTTAGGAGCACATTGGATATGTCACATATTCTTTGGTTTTGTTTTCTACAACCCTTTAAAAATATAAAATCCATACAAAAACAGAAGTGGGAAGCTTGCAGATGGTAGCCAGCACCATTAGATTTTTCAATTCTGCTACCTGGAGTGTATTTTCTGTTTGAGTAAAACTCCCTGGCAAATTTTGATTGTAAGGAACAAAGCATTTTAATTGAGTGAGGAAGGAGGGAAGACCAGTCAGTAGGAAAAATTGGAACTGGGCAGCCACGGGGTTTTGGCGGGGCGTGGGGGGGGGGGGGGGGATTCTGTTTTGTTTTGGGGGGGGTACAGTTTTCTATGTATTGGGAAGCAAACCTCCTTGTGGTAACCAAGAACACCTAGGGCACTGCCAACCTTCAATGGCCCCTGTATATGTATGCTTCGGGAATCTACTATATCAGAAGTCTCACTCTATTTGGCAAACAACAATCTCTGTAATGGCTATAACTTGGAGGAATACTATGGACCTACAACTCTGATCCAGGGACAGACATAACTATTCAGTCCTTTAAAAAGTAGATATCACCCTGGCCAGGTGGCTCAGATGGTTAGGGTGTCGTTCTGTACACCAGAAAGTTGCCCCATACACCAAAAACTTGTGAGCTCAATTCCTGGTCAGAGTGCATGTAGGAGGCAACTGATCCATGTTTCTCTCACACTGATATTTCTGTCTCTGTCTCTCTCTGTCTCTCTCTCTCTCTCTCTCGTCCCCATCCCTACCTCTTCCTGTCTAAAAAAAAAAACAAAAAACAAAAAACAAAAAACCCCTCAATAAACATATCCTTGAGTGAGGTAAAAAAAAAAAGGGGGTGGATTATCATATTACAGCCACCTGTTCTCATAGGTGCCTCTAAAAATGGAAGTAATTCCTTAATTTTCATCTGTTTGGGTCTATCGTTCTATTTATTTAAGATGTGGTCATTTTATATCTTTTAGAAATGCTTTACAGCACCCTTATTGTTATGAATTTAACTTTATTGCTATAGTTTTTATCTTTGTATGTATTCTATAACTTTAATAGAACTTTAGAATAATGACTTCAATCCAGTAGGCGACTTTGATCTAGCACTCACCACAAAACATACGCTACATTCATCTAATAACGATGCTGCTACAGTTCCCTCCCACACTCCTAGTCACCAGGCAGGCCATCTCCTGTCACCATCAACACCACCTCACTCTCACCACTAATATGCAACTTTTCAAAATAATTAAACAAAAGCCAGAAAAATCAGAAGGGGAAATAAAATTACAAAGAGATCAATACGACTGTTTCTAAACAGGCCTCAAATGGTGGCAGTGCTGACCGAATTCACCACGGCCTAGAGTCTGCCCTAGAGTCTGCCGGCCCCCTGGTGGTCTGCATACCAACCAAAGATCCAGCTATCAGAGTAGGGACCGTAACTCTCAAACAAAGTCAAATTGTTGATCTGTGGCAGGAACTGTCACATGGACTAAGACACTTCTGTCAGCATGACTACTCCCAAAATGGTAAATTTCACATATACATAAAAGTTTGTATTCAAAATAAAAATTTGGTAGGCAAAGCAAATGTTAAATAATTAAGTCTGATAATAATCAGATAACCTATACTATCGACCTCTACAATAACAATAAACTTGTCAGTAAAAACAGAATTCTCAAACATGTTTTAACACACACTACTAACATTTACCTTTGTAGTTTTTCCTATATGTCCACAGCTTTTGGTATACAAATTCCTGTAGATATTTTCAGTTATTTCACCTCACTACTTTAAAAGATTAATGGCTTTTTGGATATTATGAATTATATTGTAAAATACAAATAAGCATATTTTATAATAGTGTGATATTATAAAATACAACATCTATTGCCCTGGCTGGTGTAGTTCAGTGGATTGAGCGCGGGCCTGTGAACCACACGATCGCAGTTTGATTCCCAGTCAGGGCACATGCCTGGGTTGCAGGCCGGTTCCCAGCAGGGGACTCACGAGAGGCAACCATACATTGATATTTCTCTATTTCTCTCCTTCTCTCCTTCCCTTCCCCTCTAAAGATAAATAAATAAAATCTTTTAAAAAAATACATCTAGATGGTTACAATGTAGTTGCATTATAGTCAAGCCTTGTCAACTCAAGGAACCACTGTCTCCTGAAGCAAGATCTAAATTCAGACGTTTATGGGGACCGGCAGTTAATATAAATAAGAGATAGAAGGCTGGAGAAGCAGGCAAGGAACTGCTTCTCTAAAAGACATAGAGCCATGGATGTCACACGAAAACAATCTGGATCTTATAGTTACTGGTATGGAAAGTCAATGAAGTATTCCAAGTGGGTGAAATAACACAGGACAGAGCTTGTTATATGGTTGAAGTACTATCCCTATTATTATTACTTCACAATATGGTTATTAAGAATTAAATAAATCTAATGGGGAATAAAATAAAAACAAGAACAAAACCCAGTTTTCTGACTCCCAGAGATCTGTTAAAGGTCATCCCAATGCTTTTATAAAATATTATGAAGAACCGTCCTGCACCTGCTCACTAAAGGGCAAAAGCTCCTGCTTTGGCGGGCACTAGAAATTTGGTTTTACGAGCCCTATAAACGTTCAAGATGCAATCACTGCCTACTATCCTCAGAACTACCTGAGATACTTATTAAAAATACACCATCTCCAAAGAATATGATCTGGTAAATCTGAGATATAGATGGCCGAAATCCTCAGTTTACAAAAATTTAATAACTTTGCCCTTATACTTCCTCAGAAAAACCTCCAATATTTAAGGTGACCAGAATAATAAAAAGTCCACCAAGGAGAGCTGACAAGTATATATAGGTTACAGAAAGTACAAATATCTGGAGATAGAGAAGTGCTTCATTTAAAAACAAAAAAAATAAAAACAGAAGGCCATTATGGCTGCTGAGAACAGTATGATATAAAATTGGAAGGCTAGGCCAGGCCTGAATGCCATGATAAGGAGTCTGGATTGTGCAGACACAAAAAGAAGCAGGAGACTAGCATAGTCTGAATTATTATACTTTTAAAAAGTTATACTTGCCCTGACTGGTGTAGCTCAATGGATTGAGCACCGGCCTGTGAACCAAAAGATCGAGGTTTGATTCCCGTCAGGGCACATGCCTGGGTTGCAGGCCAGTTCCCAGCAGGGGACCCGCAAGAGGCAACCATAGATTGATATTTCTCTCCTTCCCTTCCCTTCTAAAGATAAATAAATTAAAAAATTTTTTAAAAACCTTCTTTTTTAAAAAGAAAAAAAAGTTATACTTCTGTGTGGAAAACAGAGTCTGGCAGTATCAGAGTGGAAGCAAGATTAGTTAATAAGCTATTTCAATAGCCCAGGAAAGATGATGGTGACTTAAACTGGGCCAGTAGCAGCAGAGATGGGAGAGTGGACAGATAAATTTTGGAAGTAGAAAGTAGACCTTCTGATAGACTGGAATTAGGAAGAGATAAAAAGGGAAGAATATAAGACAGTCCTAGACATCTGGCTTAAACAACTGTGTAAGCTGTGAATGAACTTCTTTGGTGATTAGAACTAATGTTTAGGTTTTTAATTAAAAAAATAATGCTTGGAAACAGAAGTTACAAAAGTATCAAAGATATTACATATACCCTTATCACAAAAGTACTGAAAACATAAAGGATCAGAAAAATTAATCTGCCTGCAAACTAAACTACCTATCTATAAATTATGATACACATAAATTTGAATTTCTGAATTAAGTACAATAATGAAATGCACTTTATTAATACTATGCAAACAAGCTGGTCTAAATAAAGGTTTTTACATGGTTCCCACAAAATTACTACTTAGATGCTCCTTCCTATCTCTCATTCTAAAACATGTACTTAGAATTTCTTGTGCAGAATTCTTTCCCTACAGGATTCTTTCCAAAAGTTTCTTTAAAAAAAAAAAAATTCTGCTGGTGTGGCTCAATAGATTGAGTGCCAGGCTGCAAAACCAAAAGGTCACTGGTTTGATTCCCAGTCAGGGCATATGCCTGGGTTGTGGGTCAGGTCCCCAATTGGGGGCATGTGAGAGGCTACCACACATTGATGTTTCTCTCCCTCTCTTTCTCTCTCCCTTCCTCTCTCTCTAAAAATAAATACAATTTTAAGCCCTACTTCCTGCCAAAAGAACCTACTAAATTCTAACCCAGAGATTTATTCTTCTTTTACCTTAGCTCTTCCACAAATATTTTTTAAAGGAGAAACAAGAAGGCAGATCAAGTTCTAATATACTCAAATACAAACTGCTAAGCAAAAAGACTTTCTTTCTGAAGCCTTTTAAAGCAAATACAGACTCCTAAACAGACTCCAAATATCTCCAGTCTTCAACTAACCTTGTTTGGCTCCAAATCCCTGTAAGTGGATATAAATGCCTACTGTATTTTTGCAGCTGGAAAGTAAGTAAATGTAGCCCACAACAATAAGCCCATATTGGCCTGGGAAAAAAATCCCTTTAAAAGCTTTAGTGTATGCAAAAAAACAAATTATCTATGAAGTTCTACAAATGCCCATAAAATCATCTACTTATTGCCTTAAAATTACTTAATATACCCATGTATTGATTCATTTGATGCCTCAAAATTTTGAGAAGCTAATTTTATGGAAAGAGGGCCCCTCTCAAAAGAGGCCAGAGCGGAGATTCAAACAGAGTACTGCTTTTCAGTGACATAGTCATTTGAAAAGGGTCATCTGTCAATCTCATCTTCTTTTACATGATATAAGAGCATACGGACTACAAAAAGTAAATATAGGAGGTAAATAGTCAAGAGAGAAATAATTCTTTTTTTAAAAAGTGAGAGTTTGCTTCTTTGTTCTTCAACCAAAAACTGACATAACAAAATAACTAACACAACTATGAAAAATTATTTGTATTCAAATGTATTTTCAAAAAGATTTCAAGATTTGACACAGGCACCAAGAAACAAGATGAATTAAAACAAGTATAAATAGGTCAGTTATAGACTGACCTCTATTTGAAATATGTTAAAAATATTTAGTAATACATTTTAAAATATGATTGAGGTAAAATTTTTCTTTAACTCAAGTCTTCTCAATCATCTTAAAATACTTGTGAGCTGAACTCGTGCATTAAGGCAAATCCTAATTTTAAACACTCATTTAATTTCTGAACTGCTTCATTTAAAATTGTTAATCTAGATAGAGTTTTTATAAAAACAAAAAACAAAAAAACAAAAAACACTTTTTATTGCTACAAAGGGTAACATGGTCACAAAAAGCCTTAAAGCGTATCTTAAAGCAAATTACTATTCAATGTCCAATGCAGTAAAAAAATACACAGAGCACAAAATACTTGCCCAATTTATCTCTTCCAGGGTAAGTATTCAAAACATTAATGCACACTTGAATATAATCTCCCAAGAGCAGCATTTAAGTTCAAATGATTAGAATAGATATACTGACAATACACATCTGTTATCCTAACACCAATAAAGTAATAAAAATTAAGCTTAAAAATTATACAATTTATTGAATCTAAGTTTGGTACCTATAAAAACTAAACTAATACCTTCATTTTATTAAAACAAATGCCAAACATTTAGAAATTATAGAAAACAAATTTTAATGTGTGGAATGCATGCAACATAGGTGTTAAGTCTCATATTTTAAACTATTAAAATTCTTACCCTTCTCCACATTAAGACAGAAATTTAAAGCTCTTTTTTTTTAATCTAATACCTTATATTTAATTTTCTTCAGGTTGGTCAACAGGGGAGCTGACATGCTCTTCCTTTGCTGCTGCTTCATCTCTTTTCCCCACTCCTTCTCCTTCTTGAACTCCGTCTCCTTCCCCAACAGCCTCGGCTTGCCCGGCTCCCTCTACTCCTTCACCTTCTCCCTCTTCCTCTAATTCCTCCACTTCCTCTGCTCCCTCCACTTCCTCTGCTTCCTCTACTTCCTCTACTTCTCCCACTTCCTCTTCTTCTTCCTCCTCTTCCTCCTCCTCTTCAATAGGTTCATCAATCTTTTCCTCCTCCTCTTCATCTCCTATTTGCTGATCTTGAGAATGGTCTTGAATTTCAAAAGGATTCTCACCCTAAAGACATGAGGAGAAAAAGCTCAGCACATTCATTTTGTATCAGTGAAATTTTTACACTGTATCACCAAAACAAATATTCTTAAAAGCTTTGTATTTCAATACACGACAAATTCACGAAATATCTGTTCAGTACCTAGTGATACCAATGTGATTATAAACATTACTGAAGTCATTACCATACACTCCATAAAGTAGAAGGTAGAAAGAACACATTTTCCCTAACTGAATTTCTAAAACTGTGTGTCTCTGTGTGTATGAGAGAGTGAGGGGCAGAGAGAGGTGTGTGTAGAGGAGGCAAATACATGGGTTTGCACAGAAACTAAGTAGATGAACCAAAAGATTTATGTCCTACTTAATTATACTAGTAGTAAATGCACCACTATTGTAGATAGAATATCTTTAAAAACCTCAAATGAAAATTATGTGCCTAACTTTTTCTTTAAAAAAGTAAACAAGGGGACTTCTGCCAAGATGGAGGCAAAGGTGGAAACACTGTGCTTTCTCCCACAACCAAGTTTGAACACAACAAAGGTCTGGAGAACTAGGACACACCCAAAGATCAGAAAACGGAATTATACGGAAGTCCGACAACTATGAACCGTTCAACGGGGACGGTAAGAGAGGCAGAGCCAGCAGCGGAGCTGGGTTGGGCAGGACAGATCCCCCGACCTAGGTGCGCAGGCAGCCTGGACCCAGTCGGGGTGTGGGGCAGACTGACCCCGGTCGCACATTCACTCACAGTGAGACGGACCACACAGGCCCCAGGGGGCAAACCCAGTGGTGGAGGGCTGACGGCGATGGCACACTCGTGTGCAGTGGAACAAAACGCGTGGGCCTGGTAACGGTGGTGGCGCCGGGTCCGAGGTGGCAGGCGGCAGGCGGGAAGCCATTGTCCCTCTTTGACCCCGCCCCCACATACAACGTCACAACCCAGCGACTTAGTTGCCCTGTTCTAGTGAACACTTTAGGGCTCTGATCCTGCTACGGAACAGGCACGAACAGCCCAAAAGATGGTGCAAGAAGAACTCAAAGTCCCAGAGCCAATAACTCTAAGCGACCGAGAAATTGCCAGCCTCTCAGAAGCACAATTCAAGACACTATTTATCAGGATGCTCACAGAATTGGTAGATTATAGTCACAAATTAGAGGAACATAGTCACAAATTAGAGGAACATATGAAGGCTAAACTAATTGAAATGAAGGGAGATGCACAGGAAACCAATAGTGATGGAAAGGAAACTGGGACTCAAATCAATGGAATGGACCAGAAGGAAGAACAAAACATCCCACCAGAAAGGAATGAAGAAATGAGAATTCAAAAAAATGAGGAGAGGCTTAGGAACCTCCAGGACATCTTTAAACGTTCCAACATCCGGATTATAGGGGTACCAGAAGGGGGAAAGAAACAGCCACGAGTGGAAAACGTATTTGAACAAATAATAAAGGAGAACTTCCCCAGTCTGGCAAAGGAAATAGACTTCCAGGAAATCCAGGAAGCTCAGAGAGTGCCAAAGAAGTTGGACCCAAGAAGGAACACACCAAGGCACATCATAATTACATTAGCCAAGACCAAAATGAAGGAGAGAATCCTAGAAGCATCAAGGGATAAGGGGACAGTCACCTACAAAGGAGTACCCATCAGACTGTCAGCGGATTTCTCAAAAGAGACCTTACAGGCAAGAAGGGGCTGGAAAGAAGTATTCCAAGTCATGAAATCCAAAGACCTACAGCCAAGATTGCTTTATCCAGCAAAACTTTCATTTAGAATGGAAGGACAGATAAAGTGCTTCTCAGATAAGGTCAAGTTCAAGGAGTTCATCATCACCAAGCCCTTATTATATGAAATGCTAAAGGGACTTATATAAGAAAAAGAAGATGAAAAATATGAACAGTGAAAGGACAGCAAACACACAGTTATTAACAACCACACCTAAAACAAAAGCAAACCAAGAGGACAGCTAGATCAGGAGTGGAACCATAGAAATGAAGAACACATGGAGGGTTAGAAACAGGGGAGTGGGAGGAGGAGAAGGGGGGAGAAGGCACAGAAAATAGCATAGATGGTAGGTAGAAAATAGGTAGTGGGGAGGGTGAGAATAGTGGGGGAAATATAGAATCCAAAGAACTTGAGACACGTGGTTATAAACTAAGGGGGGGAGAATGGTGGGGGAGGGAGTGTGTGGGTGGAGGGGAATGAAGGGGGGGAATAGAACAACTGTAACGGAATAATCAATAAAATATATTTTTAAAAAAGAAAGAAAAAACAAACAAACAAAAAAAGTAAACAAATCTTTAATTCACTAAACATTCAGAGACACAACTGTATTTCAGTATTTTTATTTAAATACTTGAATTGTGTATCCAGATTAAGTCTCAAAAACAACATATCAGAAGGCTACATTAACATAGCAGGAAATGTAGAGGCAATGAAGATTATTAGGCAGAACAGTGTACGTCTGGTGATACACCTTAACATAAACCAGGCAGGAATGTGCAGAATAAGTTGGAGCAGCAAGACGAGAAATAACTGGTGACAAGTCTACTCTAATAGCACAGGAAAGTAGAGGAGATGTGGTGACACCATTAACAGAACAGGTAAAATAGGATGGGAAAGGGGAAGAAGCAGGTATATGCTCTAGATTAGAATTTCAGATGTCTAAGTGACTAACAGGCAGCTATTAATTTGCAACAAAGAAGAGAGTTCAAAGAAAGACATTCAGATCTGTGAATTGCTTGCAGAGTGAATAGTGAAGCCAAGATCTTAAATGGGACAGCCCAGGGATGGAGCTGGAGGAGAGAGTGGGAAAAAAAAAACCTATGAAATTGCGTATACATGGGGGCAGAAGTTAGAAAAGGAACACTCAATATAGAAGGAAACCCCAGATAGCAAAATATTAACTGGCAAAACAAAGTTTCAAGAATAAGTGATAGATCAACAGTGCCAAGTAATGCAAACAAGAGTGGAACAGAACTGAAAAAGGTCTGTAGTTGATCATTACTAAAGCTTGGTGAGGGTACCTGAGGGATTTATTACACTATCCCCTTTATTTCTTGAATTTAAAACAACAGAGAATAAAATACTAAATGTTTTTATTTGAAAACTAGGTCACTGGTGATCTTACAGCAGTTTCGAAAGGATGATTTAAGTGAACGTTAAACACCAAGAACTGCCCAAGAATTAATTGCCACCATTTCCCATGAAGCTCCCAAAAAACAGAGGCCCAGGTATCGCACTCTGAGATTTTAATTTAGTCAAGCAGTGGATCTCTTACTAAAAAATCAAATTCCTGAATCAATTTCAGACCCCTTGAATCAGAATTTCCAAGAGAAAAGTCCGGTAACCTGCATATTTAAGAAGTATTTCAGAAATACATATCAGAAACTGTTTGAAAACCCTAATTTAGAAGGTTTTAGGAAATGCCTAAGCAAATTTTTACTTGGTTTTAGCCTAACAGGTAATTCTAATTATGTACGTCCATTTGAGAACTACTAGGGTTAAACAAGAACGACCAGAGACTAGGAAAAGTTAGTCATTTTTAGTTTAGGGAACTCATTAGTGTGTCTGTTTGTGGAAAATAAGAAAATAAAGAGGGGAAAAAGTCAGATGCAAGTCAAGAAAGAAACAGCTAATGAAACAGGAATACAGATGACGGGCAAAATACGGTATTTTTGGACTTCTGGCCAAGACAGAGGTGTAGGTAGCAAATACATTCTGCCTCCTCGCACAACCAAAAGAAGGACAACAACAAATTTAAAACCAAAAAAACAACCAGAACTGCCACAAAACTGAGCTGCACGGAAGTCCGACAACCAAGGAGTTAAAGAAGAAACATTCATCCAGATTGGTAGGAAGGAAGTAGATGGGCAGATAGGGTGAAGAGAACTCATAGCAGGACACTAGCTGGAGGACCTGGGAATCCCACATTTCTATGTGGATAAACTGGGAGGAACAACTGAGGAGCAAGACAGACCACGCAACCTAGGGTTCCAGCAAGGGAAAAGAAAGCCTTAAACCTCTGACTGAGAAAACCTGTGGCGTCTGCGGAAGTGGGAGAAACTCTCAGCCTCACATAAGAGTTCACTGGAGAGACCGGTAGGTTCCTAGAACATACACAAAACCACCCACCCTGGAATCAGCACATGAAGGGCCCAATTTGCTTGTGAGTAGCTGGGGAAGTAAGAGAAAGCCCAAGAGCCAACCCAGCTGCATTGTTGCCTCTCAATCCCTCCCTTACATATAGTGCCACAAGAAAGAAACATGGGTTGCCCCACCCTGATAAATACCTAAGGCTCCGCCCCTCACAACATAGCTGGTGCACCAAGACAAAGAAATATAGCCCAAAGGAGAGAACAGATCAAAACTTTAGGGAAAAAAACCTAAGCAAGGAAGAGATAGCCAGCCTATCAGATGTACAGTTTAATCACTGGTAACTGGGGCACTCACAGAAATGGTTGAGGATGGTCATAAAAGACAGGAAAAGTGAAGGCTACACAAAGTCTAATAAAGGAAAATATACAGGGAACCAACAGTGAAGGGAAGGAAACCAGGACTCAAATCAACAATTTGGAGCAGAAGGAAGAAATGAATATTCAACCAGAACAGAATGAAGAAACAAGAATTAAAAAAAAAAAATGAGGAGAGGCTTAGGAATCTCTGGGATAACTTTAAATGTTCCAACATCCAAATCATAGAGGCGCCAGAAGGAGAAGAGGAAGAAGAAGAAGAAATTGAAAACTCATTTGAAAAAATAATGAAAGAGAACTTCCCCAATCTGGCCAAGGAAATAGACTTCCAGAAAGTCCAAAAAGTTAAGAATATCCCAAAGTATTTGGAACCCAAGAAAGCACACACCAAGGTACAACATAATTACATTAGCCAAGATTAAAGATAAGGGGGGAATCTTAAAAGCAGCAAGAGAAAAGGAGATAGTACCTACAAAGGAGTTCCCATCAGACTGATTGCACAAGAGAAACCTTACAAGCAAGAAGGAGCTGGAAAGAAGTATTCGAAGTCATGAAAGGCAAGGACCTACATCCAAGACTACTCTATCCAGCAAAGCTATCATCTAGAATTAAAGAGCAGATAGACTGCTTCCCAGATAAGGTCAAGTTAAAGGAGTTCATCATCACCAAGCCCTTATTATATGAAACATTAAAAGGACTTATCTAAGAAAAAGATCGAAACTATGAACAGTAAAATGACAACAAACTCACAACTACTCACAAATGACCTAAAAACAAAATAAAAATAAACTAAGCAACAACTAGAACAAGAAGAGAATCACAGAAATCGAGTTCATATGGAGGGTTATCAGTGGGGAGCAGGTGGGGGCAAAACGGGGGAAAGGGTACAGGGAGTAAAAAGCATAAATAGTAGGTAGAACATAGACAGGGGAAGTTAACAATAGCATAGGAAATGGAGACGGCAAAGAACTTACATGACCCATGAACTAAGTGGGGGGAGTGCTGGTGGAAGTGGGGTGCAGGGTAGAGAGGGATCAAGGAGGGGAACAGAACAACTATAATACCATAATCAATAAAATATATTTAAGAAAAAAGTTTTTAACTCTGGCTGGTATAGCTCAGTGGATTGAGCATGGACCTGCAAACCAAAAAGTTGCAGGTTCCATTCCCAATCAGGACACATGCCTAGGTTGCAGGCCAGGTCCCTGGTGGGGGGCTCAGGAGTGGCAACCACACATTTATGTTTCTTTCCCTCTCTTCCTCCTTCCCTTCTCCATATATATATATGTAAATATATATATAACATATATATATATATAAAATAAAAATTTAAATGGTATTTTGCTTCACAGATAACAATAAAGGTAATGCATAGATACAGAAATCCAAGGTAGAAAGGACTATGGAGCTCACATCTAATGGTCTCTATCTCCTTAAGACAAGAAATAATAATGTGAGAAGTGAGGGGAGTAAGAATGAAATCTTAGTATATGAATAGTGGAATAAGTTTGAAACAGTCACTATAGGAAACATATTACATTGATGGGTAGTAAGTAAAATTACTGTGAAATGCAGTGAAAATTTTCAAGCACAACACACACAATGCCACGAAACTGTCAGCAAGACACAGTGAATACAGCTAATTGTAGATGGCACAGTGCTGGGAACTGGTTAAGTGTCAGAAGAACAAATAAGGAAGGAATTTTAGAAGCACTCCACTGTTGTTAGGGCTGACCATGAGTGTCCAGGTCAGGGAGTGAAGAGAACAAGACGATACAGTTGGAGAATTGAGAGAAACTGATGAATTGACTATCTTCAAGGGACAAAGATTAAAAAGGGTATTTTGTTAGACTGAGAGCACTTGAAAGTTTTAAGCCATGACCAGAGCTGACCACAGAGAATATTCTGGGGAATACTGCAAGGAACAAAGTAGACAGAAATGTTGAACAAAGGGAAATCACTGAACAATGTGACTTCAGTGCTTCTTGAGTTTTAACACAAATGAATCAAACAGAATCTTATTAAAATGAAGATTCTTATTCGATAGGGCTGGACAAGAACTGAAAATGAAACTGCATTTCTAATGAGCTCCCCAAAAATGCCAGTACTGCTGGTCCATTCAGAGCAACAAGGCACCTGAGGCAATCTCCTCAGTTCAGGCACTTTCTTCAAAATAGGACCATGAGCAGACACTCCACCAGTGATGTCTTTTCCCATGAAGTGATCCTAAGTGAAGCCTAAAAACCCTACACAGAAATTCTAGTTTGTATTCTTCTCTCATTAAAAATTATTTTCATACATTAATAGAAACCATTAACTTCTCAGGACAAAATCTAATTTTTTCGTAATTTGGCTCCTATCATTCTGATGCCATATCTCCCCCAAAACTGGACTTCAATTAGTGTGGCATTCCCTTTTTAAAACTAAGTGTCAAGAATACAGTAAAGTGTAACAAATCAGAAAATAAGTTCCTAAGAAACAAGTTGAAAGAACTGAAATTTATTCAACTTGGAAGTCACTTGATTTCTTTTAATGTTTTATTGATTATGCCATTATACTTGTCCCATTCCCCCCCTTCATTACCCTCCACCCTGAACACCCACTCCCCCACCATTCCCCCCTTCAGTTCATGTGTTACAAGTTCTTTAAATTCTATATTTCCCATACTATTCTTGCTCTCCCCTCTATTTTCTACCTACTGTCTATGCTACTTAGTCTCTGTACCTTCTTCCCACCCCCTCCCACTCCCCTGTTGCTAACCCTCCATGTGATCTTCATTTCTATGGTTCCACTCCTGATCTAGCTGTCCTCTTAGTTTCTTTTGTTTTAGGTGTAGTTGTTAATAACTGTGAGTTTACTGTCCTTTCACTGTTCATATTTTTTATCTTTTTTCTTAGATTAGTCCTTTTAACATTTCATATAATAAGAGCTTGGTGATGATGAACTCCTTGAATTTGACCTTATCTGAGAAGCACTTTATCTGCCCTTCCATTCTAAATGAAAGCTTTGCTGGATTGAGCAATCTTAGATGTAGGCCCTTGCTTTTCCTGACTTGGAATACTTCTTTCCAGCCCCTTCTCGCCTGTAAGGTCTCTTTTGAGAAATCAGCTGACAGTCTGATGGGAACTTCTTTGTAGGTGACTGTCCCCTTATCTCATGCTGCTTCTAGGATTCTCTCCTTCATTTTAATCTTGGCTACTGCAATTACGATGTGCCTTGGTGTGTTCCTTCTTGGGTCCAACTTCTTTGGGACTCTCTGAGCTTCTTGGATTTCCTGGAAGTCTATTTCCTTTGCCAGACTGGGGAAGTTCTCCTTTATTATTTGTTCAAATAAGTTTTCCATTCGTGGCTGTTCCTCTTCCCCTTCTGGTACCCCTATAATTCGGATGTTGGAACGTTTAAAGATGTCCTGGAGGTTCCTAAGCCTCTCCTCATTTTTCTGAATTCTTGCTTCTTCCTTCTTTTGTTTGACGTTTTGTTCTTCCTTCTGGTCCACTCCCTTGAGTCCCAGTTTCCTTTCCATCACTATTGGTCCCCTGTGCATTTCCCTTGATTTCACTTGGTGAAGACTTCATTTGTTCATCTAATTTGTGACTAAAATCAACCAGTTCTGTGAGCATCCTGATCACCAGTGTTTTGAACTGTGCATCTGATAGCTTGGCTACCTCTTTGTCGCTTAGATTTGTTGGCTCTGGGGCTTTGAGCTGTTCCTCTTCTTGAACCATAATGTTTTGGTCTCTCTACGCTTGTTATGTACGAAGTGCAGAGCCTTAGGTGTTCACCAGGGCGGGGCAACCCAGGTCACTGGGGTGTGATGCTGTATGTGGGGGCAGGGTCAGAGAGGGGCAATGACGTTTTTTTCCGCTTGCTCGGATTTCGGTCCCCTGTGCTGCTTACCACAAGCAAATTGGGCCCTTCTGGTGCTAGTTCCCAGATGTGTGGGCTGGTGCACCCTCCAAAACCCTGTGGGTCTCTCCAGTGAACTCTCTGTGAGCCTGGGAGCCTCTCCCGGCACCTCAACACCCAAAAGTTTTTCCAATCGATGCTTTTAGGCTTTATTTCCCTGGGGCCTTGGGTTGCATGGTCTATCTCACTGCTCGCTCCTTTGCCTGGTTTATCTGTGTGCAAATGTGTGACCGTGGTCAGCCACCCGCCTTGAGCCCTCACTGAGTCCGCCCATTGCCACCCCAGGCCTGGGATCTGCCAACCACTGCCTGTGCACCTGGGTCAGCAAGGCCGCTTTTTCCTGTGCGACTCCTCTTGGCCAGCTGCTGACTCCACCCCTCTTATCGATCTGGATTAATGGTTCGTTGTTGTTGGATTTCTGTACAGTTTAATTTTCTGTCTGTTTTGGTTGCGTTCTGGTTTTTAAATATTTGTTGTATATGAACTTGGTTGTGTCAGGAGGTACAATGTTTCCACCTACACCTCCATCTTGGCCGGAAGTCCTCACTTGATTGATTGAAGGATGATTTAGTGGTCATTAAGTATTATAAACCTTTATGTACAAAACATCTACTACTGAGAAGGGCTCCTCGTGGCTAATTAGGCTCAAATTTTTAAAAAAAGAAAGGAAGAAAAAGAAAGAATAGAGCATGGCAGCTATTTCTTGACAGGGGCCTCTCACTCAAACTGCATTTCAGAAAGAGGCCTGCACTGAACCACCTGCCTGCACTGTGTTTCTGCCATCTGTGCCAGCTCTCATCAACGTTTCCTGGGATCCTATTTCAACCAATAGGACAGAGGATTTCCCTATTCATCAGAGCTGCACAGCCCCTGCCAATCAAAGTGGGTCTATTTTGACCAATCAGGACATGCCTTTTGGATCCATCACTGCAAGGATTTAGAGTTACAGGAGGATGGACCAATCAGGGACTAGGGGTGGGTACTTCTGTCTATATAACCCAGCTCCCCTCTGGCTCTGAGAGTGCACTTTCAACCTTTCTACCAAAGACTGAAGACTAGCTAAGCTGAAACACTGAAGATGACTCACTGGAGTAGAGCAGAGCAAACTGGCACAGAATGGAGCAAACCAGTGAAGCACAAAGCCAACTACCAAGGAGGACAGCAGAGCTGTCTAGGTAGAGAGCAGCATGGCCCCAGAACTGCCTCATAGCTCTGTTGTTTTCACAGCCATGTTGCATCACGATTGAACTTTTTTGCACTGAATAAAGTTTTTCTTCTTCACTGCACCCCAAATTGGAGATTCCTGTGGGCAATGAATTGGTGCCACCAACCATCAGTTGACATTCTATATCAGGCTTCTTCACAGAGCACATGGTTAACCAACACAACAGCCAAAATAAACAAAACTTCTCTAATTTACAAAATAAAGAATTAGTTACTAATGTAAATTAAAGTCTTTTGTAAATCTTCAACATGACGACTCTGTTCAGTGTAGGATGATTTTTAAATAAGGTATTATTTTATAAAAACTTGCCCTGGCTTCCATGGCTCAGTGGACTGAGTACTGGGCTGCAAGCCAAAAGATCGCTGATTCAATTCACAGTCAGGGCACATGCCAGGGTTGTGGGCCTGGTCCCAATTTGGGGACATGTGAAAGGCAACCAATGGATGTTTCTCCTGCACATTGGTTTTTCTACCCTTCTCTTTTCCCCTCCCTTCCCCTCTCTCTAAAAATAAATTTAAAGTCTTTTAAAAGTTATTGAATAAAAAATTCATTTTTTAAATGAAAAGTCAAAAACTAAAATCTAAATTTATTTCTATTATTTCCTGAATAATAATTAAGCTCTTGTTTGTACTATAGGCATTGTAAAGAAGGATTTTGTGTAAAGAAAGATTCCTCAGTACTACAGGGCAAGTACTGTGAGAAGCAGCGGGCCAGGTATACCTTATTGTCCACATCTGAGCTTCCTAACATAAGGGGCAAACCTTTCCCCTGGCCTGATTCCATGAGAGAGCTTTTTCTGAAGCAACATGACTGACCTCTGCTTCCCCTCCAACTTTATCCAAGGAAGAGAAATGACTTATCCAATTAGTATATTTAGGAGAAGAAACTGGACACATACAACTCATTCCCTTCTGGGTTCCTTCTTTTGGGTCTTCCTGGCAATAGAAATGACACATTCTAGTCTGTTCTAGGCCATGTGGTAAACTAGGAGAAAGTTGTTGCTATCTACCTGAACCAGTAACAGAAGTTGGGGGGTGGTCATAGGCCTATCTAATTTACAAGTGCACTGTTAGGGGGTCCACATAATTATACATGTGAAACATATCCTTCAAGTCATCTGTTCTCTAAAAATCAAGAATAAAGCTGATGCCCTAAGCAGTATGGCTCAGTTGGTTGGGCTCTGTCTAGCAAAGTGAAAGGTTGCCAGTTCAATACTCAGTTGGGGCATGTACAAGAGGCAACCAACCTATCAGTGTTTCTCTCCCTCTCTTTTTCCTTCACTTCCCCTCTCTCCAAAAAATAAATAAAATCTTTAAGAAAAGATTATTGCTAACTTTTGATCTTCTATCAGACTCCTATGTATCTCTCAAATAATTCAGAGCTAGAAAGAAAGGTAGAAATGGCTTATTGCTCTCTCCCCACCACAAATTCCACTGCTTAGGAAAAACAGATATTAAGTAAAATTCTTTCTAATGTTGTACTATATTTAAATATCACAAAGAGTTACTATATCATCATTTAATTATTACAATACTACAACATAAGCTAAAGAGTTTATGCCCTAGCATCTTACCTTAACAAAACGTTCATATCGCGCCTTCACTATTGGATTATTTAAAATGCTTGTAGCAGTCAAGACACTCTCTCTTTTTATTTGTTCCTTATAAGCCTGTGAAAAATAGAACACACTGTAATACTTGAAAAGTATGACATAAAAAATATTTCCATAATTAAAATGACATTATATAGTCAAATTCTAAAATTTAAATGATTTACCTTCGGGCAAATGAAACTATAAAGCAACAAGAGCTACTATGACCACGGTGTAAATCATCTACGGATTAAAACAATGAGCTTTGATGAGCAAATCAGCCTCAACAACACACACCCAGTCAGCAGATACCTTAAGTCTAGGTCTCCTAGACATCTGTATTCTCTCCTTTCCATTCTACCTCCACCTCCTCCAGTGCCAACTACTCCAACTATTAATTTTCATACTACCAAAAAAGAAAAAATAACTTTTCATACAGGTAGAGTATTTAGTCTACCTCCGGGCTATTTTACACAAAGGAGAAGAGGATAATGCAGGGAAGAGTTTTCAGAAACATGTGTAAAGGACACATGGATAAAACCAAAGGTATAAGATCAAGGGTGGGAAGTGGGGGTGGCAGGGATGGAGGGAAAGTAGAGACAACTGTACTTGAACAACAATCAAAAATATAAAAAAATAAGTGGTAGAATATGCAAGTCTAGTTTCCAGAAGTGTCAAAGAATTATCAAGAGACAAAATTTTAAAAAAATACTGTATGTGCTCAAAGTAGCTAAAAATGTCTTTAAAAGCCCGAGTTAAATGAGGTTCACTTTAATACAAAATTTGAATTTAAAACTCAGGTATGTTCTATTTAAAATTTAAGTCTTTAATATTTAAATTTTTAAATATGCTTTTTAAAACAAATTTCACACAATATAAACATGTAATCTGAAATAAATTTGACTAAATAAAAGCAACCAATATAGAAGCAGAAATATGCTAACAAAAGGAAAATAAATTCTTCTGGAATTTTAAAAAATATTTTTAGCCCTGGCTGGTGTAGCTCAGTAGATTAAGCACGGGCCTGTGAACCAAAAGATCGCGGTTCAATTCCCTGTCAGGGCACATGCCGATGTTGCAGGCCAGATCCCAGCAGGGGCCAGTTCCTAGCAGGGGATGCACCAGAAGCAACCATACATTGATGTTTCTCTCCTCTCCTTCCCTTCCCTTCTAAAAATAAAAAATTAAATTAAAAAATATATATTTTTATTTATTTTTAGAGAGAGGGGAAGGGAAGAAGAAAGAGTGGGAGAGAAACACCAATGTGTGGTTGCCTCATGTGTCCCCTACTGGGAACCTGGCCTGCAACCCAGGCATGTGCCCTGACTGGGAATCGAATTGGCAACCCTTCGCTTCACAGGCCCATGCTCAATCCACTGAGCTACACCAGCCAGGGCTCTTCTAGGATTTTTGAGTAAATTCTACTAAAATATTCAATAGACAGTAACTGATAATCCTACTTTTTAAATTTATTTTTCTCAACCACAGAAAACTGTTATAGTCAAATCTTTCTTTTTTGATCTAAACACACACATACACGATCATTTTGTACTTTTTAAAAGCTGTTAATGAAAAGAACAGTTCAACAACAGCTATGATTTTTCTGAATGGCTACTATGTGTGCCAGGCACCATTGTAAGTGACTTTTATATTTTAATTAATCTAACATTTAAAGGGTCACATAAAAGTAGAACGATTATCCACACCCACTTTACAGATAAGGAAACTTAAAGCCAATTCACATATTATATACTGAACCACAATTCCAACTCAGAAAGTCTAGCTCTAGAGCCCACAATCTTAACTACTGTGCATGCTGCCTTTAGCCATCTTTATAATTATTTACACGTAAGATTAACAGAATTGTACACAAGTTGGTAGGTGTGAAACAATGGCCTCTGAAGGACAATAAGGGACTGAAGAATAATTTAAGGACTTCATTAGAACAGACCCAAACTTACCTGCTTCCCTTTGATGTGGTCAGGAGATTTTAGGTGTTGCTGGACTGAGCTATGTAAAGCAGGGATATACACACTACAAGCACTGCAGTGAACGGTCTCCACCTTCATCATGTGGTCATCTGCAGTAACACCTACAAAAGAAACCCAATTATTAAAAAGAAATAATTCATATACTCTTATTTCAGACAAATCAATTTTTACTAGTTTGTTTCCATAATTATTTACACTCCTTCTTCCCAAAAAAGGATGAGAGTATTTGGGTTTATGTTGATTTTTTTTACTATATCTCCTAAACCTGCATATATAGCTTAAAAATATATGGATAAAAGATAAAAATTATAAAGTATAATTCTAGTTCCTAATCATGTTATATAATCAGCACTAAAGCCTGTAAGTCCACCCTCAAAATGAAATATAAAACAAAACAGGTATGATTCTGTAGTAAAATAAGAATGTGCATGATTATGAATGTGGGTAGGTAAGAACAGAAAAAAGGATTTCAAAAGGAACAAAATATACATTAGACCTTGAAAATGGTAACTGAGGTTTTTTACAGGCGAAGAAGGTATAAATAAATATTGGGTTGGCCACAAAGTTCATTTGTTTTTTTTTCCATAAGGTGGCTCTAGCAGCGCTTAGCTGTCTTTAACTTCATTTGAAACAATTTTGTTAGATTGTATTGTGAAAGCTATGTCACCACGTATTAATAAAAAAACATCAGAATTAGTGAATTTTTGTGTAGCCATTTTAATTTTGAAGATGAAAGAAAGTACACAACATTTTCAGTATACTATATCCTTTATTATTTCAAGAAAAGTAAAAACTAAATTGAAGTGCAAAAAAAAAAGATTTGTGCAGTATATGGAGAGGTTACTATGACTGATCAAATGTGACAAAAGAGATTTGTGAAGTTTCAGGCTAGATATTTCTCACTGAACGATGCTTCATGGTCAGGTAGACCAGTTCAATTTGATAGTGATCAAATTGAGACATTAACTGAGAACAAACAACTTTATACCATGTAAGAAATCGTTGACATATTCAAAATATCCAAATCAATAAAGTTATTGGTGAAAATAAAAAATGTGTCTGTTATTTTACAGAAAAAACTAAATGGACTTTTTGGGAACCCAATACATGCAAGGGATAGTTGTAAAAGAGAACGGTTCTTCCTGGGAATTGCAAGTAATCCCACGGGGTTGTGGCACAGAGTACAAAGAAGGGACAAAAGATTTCGGCCAATATGGAGTCATTGGTAGATACACTGTGCCTCCTTGCCCAAACAAAGTAAGGACAACAACAAATTCAAAAACAAAAAACAACCAGAACTGCCAGAAAATCAAACTGCATGGAAGTCTGACAACCAAGGAGTTAAAGAAGAAACATTCATCCAGACTGGTAGGAGGGGCAGAAACAGGCAGCTGTGGTGGAGAAGACTCGTGGCAAGGCAGCAGCTGGCAGACCTGGCAATCCCACATTTCCATGCTAATAAACTGGGAGGAACAACTGGGGAGCAAGACAGAACACGTAACCCAGGGTTCCAGTGAGAGAAAAGAAAGCCTCAAACCTCTGACTGTAAAAATCAGTGGTGGTTGTGGAAGTGGGAGAAAACTCCCAGCCTCACATGACAGATTGTTGGAGGAGTCCACAGGGTTGTAGAAACTACACAAACCTACACACCAGGTATTCAGCACCACAAGGGCCCAATTTGTTTATGATAGCAGGGAAAGTGACCAAAAACCATCCAAGAGCCAAGCAAAAGTTACTGTTCCTTCTCTGATGCCTCCCCCACATACAGCACCACAAAGCAGAGATATGGGTTGCCCCACCCTGATAAATATCTAAGGCTCTGCCCCTCACAACATAGCTGGTGCACCAAGACAAAGAAATATGGCCCAAAGGAGAGAACAGATCAAAACTCTAGGGAAAAAAAAAAACTAAGCAAGGAAGAGATAGCCAACCTATCAGATGCACAGTTCAAAACACTGGTAATCAGAGTGCTCACAGAAATGGTTGAGGATGGTCACAAAAGAGAGGAAAAAGTGAAGGCTACACAAAGTCAAATAAAGGAAAATGTACAGGGAACCAACAGTGAAGGGAAGGAAACCAAGACTCAAATCAACTATTTAGAACAGAAGGAAGAAATAAACATTCAACTGGAACAGAATGATGAAGAAACAAGAATTCAAAAAAAAAAATGAGGAGAGGCTTAGGAATCTCTGGGATAACTTTAAATGTTCCAACATCCAAATCATAGAGGCGCCAGAAGGAGAAGAGGAAGAAGAAGAAGAAATTGAAAACTCATTTGAAAAAATAATGAAAGAGAACTTCCCCAATCTGGCCAAGGAAATAGATTTCCAGAAAGTCCAAGAAGTTAAGAATGTCCCAAAGTATTTGGAACCCAAGAAAGCACACACCAAGGTACAACATAATTACATTAGCCAAGATTAAAGATAAGGGGGGAATCTTAAAAGCAGCAAGAGAAAGGAGATAGTACCTACAAAGGAGTTCCCATCAGACTGATTGCACAAGAGAAACCTTACAAGCAAGAAGGAGCTGGAAAGAAGTATTCGAAGTCATGAAAGGCAAGGACCTACATCCAAGACTACTCTATCCAGCAAAGCTATCATCTAGAATTAAAGAGCAGATAGACTGCTTCCCAGATAAGGTCAAGTTAAAGGAGTTCATCATCACCAAGCCCTTATTATATGAAACATTAAAAGGACTTATCTAAGAAAAAGATCGAAACTATGAACAGTAAAATGACAACAAACTCACAACTACTCACAAATGACCTAAAAACAAAATAAAAATAAACTAAGCAACAACTAGAACAAGAAGAGAATCACAGAAATGGAGTTCATATGGAGGGTTATCAGTGGGGAGCAGGTGGGGGCAAAATGGGGGAAAGGGTACAGGGACTAAGAAGCATAAATAGTAGGTAGAACATTGACAGGGGGAGGTTAAGAATAGTATAGGAAATAGAAAAGCCAAAGAACTTATATGTACAGCCCATGGACATGAACTAAGCAGGATAATGCTGGTGGAAGCAGGGGAATGCTGGTGGGAAGGGGTTGCAAGGTAGAGAGGGACAAAGGGAAAAAAATGGGACAACTGTAATAGCATAATCAATAAAATATACTTAAAAAAGAAAGGACAAAAGATGAGAAAAGAGAAAAAAAAAAGAAAGGTCTAACCCATGGAGAGCTTTTTGTGTGCCATGCCTAGGAATTTGAACTTTATCCTGGAGAGAATGGGGGGAGCCACTGAAAATTCTTGAAGTAATGATGTGATATAAAAGAATTAGAGGTAAGAAAGTGAAAGTAAGAAAACTAGTTAGCCAAATACTGTAATTGTCAAAAGAACATGTAAAGATGTGAACAAATGCATATTTAAAGAGGAGATAAAGGAACAGACTTGGTAGATATTTAAAAGATGAAATATAAAGGACACAATGCTGCAGATCTGGTCAAGTAAAATACTTAGGATTAACTTCTGCTTTGATGGTAGGGCCACTTTCCAACATAAATGAAAAAGTATTTGTAGAGTTTTTGTTTTGTTTTCGTCATGGGCTAGAGGATGCTCAAAGAGAGGATAACGTTTTTGGATATGTTGATATTGTGGAACTGGTGAAGAAAGATGTGAACAGGCAGTTGAATGTATGAGATTTGAGGTCAAAAAAGAGATCTATGCTATACATATATTAGTAATTAACAAAAATGCTAATTTAAGCTCTGTAAGTAAATGAAGTCATCTGGAAGAAATATAAAGAGAGATGATAACAGGACTAATAAACTACTAGGAAACACCAACTTCTAAATGCCTGATACAGAAAGAAAACCACAAAAAAGTAGAAAATGACAAAGGAATACAGAGAACATTGGGAAAGTGAGATACCAAAGAAACCAAGGAAGGAAATGGTTTCACAGAGAATAAAGTCATCAGTGAAAAATGTTGCCAAGTTCAAAAGAACTTACAGCAGTTGGTGTTGGCAACATGTCAGAACAGTTTCAGTAAACTAATGGGAGCAGAAAATTGTCTACTCTGAGTAAAGTAATAAATGGGAGTGAAGAAACAGAGACCATGGTGGACTATGCTTAGTTCTCTAAGCACAGTTGTTTAAAGGAAAAGGCAGGCCTTACGTGAACTATGCTCGTTTTTATTTTCTTTTGTTCCTTTGGTTTTTTACTTGTTTTTAAGATAAGAGCATAGGCTTCTGGGAGGGAAGTAAAAGGAACAAAAAACAGAAGAGCAAAATCTTTGAGGAGATAAGAAGGGATAAGGAAGAGAGAGTCCAGACATAAAGATGATTTTTCCTCTAAAACTTAAGTGAAAGCCGGAAGTGATACAAGTGATACATTTGTAAGCATGAGAACAGGAAGCCAACTTCATTTTTAATAACCCACTCAGGGTTACCACATAAAACTATGTACTGTGTCACTCTAGTGGACATCATTTACCTTGAAATAAGGTGTAAAATAGACATGTAAATTTCTAAAACAATTTCTTTAAATACTTACCTTCCATAACGTCTTTTTCAATTATTTTGACTACTTCTGTTTGATTATTTGTCTGTTGCTTACGAATAGATGTTTTCTTGAATTTATTTACCATACACTCCTAAAAACAAAATAGGAAGAATCAAAAAAGTTATCAGTGAGCACTTGACATGTGCTCAGCACCATGCTCAGCCTATGAAAAGCAACAGTATGTGTTGCTTTTAAGAACTATTGTAAGAACTAATATCTGTTCTCAAAAAGCTTACAATTTAGTTGAGAAGGCTGTCATAAAGTTACTAGGAAACTACAAAAATGTATTTTAGGCATACAGAGTAAGAGAAATCAAAGAGCTGGACTACTCAAGGTCTTCTTTGGGCAGGTGAGTACTTAAGTCCTAAATGACAAAATCCAGTTAAGGAATGAACTGCATAAAATTGTAACTAAGGGACACAATTCTGCAAGGAGATGGAAGACTGAACGATCACTGCATTGCTGACCCCCTAACGAGTCCATCTCTTCTGCCCAAATGAACTGTATGCACAATTAGCAGTCCAGCTCTAGCACCTTCCTAAGAATCCCTGACCCCACTATCCAGCTGTACTCCAAGCCTATACTATCATTCTCCGCCCTTCCACCTAACTGTATAATCTGTGTAGGAGTAAGTATGTTCTATTTCCAATTACTGCCTGTTCATTGAGGGTAGTGTCTGTGTTTTCAGTACCTGCACAGTACATTTCATAAATATGCAAGGAAAATCATTGAACTGATGACTACACACTCATAATACAAAGGACACTAAACAGACACCTGGCTCTATGGTTTTGAATTCATAATCCACCACTTTACTGAGTCTGAGGACAATCTTTCATGATAAAAAAGAGTTGTTATGAAGTTCAAATATAATATCAAAACACCACATATACAGACCCTCAATGGATGACAGCTGATTCTGCATCAATAAACGGTTGGTAAAAAAATTCTTTTCCTAACACCTCTGCCAGAAATTACTGTGAAAAACTTAAAATGTTCTCTCAATTAACAAATCTAGACTTCCGCCAAGATGGAGGCATAGGTGGAAACACTGTGCCTTCTCCCACAACCAAGTTTGAATAAAACAAAGGATTGGAGAAACAAAGACACAACCAAAGGACAGAAAATTGAATTATACGGAAGTCCGACTACATCTAACCGTTCAACGGGGACGGTAAGAGGGGCGGAGCCAGNCTCAATGGATGACAGCTGATTCTGCATCAATAAACAGTTGGTAAAAAAAATTCTTTTCCTAACACCTCTGCCAGAAATTACTGTGAAAAACTTAAAATGTTCTCTCAATTAACAAATCTAAAGTCTATTATAGAAGATACATTTGTATCTAATACTGGGATAATTTCAAAATAACTCTTTACAGAGTAAATTAAAATTTTAGAAACATAAAGTGTGAGATGGAGAACATAAAAAATAAGAAATTCAAATGTCAGAGAAAGTGCTTTTCACTTTAAAAACAGCTACTTACATGCAAAAACTCCATAACTACTTTATCAAATTTAGTTTGTTTCTGAATATGATCTAATGTTTCCTGGTGTGAAGAACTTTCCAGATGCAGTTCAATATCTTTTTCTTCAAACGTTCGAAATTTACAAAATGAACATGTGAATGCCATTCTATAAAAGGGAAAAAAGTTTTTCTTTAAATATTACCTTACTTATTAAGTTCATAAAAAGATAACAATAAAATTAATTTTACTATCATAAATGATTTCCTATCTTCCATTTTATGGTTGATGTAAATTAAACTTAAATCAAAAAAATCAAACAGTATTTCTTTCAGTACCTATTGGACAAAGTGTCATTATACTACTTTGCATTTCTGGCCCACCCTGGAGTTCCTAGGTATAAAAGATGGAATCAGTGTATCTACTTAATCTAATCTTAAACTCTCCACTTCAAGCCTCAACCAGTTAAAGAGCCAAAGCAAACCTCAAGCAGTATCAATTTCCAAAGTTCCATTACTTGTTTTACAACAACTTGTTCCATCTCCTAGTTTCCAAACCACCAGAGTAGTATCAACACAGCCAGGTGGAATATCAGGCAGCTATAATTCACTCCCTTGGAGCTCTTGGGTGATCAAAAGTCCTGCTTCCTAATGATCACTTCAGGATGATTAACAGTCCAGGTCTGGACAAATGCATGCATTTAGAGTTTCAGGAGCCATTCCCCTTTTTCTCCCATTTAACTGCTCCTATCTTATATATTGTAGTTATTTCCTTTTCCTTGAATTATGACAACATTATCTGGATTCTCTGTCTCCAGTCTTGATTTTCCAATTAATTTCCTATTCTAGCATTAAATTTATTTTCCTGGTTAAAAGTAGGGGATCTGGCCCTAGCTGGTGTAGCCCAGTTAGTAGGAGCATCATCCAATAAGCCAAGTCACAGGTTCAATTCTGGCCAGGTCATGAGAATGGGTTGCAGGTTTGGTCCCTGGCCGGGGTTACATGCAAGAAGCAACCAACAGATGTTTCTCACTCACATCAATATTTCTCTCGCCCTCTCTCTCCCTCTTTTCTCCTCTTTGAAATAAATAAGCATGTCCTCAGGTGAGGATTAAAAAAAAAAAAAAAGTACGGGATCTGGAGTCAACTGCTGAGTTTACATCTAGATCCTTCTGTGACCTTGGACAAGTTACTTAACTTCCTCTAGGCATTAGTTTTCTTATCTTAATGAGATGAGGATTTAAAAAATACATTATAAAGCCCTTAGAACAGTTCCTGACACAGTACTTATTCATTTAATTATTGCTACTTCCTAAAGAAGGCAACAACACACTACTGCTCAAAAGGCTTCATTGGCTCCTTAAGGCTCAAAAAACAAAAAAACAAAAAACAAACAAACAAACAAAACACCAATGTTAAAACGCTTCAATCTGCCATTTAGCTCTTGCTCTCTACTCTCTCTTTTTTGTTTAAGAGTTTGTTTATTTATTTTTAGAGAAAGGGAAAGGGAAGAAGACGGAGAGAAACATCAATGTGTGGTTGCCTCTCATACTCCCTGCTGTGGGGATCTGGCCTGCAACCCATGCATGTGCCCTGACAGGGAATTAAACCACAAACCTGAGGTTCACAGGCCTGAGCTCAATCCACTGAGCTACACTAATTGGGGCTTTTCTCCTTCTCTTTCTCTTGATCTTTCTCTTTCTCTCTCCCTCCCTCCCTGCCTCCCTCCCTCCCTCCCTCCCTCCACCCCTCCTCCTCTCTGGCTTTACCCACCAATACCTTTAACAGTATCTGGCACATATGTATGTCTTCATTAAATGTTTTAATTAGATTACACCTTTCAATACACTACAGTCATTTTCAATCTACATAGCTTTCAGTTTCCTGAATATAAAATGAAACATCTGTTTCTTTGCTTTTTTTTACCTCAAGCCATGACCACTACCTGGGCTGCCTAACAACTCCTACTGCATCCCTCCCACCCCTAAATCAGTTCACAACCACTGATCCATTTCCTCGATTTTCCTGCCCTCCAATGTAGAAGACATCTCAAATACCCATCCCTTTCCATCCTCTTTATTATATTGAAAGCATTCAAATGTCAAAAACTATATTACAAGAATAGTTACTTACTGTCAATCTCTTATCCTAACTCAAAGTGAAACTGCTCTGATAAATTAATTTCATATTACTTTAAAGGATTCTTATCCTAAAATGACAATTTAATTGAAATGATACTCTTCTTTTAGTTAAGTCACTGGGTTTATATTTAGAATTATGGAGAAAGCAGCTAAATTAAAGCTCACTTATTTTCTCCAAATCACAATATATATTACATTAATATGAATGTATTATATCCAAATCTATAACTTTTAATGGGTAAGGTATTCATAGGTAAATATAATTTTATAATATAAAACCATCTTCAGACTCCTACACGTGTGATACAAAGCATTCATTTCAATTTATTTCTGCTACAAAGTAACTAAGCCCATGACCCTTGTCAAAAGAAGAAATCATACCAGAGCGGGAGATACAAAGACCACAACATAGATGCCCCTTAAAACTCCTTTTTGTGAGTTAATCCTTAATAAGCTTAATTTTATTGTTTCTCAGGTCCCAACAAATGAGGAGTAACAAACCACAAAGAACATAGGTAAAGGTTTTTAAATCTAGACACAAAGATTAAACAAGTAATACCTAACAGACTAATAATATAAGACATTCAAACAAAAAATCTGGGAATCAAATGCAACTGAATTTTTTTTATTTACTACATTTTACATAAGCAAACCCATTGTATATATTAAAACCAAGTAATAACAAAGAGTATCCTGTTTAATATGGAAGAAAACCCATACATTTTAAAAATACTACCTTAAAAAGGTTTGTATATTCTTCTCTTAAAATGTTATCTTTTGAATTAAGATATAGTTTTAGACATCTAGAAAATTCACATAGGTGAAACATTTCAGTCCCTTCATGCTACAAAAACAAGTTAACTTTCATAGAGCAAAACTGTTTTTTGAATGGGAAACACATTTTACTTTGAATTTACTTTTTAAATTTTATATTCTTTATTTCCCTACCATTAGTAGTACCTGGGCAGATTTCAGAGGAAAAAAAGAATATCAATCTTGTCCTTTAAAAACAATTTCCTAGTAGTCTCTTTTTTCTTCTAGACATAATTTTATATCTTGCATTTATACAGCATGGGGCAAAAGTAGATTTACAGTTGTATACGAAAGTTTATTCTTGGATTATTATTAATTATTGTATTATTTTCCATGTGAACAACTATAAACCTACTCTTTACCACCCTGTATTTTTCTATTTTACCTGAATTTTCTGCATGTCATTTCAGGCTTTATAACCAATGGCTTAAGAGCCATGAAGGAATGTATCTAATCTTACATATACTTGGTCGCTCTGTATTGCTGGTATTTCTTGCACATTTGGAATTATTATAAATAATATTAGAATGGCATCTTTTTAGATTAAACTCTTCTGTATTTTTAGATTATTTTTGGAGAGATCAAAAAGTATTACAAAATTCAAAACATTTTTAAAAGTGCTAAATTGCCTCCCAGGAGTTATAACTAGTCACCAGAAAATTGTAACAGTGCCCTTTGACTGCATCCTAGTTAGTAAATCAGTATTTCTTTCCTCCTTGCTAATAAAATGCTATGCTATTACTTAAATATTCAGTTTATTTCACTGACGATGAATTTCTAATGTTTCAATATCTAGAACAGCTAGTATCTATTCATTTACTATTCTTCAGAATTTTCTTTGGAATCAAGATTAGAAAGGCCATATATAATTGTAATATTTGGTTTTCCTGTCCAAGAATATCACTGTACCACCATGTAGTTCAATCTCAAAGGCTTTGTGGTTTTCTTCATGTTATGACATATATTGCTCTTTAAGAATACTGTATTTCTAAATATATTTTATTTTTTAATTACCATTATTGAATGGGACTTTTATATTTTCTAAGTGGTAACTGTATATAAATATCAAAAATCAAAAGCATTCTTATGTATCTTTGATCAAAACTTTTCATTTGGCGCTCAGGAATTTTTAACGTTCCAACTAATTTCACTTTTCTAGAAAATGGTTTTTTAATGAGCCTAATTTTCTGACTTAAGTACAAACCTGTATCCATCTCCATATTTCTCACTGTTTTTTTCTCTTCTGCGCCTTTGCTTCTCTCGCCGAGCTTCAATTCGCCGCTTCTCTTCTTCTTCATTTTTTGGATCAATTTTTGCTAGAATATCAGACAAAAATGTCAAGACTACAGAGTACTTTCTCATTCTCCCTTTCCCGCCCCCAGTTGTTAAAATACAGACATACAAAGTTTACTTGGTGATAGTAGTCTAAATTGAACTCACCAAAAAAATCAGAGTTCAAAATTACCCAGTACGTCTGAAACTTAATTTGAATACAATTATAAATCTTGCCATATTTACTTTTCACCTATGTGATTTTGCTACATATATTTAATCTGTTCATTTTTCTTATCCCCATTTTAAGCAATAATAACCGTATCACCTTAAACAGCAATTTTCAACCAGTGTGCTCCAAGAATTTGTAAAACGTTGGCCACTGACCTTTTTACCCTTAGACTGTCAAATTTAAAAAATGATAACAATTAACACAACCAATAGCTATCTGGTGTGAACGAATAAAATTATACCTGCCCTGACTGGTGTGGCTCAGTGGATTGAGCAACGCCTGGAAACCAAAAAGTTTGCCTGGAAACCAAAAATTTTGCCGTCAATTCCATCAGGGCACATGCCTGGGTTGTGGGCCAGGTCCCCAGTAGGGGGCGTGTGAGAGGCAACCACACACTGATGTTTCCCTCTTTCTCCCTTTCTTCCCCTCTGTCTAAAAACAAGTAAATAAAATCTTTTAAAAGATGGGGGGAAATTATAACTAATTTTTTTCAGATCAGCAAAAAAAGATATTTTTGAATCAATTTTTGCTAGGATATATTTTTTGCTGTGCCACAGAATTTTAGTAGATTATATGTGCTGAGAGATGAAAAAGGTTGAAAATCGCTGACTAAAATCATCTCGAATACCCCTTTAGAAAACACTAACGGTCACCTGACCCAGCATTTAAATGTAAATCAAATGAGAACTGGAGAGCTTTAGATATAAAAACTCAAATATATTATAGCAGCTTTCCCAAAATTTCTTAAAATGTGTAAGTTCTAAAATAGAAGCAGATTATTCCTTTTTCAAAAAAAACCCTGGTACAGAATTTACCATTTTAGCCATTTCCAGGTGAACAATTTAGCGGCATTAAGTACATAACAATGTCGTGTACAACCACCACCACGATTTAGTTTCAAAGCTTTTCATAGCCTCAAACAGAAACCCACACCCATCAAGTGGTCACTCCCCACTTACCCTTTCCCCAACTCCCTGATAACTACTAATATGCTTTATGGCTTTATAGACTTCCGTGTTCTGGATATTTTATATAAATGGAATCATAAAATACATGGCCTTTTTGTCTGGCTTCTTTTATTTAGCATAATGTTTTCAAGCTTCATTCGCATGTTGTACCATGTATCAGTACCTCCTTCCTTTTTAATGGCGGAATAACATTCCATTGTGTGGATACATCACGTTTTCTTTTAGCCATTAGGGTGTTGATAAGCAATTGTATTGATTCCACCTCTTGGTTACTGTGAATAATGATGCTATAAGCATTTGTGTATTTGTAAACATTTATTAGAATACTCTTCTCCAATTCTTTGAGGTACGTTCCCAAGAGTGGAATTGCTGGGTCACCCTGTTGGTCTATGCTGAATCATTTGAGGAACAATCCATCTGTTTCCCATAGCAGCTGCACTTTATATCCCCAACAGTAATGTGTGAGGGTTCTGATTTTTTCATGTCCTCGCCAACATTTGTTATTTTTATTTTTTGATTGTTTACCATCTACTTCACAGGGTATGCAATGTGTCTCATTGTGAGCCAGTTCTTTCTTATAATACATTTAACTCAAGACTTAAAATAAAAACCTTATCCAGCCTTGGCCAGGTGGCTCCATTGGTTATACCAACCTGTACAACAAAAGGTTGCAGATTCAGTCCCCAGTCATGGCAGATACCTAGGTTGAGGATTCAACCTCGAGTCAGGGCACTTATGAGGGACAACCAATTAATGTTTCTCTCTCACAGAGATGCTTCTCTCTCTCTCAAATCAGTAAATATATCCTCAGGTGAAGATTAAAAAAATAATAATAACCCTGCCTGGTATGATTGCCAGCCTGCAAACCAAAAAGTCGCCAGTTCGATTCCCAGTCAGGGCACATGCCTGGGTTGCAGGCCAGGTCCCCAGCTGGAAGCACACAAAAGGCAACTGATCTATCTCTCACACATTGATGTTTCTCTTCCTTTCTCCCTTCCGTCCCCTCTCTTTAAAAATAAATAAATGAATTTTCTTAAAAATACCTAATATAAAATCATGAATATCTCAGGATTCATAAACTTGACAGTAAGCAAATATTTAAAAAGCACTTGCTACAGAATGTTTCAAAATTATGTAAAATCAAATACATTAAAATTCAATATCTAGGTTATTATTCATCATTTTATGAAGTTTAAATGTATATATTTTTAATTTTTAAATATGTTCATTGATTTTAGACAGAGGAAGGGAAAGCGAAAGTAACCAGTGTGAGAGAAAAACATCAATTGGTTGCCTCTCATACACAGGCTGACTGGAAATCAAACCCACAACCTCTATATGTGACCTGACTGAGACCCAAATCCCCAAACTTTTGGTGTAGTGGAGTGCACTCCAACAACTGAGCCACACTGGTCAGGACAAATGTATATTCATATTAATTAACCACTTTCAATATCCTCATTCAATTTCCCCAAAACCCTCACTCTATGGAAAATCTACAGGTGTATGACCTCAAACTACAAGTAACTACAATTTCCTTTTATATACTAAAGCTATGACATGCTGAGCCTCCAGCAAAATGACAGAACATAGTTCCTTTCCTACTGCTTCCCCACAAATCACATAGTCTATACGGCAAGATCTTTTACTCCTGAATATTCAGCAAATACCTCTCAAAATGACCACCTCACACCTGACAGTGAAAGGCTGAACTGACTACAGAATTTTCGCTTTATTCTTAACTCTGCTCACTATTCTCAGATATCATTAAAAAGGAAAAAAAGCTGGACTTTATATAGCTGCTTTAATGGCAAATCAGTTTCTATATCAAACTTTGCAATATTTACTTAACTGTACCTGCAAAATACATCTAGAATCTGCCCTAAGAGGATCACCTGAATTGCCTCTTCTAGTAATATCTAGATGCAAAATTTGGAAAGTAACAATCTGTCAATTAACACCATATGAAAGATATCCCCACAATACACATCCTACTAACTTAATATCAGGTGTCCAGAATTCCAGAATATTATTATTTTTTATTAAACAATACAGATATCAACTTGCAAAGCATGGCACAAAAGTAAATTTAAAAAGTTATTAAATGTTTCCTGAGTTTCATATTCTAATCCATGGTTTTTTTTAAGATTTTATTTATTTACCTTTAGAGGGGAGGGGAAGGAGAGAGGGAGAGAAATAGCAGTGTATGGTTGCCTCTTGTGCTCCCTCTGCTGGGAACTGGCCTGCAACCTAGGCATGTGCCCTGACTGGGAATCAAACCGCGATTTTTTGGTTCGCGGGCCTGTGCTCAATCTACTGAGCTACACCAGCCAGGGCCTAGTCCATATGTTCTGAGGAAGGAATCAAACATTAGTAATTTCAATTTTTTTCAAATATGATAATTTAAGTTGTTCACAATGTTACAATAAGGGGGGAAAGTTGTTTCAAAAGAGGACAAAATAATACAAAGCAATTTTTTGTTACAATCACACACAGGTTTAAGTGAAGGGTTTCTAGAGCAAGACTTGTCCTAGAATAAATATTGGCTTTGCCATTTACTCGTTGTTTAAACTTGGCACCAAGTTATTGATCTCTGTGCCTGTTTTCTCAGCTTCGGAGAGGTGACACACATACCTATACCTGAGCAGGATGGTGTGAGAATTACATAAATAATGCACATCATATCCTTTTAACACACAGCCTAGTGTGCAGTAGGCATTTAAGTACTAGATTACTGTTATTAACAGTAACTACAATTCCACTTTTATCAAAATGAATACATTAATCCTTGAGCAATTTAAGTGAAGATGAAACTAAGAAAATAAAAAACATATTGTTGATATCCAAAAACATACAATAAAATTGAGATTGAGATACTGAAGTAGAACTTGTCTAGGCCTCCTTGCTTCTTTCGCTCTCCTTGCTGTTATTAATAATTACTTGAGGACTTCCGGCCAAGATGGAGGCATAGGTGGAAACGCTGTGGAAACGCATACTCCTCGCACAACCAAGTTTAAAGACAACAAAGTTTTAGTAACAAAAACGCAGCCAGCCCTGGCTGGTGTAGCTCAGTGTACTGAGTGCGGGCCTGCGAACCACACGATCGCGGTTCGATTCCCAGTCACGGCACATGCCTGGGTTGCAGGCCAGTTCCTGGCAGGGGACTCACGGGAGGCAACCATACATTGATATTTCTCTCCTCTCCTTCTCTCAAAGAAATAAATTTAAAAATCTTAAAAAAAAAAAAAACGCAGCCAAAACACAGAAAATTAAACTGTAAGGAAGGAAGGAAGTCCGACAACAACGAACCATTCAGCCAGACCGGTAAGAGGGGCGGAAGCAGCGGCTGAGTGGGTCCCACAGGAAAAAGTGGCCAGACCAACCCAGGACAGGGGTTGGCAACAGGTGGACCCAGTGAGGGTGCAGGGAGGTTGACTGACTTGAGGTCACACATTCGTGTGCAGATAAACCAAGCAAAGGAGTGAACAGTGAGACATACCGCACAGGCTAGGGCCCCAGAGACAGGAATTAGACCCTGAAAGCACCAATTGGAAAGACTTTCAGGGTCGAAGTGCCGGAGGAGTTCGTTGGAGAGACCCACAGGGTCCTGGAGGGTACACAAGCCCACATACCCAGGAACAAGCACCAGAAAGGCCCAATTTGCTTGTGGAAAGCAGCAGAGGGGACTGAAATCTGAGAGACAGCCGGACGAACACCAATGCCCCTCTCTGACCCCGCCCTCACATACAGCATCACAACCCAGTGACTCTGTCACCTGCCTGGGTGAACACCTAAGGCCCTGCCACTCATACAGAAGAGGTGTGAACAGACCAAAACATTATGACTCAAGAACAGCTCAAAGCCCCAAAGCCTATAATTCTAAGCGACCAAGAAATAGCCAACCTTTCAGATACACAGTTCAAAACACTGGTGATTGGGATGCTCACAGAATTGGTTGATTTTAGTCACAAATTAGAAGAACAAATGAAGTCTTCACCAAGTGAAATCAAGGGAAATGCACAGGGGACCAATAGTGATGGAAAGGAAACTGGGACTCAAGGGAGTGGACCAGAAGGAAGAACAAAACGTCAAACAAAAGAAGGAAGAAGCAAGAATTCAGAAAAATGAGGAGAGGCTTAGGAACCTCCAGGACATCTTTAAATGTTCCAACATCTGAATTATAGGGGTACCAGAAGGGGAAGAGGAACAGCCACGAATGGAAAACTTATTTGAACAAATAATAAAGGAGAACTTCCCCAGTCTGGCAAAGGAAATAGACTTCCAGGAAATCCAGGAAGCTCAGAGAGTGCCAAAGAAGTTGGACCCAAGAAGGAACACACCAAGGCACATCAGAATTACATTAGCCAAGACTAAAATGAAGGAGAGAATCCTAGAAGCAGCAAGAGATAAGGGGACAGTCACCTACAAAGGAGTTCCCATCAGACTGTCAGCGGATTTCTCAAAAGAGACTTTACAGGCGAGAAGGGGCTGGAAAGAAGTATTCCAAGTCACGAAAAGCAAGGGCCTACATCTAAGATTGCTCAATCCAGCAAAGCTTTCATTTAGAATGGAAGGGCAGATAAAGTGCTTCTCAGATAAGATCAAATTCAAGGAGTTCATCATCACCAAGCCCTTATTATAGGAAATGCTAAAGGGACTTATCTAAGAAAAAGAATATAAAAAATATTAACAGTGAAAGGACAGCAAACTCACGGTTATTAACAACCATACTTAAAACAAAAGCAAACTAAGAGGACAGCTAGATCAGGAGTGGAACCATAGAAATGGAGATCACATGGAGGGTTAGTAACAGGGGAGTGGGAGGAGGAGAAGGGGGGAGAAGGTACAGAGAATAAGTAGCACAGATGGTGGGTAGAAAATAGATAGGGGGAGGGCAAGAATAGTATGGGAAATATAGAATCTAAAGAACTTGTGACATGTGGTTATAAACTAAGGGGGGCAGAATGGTGGGGGAGGGAGTGTGCGGGTGGAGGGGAATGAAGGGAGGGGAACAGAACAACTGTAATGGCATAATCAATTAAATACATTTTAAAAATAAAATAATAATTACTTGAGAGCTAGCACCACTAGTTTAGCACTTCCAACCTCAAAAGACAAAGTAGATGCAAAAATTTTGAAAAATTTGAGCAGAAAACTTTGAAATATTTACTCATGACAATTATCTAAACTTTCTCCAGTCCCCACTAGATTACATAAGCAAATATCAATTCTAAAGAAGAGAATAATTTTTGAATCCATGTAGTATCACCTAACTTGGGAAGATAAAACACTTCAGTCATCAAGGCAAAAATAAAGTAAATATAGCCAACAAAAAATAATTCATTCTACAGAAAAATACAGGCAAAGTATTTGTTGGATATTATTTTGCTACTATATGTTTTCATAGAGAATGCTGAAAAGACATTTTCTTAGCTTTTAATTATGTAGATCTTTGACAATCTAACTTGTCAAATGCACTGGATTTTTTTTTTGAGATACAAAACAAAGTTTAAAAATAAAATACAGTCTACAGCCATACCATCCTGACCCCACCTGATCTCATCTGATCTCAGAAAAATAAAATACAATAACAAAGAAAAGTAACAGTAACTTGGCTCTGCACTGATTTTTAACAATAAGCCTGACAAACATTTCACATATCATATAATTCATCCATTTAAATTGTACAATCCAATGGTTTTCAGTATATCTGCAGATATGAGCAAACACTACCACAGTCAATTTTAGAAATCACAAAGAAATATCTTGCAAAGAAACCTGGCACCCTTTCCTTTAATTATGACACCCTATATAAACCACAGCCTGACCACTAATACACTTCTGTCTCTGTAACTTTACATGTTCTACAATTTCATATAAAAAGAATCAAATAGTATGTGGACTTTTGTGACAGGCTTTCTTTTTTTGAATATATTTTATTGATTATATTATTACAGTTGTCCCACTTCCCTATCTTATTCCCCTCTGCCCTGCACACCCCCTCCCAACCGCATTTCCCTCCCCCCACCACTTTAGTTCTGTCCATGAACTAAAGGATCATACAAAGAAGTTCTTTGGCTTCTGCATTTCCTATACTATTCTTAACCTCCCTCTATTTTCTACCTACGATTTACATTACTTATTCTCTGTATCCTTTCCTCCTTTCTCCACCTCCCACTCCCCTGCTGATAACCCTCCATGTGATCTCCATTTCTGTGATTCTGTTCTTGTTCTAGTTGTTTGCTTAGTTTGTTCTGCTTTTGTTTCTTGTTCAGGTTCAGTTGTTAATAGCTGTGAGTTTATTGTCACTTTAACTGTTCACATTTTTTATCTTCTTTTTCTAAGAAAAGTTCCTTTAATATTTCATAAAATAAGGGTTTGGTGATAACGAACTCCTTTAACTTGACCTTATCTGGGAAGCACTTTATCTGCCCTTTCATTCTAAGTGAAAGCTTTGCTGGATAGATTAGTCTTGGATGTAGGTCCTTGCCTTTCATGACTTCGAATACTTCTTTCAGTCACTTCTTGCCTCCAAGGTCTCTTTTGAGAAATCAGCTGAGAGTCTTATGAGAACTCCTTTGTAGGTAACCCTCTCCTTTTCTATTGCTGCTTTTAAGATTCTCTCATCTTTAATCTTGAGTAATGTAATTATAATGTGCCTTGGTGTGTGCTTCCTTGGGTCCAACTTCTTGGGACTCTCTGAGCTTCCTGTACTTCCTAACAGTCTATTTCTTTTGCCAGATTGGGGACAATCTCCTTCATTATTTGTTCAAGTAAGTTTTCAATTTCTTGCTCTTCCCCTTCTTCTTCTGGCACCCCTATGATTGACATGTTGGGATGTTTAAAGATGTCCTAGAGGTTCCTAAGCCTCTCCTCATGTTTTTGAATTCTTGTTTCTTCATTCTGTTCTGGTTGAATGTTCCTATCTTCCTTCTGGTCCAAACTGTTGATTTGAGTCATAGTTTTCTTCCCATCTCTGTTGATTTCCTGTCCATTTTCCTTTATTTCACTTTTCATAGCCTTGATTTTTCCCTTGAATTTCTGATCATATTCAACCAATTCTATGAGCATCTGATTACCAGTGTTTTGAACTGTGCATCTGATAGGCTGGTTATCTCTTCATTGCTTAGGTGTTATTTTCTCCTGGAGCTTTGATCTGTTCTTTCATTAGGGCCATTGGGGGGGGGGGGGGTCTTGGCACATGTGTTTTATAGTAAGGGGCGGAGCCTTAGGTGTTCACCAGGGTGGGGCATCACAGGTCAAATTGCTGTGACTCTGTACATGGGGGAAAAGTCAAAGAGGGAATAGTGCTGCTTGCTCTGCTTCTCTGCCAGTTTTCAGTCACTTCCCCCACTACCCACAATCAAATTCAGCCCTTCTGGTGCTGATTCCTGCGTGGGTAGGTTTGTGTACATTCTAGGACCCTATGGGCCTCTCCAACAAACTCTCCTGTGAGGCCGGGAGTTTCTGCCATGGCTGCCTCAACCCTGAAGGTGTTTCAGTCAGAGGCTTCGAGGCCGCACTGGAACCCTGGGTTGCATGGTCTTTCTCACTCCCCAGTCATTCCTCCCAGTTTATCTGCACTGGAATGAGGGACCGCCCGGGCTGCCAGCTGCTGCCTTACTGTGCATCCTCTCCATCCGGCTGCCTATCTCTGCCCCTCCTACTGGTCTAGATGAATTTTTTCTTCTTTAACTCCTGTTTGTTGGACTTCCAAACACTTCAATTTTCTGTCAGTTGTTTTTAAATTTGTTATCCTTCTTTTGGTTGTGCACGGAGGCACAGTGTGTCTGACTACCTAATCCTCTTTCTTGGCCAGGAGTCCTGTGACTGGCTTTCTTAACTTAGCATAATCTTTCCAAAGTTCACCCTAGTTGTAGCCTAAACCAATACTTCATCCCATCTTATGACTGAGAAATACGCCACTGTATGGACATAACCCATTTGCTTCTTCATTCATCCACTGATGGATACGTAGGTTGTTTCTACCTTTTGGCTACTGGGAATAATGCTGGTATAAACATTTGTATACAAGTTTTTACATGGACATGTTTCCATTTCTCTTGGACATATACCTAGGAGTAGAATTGGTAGATGATATGGTAATTGTTTACCCATTTGAGGAACTACCTGTTTTCCAATGCAATTATATCATTTTACATTCCCTCCAGTAGTGTGAGTGTTCTGATTTCACCACATTGTCATGAAGGCTTGTTGTTATCTGTCTTTTTTTTTTATTTTTATTCTAGCCATCCAGGTGAGTATAAAGTGGTATCTCATCATGGTTTTGATTTACATTTCCCTGATAACAAATTAGTGGGCACTTTTTCATGTGCTTATTGGCTATTTGTATTTCTTTTTGGGAAAAATGACTGTTCACATGCTTTGTTCAGTTTTAAACTGGCGTAAAAATTTCTTATTTTTTGCCCTGACCAGTATGGCTCATTTGCTGAGCATCATCGTATAAACCAAAAGGTTACCAGTTCAATTCCCAGTCAGGGCACACACCTAATTTGCAGCTTCAATGCCCAGTCGGAGCATGTATAGGAGACAACTGATCGATGTTTGTCTCTCACATCAATGTTTCTATCCTTCTTTTTCTCCCTCCCTTCCCCTCTCCCCAAAAAATAAATAAATAAAATCTTCTAAAAAAATAATTCCTTATATATTCCGGTTACAAGTCTCTAATCAAATACATGATTTGCGAGTACTTTTCCCCACTCTGTTGGCTAATGGTGTGCTTTGTAGCACAAAGCTAGGTTTTTAATTTTCACAAAGTCCAATTTATGCATTTTTCCTCTTGTTACTCATGTTTCTGGTGTCCCATCTAAAAGTTCCTTGTGAAATCCAAAGTCATAAAGATCTACCCCTATATTTTCCTCTACGAGTTTTATAGTTTTAGTTTTTAGGTACTACATTTTAACTTTTGCATATGCCTATCCAACTGTCCCAGAAATACCTGTTGAATAATTTTGGCATCCTTGTTAAAAACCAGTGATCATAGGTTTACGAGCTTATTTCTGGACTCTTGATTCCATTCTACTGACATACAATGTCTGTCCTTGTGCCAGTACCACAGTTATAATTACCTCAGGCTTGTATTAAGTTTTAAAATCATAAAGTATGAGTTTCACTAATTTGTTCCTCTTCAGGGTAGTTTTGAGTATTTTAGATCCCTTGAAATTCTCCAAGAATTTTAGAATCAATTTGTTGATTTTTGCAAAGAAGTCAGAGGGACTTGGATAAGGATTGTATTGAACGTATGGATCAGTTTAGGGAGTATTATCATCTTAACAATGTTACATTTTCTGATCTATAAACATACATTTAGTTTTTCCATTTACTTAGGTCTTCTTTAATTTCTTTCAACAATGCTTTGTGATTTTCAAAGTATAAGTTCTTTTCTTCTTTTGTTAAATTTGTTATTTTTTCTTCTTGATGCTAACATGAATAAAAGTATTTTACTAATTTCGTTTTCAGATTGGCTCTCCAGTCTTTAACAATGTCAAAATGTACATGTGATGTCTCTAAGAGTCACCATGTCCAGAAGATTAAAAGCAAATTAATTTTCTAGAAGAAACAGCCTCTCCTGTGACCAGGGACCATACAACATTTCTCTTCATCTTCATACAGATTCTATGTAACCAGACATCACACTTCCTCAACAATACCTCCAACAATAAATACACTATAACACCCAAGAAAAAAGACTGACTCAAAACCATGTGTGAAGGCATTTAAAAATTATACATGTTCTGACTCTACCCAAAGCCAAGATTTAAGGAAAAGGGGTGGAGCAGGGGATATTAATTTAAAAATTATCTTGGCAATTTTGATGTTCATGACTAATAACTATACTACGGATTCACAAACCTAACTTCTGCAATTGTATTATGCAGTTTGTCTACACAAATACGAAAGAATTATCTAAAAGCACCAAATTTACAAAAAGATAAAAATTATCCTAAACAATAGCAATTATGTTTTCTTACTTACTAGGTGATTTGTTGAGGCTCATCTTCTCGACGGGTTTTGCTAGCTTGGGTTTCTTGACAAAGGTTCCACTGGTCTTATTAAATGGTTGCATCATTTTTCTCTTTATTCCTCTTGTAGCAGCAACTGTCACATTGGCAGATTTGTTTTGGTAGTCAACAACAATTCCAGGTCTATGAATGCTCCCAAAATCACTCATATGCTGCAAATTTGTGAAATCAAGAAATATTTATTAGCATAATATCCACAGATAAAGAATGAATTCACATAAAATTATCTATCTAATAACTTTTACCTGAAAATTCCCCAAAACGTAACTAAATTTTACATGTCCATTCTGAACAATGAAAAACTTTGTAAATTATTACATGAACTCAAATCCAGTGAATTAATGCTTTTATTTCCAGTAGAAGAAATACGGATATTTCCTACCTACTTTTTATTTTCACAATTCAAAATTACTTGAGATCATAAACAACATATGTGCCTGTCAAAATATTACCACTTGTACAACTCTCTGACAACTCCTCTTCAGAGTTCCTAATTGGTGTTTTCCCATAAAAAGACCTTAGAAGAAATCTTTATTGTACTAAATGCTGGCTTAAAAATAAGAAACACAAAGAAGAGCATATTTAAAGTTTAAAGTAAAAAACATCCAGAAATCATTTAGGATTTCTCCCTGTTGAAAAAGGGAATGAGAAGGCGAGATGGAACATTAGTATGAAGTAGGAGAGTTAAAGCATAACCATGCATCAACTTCCAAGACACACTTCAGATAAAGAATTACATCTGACGTTCCATTCACATTCTTACCTAGAGAAACATATTCTGACCCAGAAGCCTGAGAAGCAAAAGTTTACAGACGAAGAGTCATGCAACCAACGACTCTGTGTCCCTTCCTCTTCTCTTATCATTAGCTATAACAAAATCCACTACACCAAGAGGCCACATGTCCATAGGAATTTATTCTGCCAACCTTATTTTTAGAAGATAAAGATTGAGGAGTAATCTGAAGAGAAGGATCCAATGGGAATTGTACAAGTGAAGATTAAAAAAGAAAATCCTATTTGTTCATCTACTTCATTAACAGGAGAAAAGAAGGAAAAGTCCATTCAGACTAGAATGGTGAATACAAAGTTCAGGAATACCTGGTTTTCTATTTTGAAAACAAAATTGATATTTTAAGTCTCATTAAGAAAAAAATCATTTGCCTATAAAGTAATATACAGCATGGAAAATGTTAAGTGTTTTCATATTTTACCCCAACTATTTTTAATTAACCTACCACCATAAAGCATGGTGAAATAGCAACATAATCAGTTGCTTACATGTATGTTAGGCTTACAATACCTATCTAACCTAGTAGACTTGAATAAATTAGTGTTTCCGGGTAATATATATATATAGTCATATAAGAAAAATCTTCATTTACTATGCATTAAAGGTGCAATGCATTTTACATAAGAGTTAACTGTTATAAATGCAAAATTTCTAAACAAGGTTGACATATTACACTGATGTACCAAATGCCAATGAACAGTCAAAAACATGTACCCTACTACACTCTTTATCAAAGTCCTTTCTTCTGCAAAGAGAAAATTAAGAGCAACTGACTCAGAAAAAAAACATTTCTTACATTATAGCAAAAATACAATATTCTTTATATGACCAAACTTCATAATAACTCCATAATCTACATACACTTACTAGGTAAAATTTCTTGTTAGTCAGGTTACCTAAGAACATAGGCATAATCTTAACACTGTATATCCTGAAATCAAACACTTGAAGACTACTATATCTGCCCATTTAAGCAATAATTTACAAAATAATACTTCCTAGGAAGGAGCCATAAACATGAACACGTAGGAAATTATTTTTCAATAGTAAAACTAATGACACAGGAAAAATAGAACACCCAGCAATAGGACATATTGTAAGAGTGTGAGTTAGCAAAATTATACTGACCACAAATCATTCTACAACCTACTATACATATCAACTTCTTCACCATGTAAACAAAGCTAAGCTACCCTCAACTGTCACCAACTTTTACTCTCTTGTGTTTAATGTGAAATATGGAGCTTTGAAGAAATTCTACCTACTAGAGTTTAGTAGAAAACTATAAATATTTTATCATACATTGCACCTTTAACCTACTCAGAAACTCCAAAAGGGTTCAGTTACCTTTTACAAAAATCCAAGAACTGTCCCACCAGCAAAACTGCTAGTGTTCACAAGGTAAAATGCAACTCCTTTTAACCCCTTTTAGACCAAACCTAACATCCTCACCTTTTTATTAAAGGGAGATTTGGCAAAACTTATGAACAATCATCTCACACTGCAACTTATTTTCTGAGGTGCTGGAGAAAGTTTTACAGGCAACCTAAAAATTATGCTTATGACTCAGCTTTTCTTCAAAATACACTGGGATGAACAGTGTTTATTCTAATTGAAAACCATGGTCTTGAAAGGGTTTAAAAGAGTGACTAGTGAAAAGAATCTGAAAGATTCTGTTGTACTTACTCCTCGGCCTCGGCCTCTGCCTGTTGATGGTCCTCCAAAAGCATCATAGTTTCTGCTTCCAAACGTACTTTCAGGATAAGCAGGCGTTCCTCTCCCCCGAGAGCCTACAGGTGCAGGCTTCATATGGGGTGAAGAAAAACTGCTGTAGGAAGAGTAATTCTCTCTTCCTCTGTCCTCCATAAACCCAGGCCTCAATTTTGAACGGGAGTAAGGTGCTTCCCAGCTAGACCCGCCCTGGTTTCTACCTCCGAAAGAGTCAAGGCTATTCCGGTAGGAGCTCTCAAATCGACCACCATAACTACCTCCGAAGCGGCTTTGTTCGGGTTCATTAAAACCATAGCCAGATCTGTACAGATCTCGCCCACCCAGAGAAGACCTGGAGTCGTAAGACTCATAAGGTCCAAACCTGGAAAAGTTGCACAGTGAGGGAAAAAACAAAAGTAAGCTTACTAATGTTAGACAATTCAAAAGACAAATCATCAGATGACATTTATCAACTAAAATTCATTTACACCATACTGGTTTGCACAGTTCTACTTTTGTTCACACTTGATTAGGGCTGGGCAATTCAACATGAGACCAGATAGAAAGCTACCTGGGTCAGTTTTTGTGTATGAATTGAGTAAAGCAAAAGTTAGCTTAAAAATCTGCTTTATAGCAGCTTTTCTATTTTATTAAAAAGAAAGGATTTGTCTATTAATTATTTAAGCCCAGCCCTAGTCTTAGAAAAAATTATTTGCTGAATTCACAAACTACTCAAACTTTCTTTGAATCCATCCCCAATATTGCAAAAAAACAAAATATTTACAGTATTTTGGCTTTCAATGCGGACACAAATTAAAGACTACACAGATGTATGCTATTTGTGACACAGGAGAGATCCTTTTGCAACCTCAATAATCTATATCACAAAACTGCTTCATAGTTTTTATAGTAGTCAAAATTTAGAAAAGTATCTCTGGTCATAAAATTTGACAACTGGCCAAACTTTGGCTAAGGTCAATAACCAATTCTCAGTCACTTTTCACTTACAGAATAGTAAATCTAACAAATCTAAAAGGATAAGCACATAAAAATAGAACATAAAAGTAAAGAACCACCAACATATATCCTCTGCATATGAATTTTCAAGGCAGATGAGAAAGAATCCATTTTACGTCCTCAATTATTTGAAAAATTATTTCCTGGCAGGAAATTATCACATAAAACTACTCTAAAAAAAGGGGAGCACACAGACTCCTCAAGATTTTAATAGTGTCAACAGAAGAAACAAATCATCTTGCTTCTCACAAATCCAAAGTATACTTGATACCTTACAACATAGTTTTATAAAGGCCCACAATTACACATGAGATAAACAATAACATCTACATAATTTATACATATTACATTTACAATGTAACAAGGCAATAATTGATATTAAAACATTTAAATTTTACATTACTTCAATTATTTACAGATTGCTAAATAACAGGTACTATTTACTTCCAAATCCTAGTAACCACATAAAAATTATTATTCTCTCCAACTACATTTTTCAAAACATCTCTCATATAAGCAAAATTGTCATAACTGTTCATTTTCTTGATTTTTCTCTACTATAAACCATAGTGGCACACTCGAAGCAGAAAGAGAAGCATCATTTAGTCCATCCTTAAGGAATCCAAATCCTTCAACTTATGAAGAAGGACAATAGTTCCAAATGCTTCCTAACTAGTTTTATTATTATTTAGTAGGAATCTTTGTGTCTCAAAAAGTAGACCCCCTTTGTCTGAAAAATGGCCAACCCTAAAGCCTATAGTAGTTCAACTAGGTTTAAGCTTTCCACAGTATCAACAGCAAAATATAAATACACTCTAAACTCCAGTGCATTAAGCTAAGCAAAAAGTATAGTGTTCATGGCTTAAATGACCCTAGCCTACAGCACGAGTGCTTTTGGTGTCAGCAGTACCTGCCAATAAATAACCTAGACACAGTATGAAGAACATTTTTATTATTATAATATGCTCTTACTACTTAATTTAAAAGTAAAATGAAAAGAATAGCTATCTTAAATGTTTCTCAGAAACCGAATGTGGCTAGGCTAGTTCAGTTAAACCCATTCTAGTCAAAGACTGTCCTGCTGCCTAACATAGCACCTGACATTAAGGAAGATTTTCCAGAAATCATTAAGAAAAAGCTTCATATATATATATATTTCCAGTAACATTTTTATATCATTTGTTCAGGACATTATAATGGACAGGCATTAAAACTAAAAGAAGTAAAAGAAATAGTCACTGCTAAAGACAGAAAATCTTAACACTTATATAAAAATGGTAATAGTTATCTGAGGTTCCTGAAATAATGTCTGCTAGTGATTCTGAGATAATTTTTATAGCCCTTAGTTAACAGCTTTAAACATTTAAGGTGATTTATTCAGTAACAGTGAAGTTCAAGTATCATAACATGTCTAAAGAATTCTTAAATTAAACTATCCAGAATCTTATAGTCTTCTAATTATTTGGCCAAGTGATTAAGCAATTTACCTGCTACCCCCACCACCACCACTGTGATTGTCCATGCCATATGACTGGTTTAGGTAGGAGTCCATGGATCTTTGACCCCCATAGGATCCATGGCCATAGTCACGATCCATCCCTATAAAGAGTTTAAAAAGAAAAAAAATTAAATGATGCTCACCTTTACTGGCACTCAAAAGAAGAATTTTTAGATAAATATCCTTGAATGCCAGACCTCCATAAGATCCAGGGCCATAATCACGATCCATTCCTAAAAGAGTCAATAACAAAAGGTTGGTAAAATATACCGTTTTATTTGGGAAACTTTGCATAAAACACAAGATATTCATATTAATCATCTGAGCAAATAATTCATTAGTACTGTTAAGCTAAAGTCACACTAGACATTGAAAAAAACATGCACATAATAATTTACTGAAAATTCAAATTTGTTTCAAAGAATGACATTAGCAACTAAAAAGTTCTATATTAGAATTATTTTCAACTTTACCAATACTTGTTTGACTAGCATACTACCATTAAGGCCAGCATTAGATACTACAGAGAACATATTAATAATAAAAAGTTACTATTCTCAAGAAAAACCAGTATTTAAAAATGTCAAAAGGGAACATTTTTGTTACACATATAATGTTCTGCATCAATCTGTTCTCTAAATGTCTAACAACCCAGAAGCAGCTACATTTTCAATTAGCCAAATTTCAATTACTTTATATAGTAATTGAAATAGTTATTTTTACAAAGTTAAAATCACAGACTAGGGCCAATGTACAGTACTGTGCCTGTAAATAATTACTTAACAAATATTTAAATCCTCAAATACTTTGAATAAGGGAATTAATGGAAATTGTAGTAATACACATACTAAAAAAGTCAAATACAGTAATAACGCTAAGAATATTTTATTATACTGCAATTGTACTTCTATTTCAGCATCTAATATAAAAAATATATACGAGGTAATAAATGAACTTATTATGATTATAAAAATGACAAAACTTAAAAACCATTTAGAATGTGTTTCCTATAAAGTCCTTTAAAATCCTTCATTACCATCCTCCCCAAATTTTATGCACTAATAAATGTAACAGTATACACAGAGCAAATACCTTAATTTATATTTTTAAAAACATTAAATACATTTTGTACTTCCAGTCAAGATGGAAGTGTAGGTAGACACTCTTTGCTGCCACACGCCACCACAGAAAGAATTACAACTAAATCTCAAAACAAGTGACACTCAAGCCCTGGCTGGTATAGATTAGTGGACTGAGCACAGCTGTGAACCAAATGGTCACCTGTTCGATTCCCAGTCAAGGCACATGCATGGGCTGTGAGCCAGGTCCCCAGTAGGGGGCCCGCAAGAGACAACCACACACTGATATTTCTCTCCCTCTCTTTCTCCTCCTCTTTGCCTCTCTCTAAAAATAAATAACTTTAAAAAAAAAAAAGTAATACCCAGACCAGTCAGAAAATCATCCAACAACCAAGGATTTAAAGAAGCCACATTCATCAAGTTGGGAAGCAAGGAAGAAGAGGAGGAGGAGCAGAGCCAGACGGAAAGGCAAGGAGATACAGTGTGGTGGGGAGAGGTGGCAGTGGTAGCAGAATGGGCAAGGGCTGTCCCACATTCACGTGTGGTGGATAAAAACAGGAGGGATATGTTGGGAGCCAGGAATCCCAGGGTGGAATGCACAGGCCCAGAGTTCCAGCACTGGAATAATAAATCTCCATAACTTCCAGCTATAAAAACCTGGGGGTTGGGGCAGCATAAGACACTGACAGATTTTCAGTAAACTCCCCTTAAAGAGCTCACAAAACACATGCAAACCAGCCCACTCTGGGATTTAACACCAGGGCAACAGCTGGAAGGGTGTCAGTTGCATACAGGGAATGTGCGAAATGACTGGAAATGAGGTGACTGTCCAGGAAACCTCCAGAAGCCTGGCAGAGGCACAGTCCCCTCACTTAGCCCTCCTCCCACACAAAGTCACAAAGCTATGAAGCAGTTTGCCCCACCCTGGCAATAAACTTAAGTTTCCATCCACACAATTTATAGATGACTTTTCTATAACAGGCCATGCTACTAAGACAGGGAGTCAAAGCAGCTCTACACAGAAACAAACACAGGGAGACTGCCAAATTGAGGAGACAAAGAAATATGGCCCAAAGAAAAGAACAAAACTAAGAAACAGAACAGAACTATGGCCCAAGAAAAAGAACTAAACAAAATGGAGATAACAAACCTATCAGGTGCAGAGTTCAAAACACTGGTGATCAGGACACTCAAAGAAATCATTGAGTATGGCAACAAAATTAAAAAGACACAGGAAGAAATGAAGGTTACAACAAGTAAAATAAAGAAAAATCTACAGGGAACCAACAGTGGAGGAGATGAAGCCAGGATTCAAATCAATGATTTGGAACGTAAGAAATAAACATTCAACTAGAACAGCAAGAAGAAAAAAGAATTCAAAAAACAAGGATAGTATAAGGTGCCCTGGGACATCTCCAAATGTACCAACACCCAAATCATAGGCATGGCAGAAGAGGGAGAGCAAGAAATTGAAAACTTATTTGAAAAAATAATGAAGGAAAGCTTCTCTAATTTGGTGAAGGAAATAGACATGCAAGTCCAGGAAGCACAGAGTCCCAAACAAGTTGGACCCAAAGAGGACACCAAGACACATCATAATTAAAATGCCAAAGGTTAAAGAAAAAGAGTGAATCTTAGGCCCTGGCTGGTGTAGCTCAGTGGATTGAGTGCGGGCCTGCGAACCAGAGGATCACGGTTTGATTCCCAGTCAGGGCACATTCCTGGGTTGCAGGCCGGTTCCCTGCAGGCCAACTCCCAGCAGGGGACGCACGAAAGGCAACCATACATTGATGTTTCTCTCCCTCTCCTTCCCCTCTAAAGATAAATAAATAAATATCTTTAAAAAAAGATGAAAAAGAAAAAGAGTGAATCTTAAAAGCTGCAAAATAAAAGCAGACAGTTACCTACAAAAGAGTGCCCATAAGACTGTCAGCTGATTTCTCAAAAGATACTTTGCAGGCAAAAAGGGCAGGCAAGAAGGGGCTGGCAAGAAGTATTCAAAGTGATGAAAAGCAAGGACCTACAACCTAGATTACTCTATCCAGCAAAGCTGTCTCTTAGAATGGAAGAACAGATAGTGTTTTCCAGACAAGGTAAAGCTACAGGAGCTCATCATCACCAAGCCATTACTACATGAAATGTTAAAAAGACTTATATAAGAAAAAGATCAAATCTGTGAACATTAAAATGGCAACAAACTCACAACTATCAACAACTGAATCTTTTAAAAAAAAAAATCAAACTAAGCAAACAACCAGAATAGACAGAATAATAGATATGGAGATCATTCGGAGAGTTATCAGCTGGGAGGGGGATGGGGCAGAATGGGGGGAAAGGTACAGGGAATAAGAAGCATAATTGGCAGGTACAAAATAGATAGGGGGAGGTTAAGAACATCATAGGAAGTGAAGAAACCAAAGAACTTATGTGCACAACCCATGGAAATAAACTAAAGGGATTGCTGGAGGGAACAGAGGTCCCAGGCAGAGAGGACAAAGGGGGGAAAATTGGGACAACTGTAATAGTTTAATCAATAAAATGTATTTTTTTAGCCCTGGCTGGTGTGGCTCAGTGGATTGAGTGCCAGCCTGCAAACTGAGAGGCTGACAGTTAGATTCCCAGTCAGGACACATGCCTGGGTTATGGGCTAGGCCCCCATTTGGAGGTGTGGGAGAGGCAACCAATCAATGTATCTCTCACACATCAATGTTTCTATCCCTCTCTTTCTCCATCCCTTCCCCTCTCTCTAAAAATAAATAAATAAAATCTTTAAAAATATTTTTAATGAATCAAGAAAGAAAACATGGAAACACTGGAAATACAACTTTCTTCCAACAAATGGTGCAGAGAAAATTTGTTTCTTGACATGTTTTCCAATGTCTTCATTTCAGTCTACAGAAAATACAATGCTAATGATGAAGTGTATTGTTAGCTTCACTTGATAACCACTTACCTTCTTTTTCCTAAAGAAGCATTCTTCCTCTAGATAGCCTCGACTTATATCTTCACCTCCCTTAAATCTATGCTCAAATGTCACCTTCCCAGTGAGTTCTTTGCCAGCTACTCTAAAATTCTTCCTCTCTCTCTCACACACACAATCATCATTATCATCCTTCCCTGTATTATTTTTCTCCCTAGCAATTACCCTCTTACATATGTTACTTCTTTACTATGTTTACTGTACATTTAACCCTACTAGACTGGAAGCTCCAAGAGAGCAGGAATATTTGTCCATTTTGTTCACCACTGTATTGCCTGCTCCTAGAATAATATCTGATACACAGCAGTCACTCAAAAAAAGTTTGTTGAGTGAAATCAAATTATGTCCCTGAAATTACGTTCCTCATTTATAAAATGTAGATAACGCAGACTTCGAAGTGTTGTCAAGCATTTGTCTTTAACCAGAGATGCATTTAGCAATCATTCAGAGTACTTTTTCATAACATACATAGGTGGGGACCACTCGCCCTATAAGTAAGATTCGAGGGGATCACCCTCAGATAAGAACCACTGTTGGAGCTAAAATTAAAAGAAAAAATAAAAGTACTAACATTAGTGACAGAAATTTCTGGAGCTCTTTTTGCAACACCGTACATTAAGAAAAGAACTTTTTGGCCCTGCAGTTCGAAGTCCTGTATTTAGACATTAAATCCAACTCTTTAATAACTCCTACTAGAGATCATGACCTTCTATCCTTCCAAATCACTTTCTTAAGTAAAATCACTAGTCCTACTCACTTCAGTTTAAAATCTTGGATTCATTTTTATCCATACCTCTCAATTTTCTACTCACTACTAGTTAACCTACAAGTTCTGCTAATTTTCTCCTGAAATATCTTAATATTTTTTAAATTACTATTTTTACCTCCAAGTCCAGTGTCTTAAAGTCATTATACCTAAATTTGTGAAATAGCTTTCTAGATAATTTTCTAATTTTCAATGTAACCTATATGTGGATGAAAATTAAACTTCCTTTGGTAATTTTATTAGATCACTCTCCTGTTCAGTAAGGTATTTTTTAGCACTCAGCAGCCAGGGTGGGGCAAAAGTAGGTTTAGAGTTGTTCACATGGAAAGTAATACAATAATTAATAAATATTAATACAAGAATAAACTGTGTGCTTCATGTACTTACAACTGTAAACCTACTTTGCCCACCCTGTATATTGAATACTTCCTATATAGTGAGTGATTTTAGCCCATATCAAGCCCAAAGTTTCTCTGAGAAATGAAACTTTCTGAGAGATGATAAACAGAAATCAACTGGATGGTAATTATTCCCATGAAATGATATAGTTTCCTTTGTTTAGTAGTACATTTGCTTCAGTTTTACTTTATGAATATATTATATTCTGTACAGCAATTGAATTTTGTATTTCTCTGACAATCAGAATTTTAATTCCACTCCCCAGAGTCCTTCATGCAATGCTATTTAAAATCTCTTTGATTTATTCCATGTTCTTCCCTGCATAATTATCCTGTCTGGAAGAGCCTTAACTTTAGTAAACTATCGAAATGATACCCAGTTGTATTCTGCATACCTCTCCAGATTTTATCTAACTCTGTAGTCACAACTCCAACATCATCTTTATGTTAATAAATAACCAGGCTTTTTCATGTGCTCCTTTAGGCAGTTCTTTAAATACCAACACATTTGAACACATTAAGCAAATGACCTCAAAAACAAGGTCAAAATATATTACAATGGAAGCAATACAGAACCAAGCCAATAATCCATTTAATATACATTACTCAAACCAAAGCCTCTAATTCAACAAAAATGTCAGCCAGTTTCTTGTAACTCATCACTCAGAATACAGTCAGGGCCTTTTGGAATAAATTAAAGGAATCACAAGTCAAATAAAACAAAGAGACAAGATAATATGAATGCCTTAACTTTTTCTAACCCCAAATTCCCTAATTCAAACACTCAATATAGTATGACATTAATCCTAAAAAGTGATTGATACATCGAGAGAAAAAAAAAACTGACTGAAACAAGGTAGAACTGGCATTTTACTTGGCGCTTCATACATATGAAAAGAAAAACTGAAATGTGTCACCTAACATTGAAGAGCAAATGAAAAAGGATACTCACCATTAAAACCCTGATAAGTATTCCTGCAAGCAGAGTGTGTGTAACAATCTATGAAGACACATTAACAGAGAAGAATTAGTGCAATATTAGCGAAAATCTGAAATTACTACCCACCTATTTAAAAGAAACACAATTTCTTCCAAAACTGTCAGCGACTCAATTATTTGCAAAAGTGGAGTAGATTACAAATATTTCATATGGGGAAAACATGTATCTCTTTCTCTTCACCATCTCCCTAAGAGGCAGGTTTTATCGTCCAAATTATGGTAATGGAAAAATTAGTCTAAAACACTTAATATATAAAACAGCCAAATGAGAGGATCCAGTACTGATTTGTACAGACTAACAAAAGAGAAGGCAAATACATTAAATTATGTATTAAATAATGCAAATATAAGGACATCTGAGAATTGATTGTACACAACTTATAATGTTTTCAAACTTAATATTTCTTTTAACACTTAATTTACTCTCTAAAGATTTCAGAATCTTGGAGAAATGTATATGCCTATATGTATATGAGTGTGTGTGCTGTATCTAACCAGGATGTGACATAACCCAAAGCTGTATTAGCAATTTCTCTGTCAAAACTAATTTACAAATTGTCAAAGTCTCTAGTTAATTTTACTAATAAATACTGAAAGGAATTTAATACATTGGTCTTTTTGATACAACAGAATCCAGCGCCACTACACAGGATTAGATTCAGTCATATTTTTAGTCAAATACCCACCCCCCAAAATATAGTGATGGGGTGAAGAGAAGGCATGAAAGAGGGAGTATTTTACCATTTACACTGTTTAGAATTGTAGGTGATAATAAAAGCCAACATACAGTTCTACTGTTTTTCAATTCTTTACAGGAAATGGATTCCCTTATGTGGGAGGGGACCACTCTAATTGCTCCCCAACCCCTCCCCCACCTTAGTATCCTCTTCTGTACCTTGGGTGTTGGTAGTCATCAAACTCTGACGTGAAAACACAATAATACATTTTTTAATTTAATTCCCAACTCTGGCACTTCAACTACTCATACATAGTTTAAAAGTATCTATATCAAAACGAGTCAAAGATCAACTGAAACAAAAACACCAGCTTGTGCTACTTAATAGCTGACCTTTCTATTACAAAGTAACTTAAAAGTATCCACAAAAAGGTTATACCGGTCCATTTTTATCACTTAGACTTTGGCAGAACTCTTTGTGGCAGGAAATCAAAGATCAAAAGTTCATTTATTAACACTCACATGCTGAGATCATACCACATTCGATGTTCAAGTGGGTTTTTTTTTGGGGGGGGGTTGGTTGGGCTAGAGGCTAACAACTAGTTCTTAGTGAACTGTTTTATTTAGAAATGCCTGGTTACTCAGGATTAAACCCAATTTAATCATTCAAGCCCCCTTTCACGTCTCCCTAACGTTGCCATTATACACTCATTCTATCTTGCCACCAACCCCTATCCAAGTTGGGCAAGTTTCAAAGACAAGGTGAAGACCAAATTATTTTACTCTGTGAGCATGTGAAAATGGTTCAAAGCACGGGTGTGGGAGACCACTGAACGGTCTGCTGAGATACAGTTCATTTAAGCAGTTTAAGTCCTAGCCAGGCGGCTGTGGACAGGTCTGAATCTGAAGGGCATGTGATGCCAGAATTCTAACTTTAGTCCCCTCCTTACACAACCCAGAGAAAAATGCTTTGGTTCGGAGCTATTTCTCCTAGAGATGGACGACCAGGTCGTGGCCGGAGGTGAGTATCTCAGTTTGCTCACCACAAATATCTCACTCTCCAATCTGATTATGTACGTATCTACCTACGCTTATCGCTCGGAGACGCCCTTTAAACTCATCTTAAACTAAGACGCCCAGAACTATCTCGATGTAGAAGCCTCTGAAAATCGTCCCCGGGGCTGAGGATCTACCAAACGGCCGACCTGGGCGGCTGCCCTGTGCTGGGGGTGCAGGCCGAGGGGCGAGCGGAGGCCCCGGCGCCCCTCGGCCCGGCACCGGGAAGTTGGGAGGCGCCGGGTCAATCCCCACGCACCGGGGCCGAGCGCCGCGGCCGTCGCGCTCCGGGCGCGTCCTTCCCCGCCCAGGCCGGCCCGGAACTCCCAGGTCCCAGGACGCGGAGGGCGCGGGTGGGATCGGGGCGAGCGGTGCCCACGGAGGCCGAGTCCGGGCACTGGGCCCGCGGCTGGCGGGCGGGCGGGCGGCCTCCGGGCCCGCAGAACAAAGCCCACACGGCCATCTTGAGACGGTAAACAGACCCCCAGCGCAGGCCACCCGCCTCCTGCCCACCGCGGCCACCAGCCAGGGGCGGCGCTTACCGTCCTCGAAGTCCATGGCGGAGGCTCCGGGCCGACAGCCTCGGCGGCACTAGGCTGAGTGGCGGCCGGCAGCGAGCGTCGGTGACCCGCGTTTCCACACTACCAGTCCGCGCGACCGAAAGCGACGCTACCGGCCCGGGAGCCTCAGGCCACAGCGAGGTTGGGGGGTGGGGCCGGCCGGCGCTGCCAGTCGCCGTAGTGCGGCCTAACGATTGGTTAACATAAACTAGTGGGCGGGACTTAGGGTGGGGGCGGGAAGCAGGTCCGCTGTCAAGCTCCCAGGTGCTGACCCTCTTGGAGCCGCAAGGAGGAATGTAGGTAAAAAACATGAGCGCCGAAGCTGACTGGGGGTCGCGGGAAAGAGAGCTAGGTGTTCTGGAAGGTGAGACTGCGGCCCGCCATGTTTGATCCTGGCAAGAACGGAAGGATCTGGTTGGAATACCTTCCTCCTGCCCAAACTGATAAACCACGTGCCGACCTTTTGCTTTTTATTGGCTGATCAGAAAATGTTAAATTACTTGGAGTTTCTGCCGTGAAGACTCAGAAGTCCGAGACTTATTTTAGAGAACTTTGTATGCAAAGAAGAACAGTTTGCTAAATAGGAAATAACTCTGGAAATGATTGGAGACAGGCTATTACAAAGTTCTGAATTTTAAGGTTCAAAATAAAAAGGTAAAAGTTCACAGGGAAGATTTTTGGCTGTACGCACCCAGAACTTGAAAGACAACCACGTGCTAACACACACAAATACTGGCATTGTATTATTGCCACTTTGGATGCAGTGTTAGGGGCAGTGGGCAAAGTTATTCACCGGTGGGGCAATATGGAAAAACACAGCTGTTTAGTCATTCCGACCGTGAGCGGCTTGAATTCCAGGTGAATTGTTTTTGTTTTTGTTTTCTCCCCTGGCAGAGAGCACTGAATTGCTCACAGGATAAGAAACCATGAGTCAAACCATTTGATCTTCAATGTCCAAACAGTTGCTGGGACCAAGTTCCCAGAAGGCAGCCTCTGGAAATAAGACTGGAGGAAAAACTCAGAGAAAACTACCATGTGCATAACTGTCGCCCCAAATATAGGCAGAATAGTATTTCTTCATCACTTTTCTTCTGCGCCCTGATTGATTGAGTTTTCCACCCTTTTCTTGTTTTCTTTTTCTGTTACACTTGTTTTGTATTCACGTAAGCAGAACATGCTGAAAACTGAGCTCGTAATTTCCCTCCTCAAACCTGCTCATCTTCCTTTGTGCTTTCATCTCCATCTGTGGCGTCTTGAGCAGCCACCCAGTGATCCCANAATATAGGCAGAATAGTATTTCTTCATCACTTTCCTTCTGCACCCTGATTGATTGAGTTTTCCACCCTTTTCTTGTTTTCTTTTTCTGTTACACTTGTTTTGTATTCACGTAAGCAGAACATGCTGAAAACTGAGCTCGTAATTTCCCTCCTCAAACCTGCTCATCTTCCTTTGTGCTTTCATCTCCATCTGTGGCGTCTTGAGCAGCCACCCAGTGATCCCAGCCAGAAGCCTGCAACTCCGGCAGTCAGGACTCAGCCCTCCAAGACTCTCCCACACTCAATCCATACTGAAGTCTTTCATCTACTTATCACCTTATAAAATTTCTTAAACTTGCCCACTCCTCTCCATCCCCACAACTACTATTTGAGTTAGACTCTCATTTCTCTCCAGAACCTTTGCTGGAGCTGCCTAATTAATTTCTCTGCCCTTTGATTTTGACATTCTCAGGCTCCTCAGGGCTACGGTGATCTAAATGCAGATTTGAACATGTCCTCATGTGTCTCTGTCACAGATTAGGTAGAGGCAAAGCTCCTTAACCTAGACGGCCACTGCCTGACCTGCCATATTTCTATATCTCTCCCTCCCCCTCTCTCCCACACTTTCCCTTTTGATCAGCAATTCCCTTTTGAGAACTTCCAGATCCCAAAACACCCCTATATTTTTCCATGCCCCTGTATTTTTGCTTACGTTGCTCCCTCTGTTTGGAACACAATGTGGTTAACCGTACTCATCTTCAAAACACAACTCAGGATTTACTTCCACTAAGAAATACTTCCAGAACCCATCCCTGACATCCAGTCCAGTTTTTCTCAAACATTAATGTGCAGATGATTCAGCCAGGAATCTCATTAAGACTCAGATTCACATTCACTCAGTCTGGGTTCGAGCCAATGAGTCTGCACTTCTCACCAGTTTCCAGGAGATGCTTCTGGTGGTGACCAGACCACACTTGGAGTAGCAAGACCTTAAGCTCTATTTATTTATTTTTTAAGATTTTATGTGTTTATTTTTAGACAGAGGGGAAGGGGAGAGAAAGAGAGGGAGAGAAACCTCAGTGTGTGTTTGCCTATCATCCACCCCTTGATGGGGACTTGGCCCACAACCCAGGCACGTGCCTGGGAATTAAACCAGCAGCCCTTTGGTTCGGGGTGGTTGCTCAATCCACGGAGCCGCAGCAGCCAGGGCCCTGAGCTCTATTTAAAGCCCCTCCCCTGAGTCCCCTGGGCTAACCTCTGTTATAACACTGTTTCCCCTGCATTAAATACTCGGCTTGGCTTTATATCTCTCCACACTAAAAGCTCTTTGTGATTAGAACCAAGTCTTTTTATCCTAAGTGTCGAGTGAATATGTTTACCAAGTAAAATTGTGCTCTTTGTGGCATTTTTAACTTTTTTTTTCTTGTTATCCACCTCCCACCCCAATTTACCTTCTGGCAAAGGAATGAATTTGAAGCCGGAGATCTTTTAGTCCTGGCATGACTGGAAGAGAATAAACATTGGGTTATTTGTGTTTGTGTGTCACGGGTACACATGGCACGTACACACACACACCCCTCTCTTCCCTGAAAGAGAAAACTACCAGACGAAGAACTGCCAACTCCACGAGAAGCCTGGACTTGTCACACATGCTCAGAGAACCAGAATATACAGGTCACTTCTCCTCGTCCTTCCTGCTTTCCAAATAGGCAGTGATTTTTCACAGAGGCAGGTGGCCGTACCTCAGAGACACCTTGAGTTTCCCAAGTTGTCCCCCAGTTTATTTCTTGAAGAAGTATTGATCAAGCACCAACTATGTACCAAGCATGTTCTTCTCACTTCATTGTTCTCGCTTATCTGTTGCCCCACCCCTGCCCCATCTCTAGCTAGGCTGCACAGCCTGTTCCTGCATTATTAGGCTCAGATTTTCACCTGGGGGAAGAGGGGCCAATGTTTTGTACGAACACTTATGCCATTTCATCTTCTATATATTTCATAATAGGTGACAGGTTAGAAAATACCAGACCAGCAAAGTCCTTTGGAAGAAAGAAGAGAATGGGACTTTTAATGTGCAGAGGTAACAAGGATGTGTGGGCTGAGGTCAAGGGAAGACAAGGGAGAAGGAGGAAGTGAAGGGTTACACTTAGCACCTGACCCTGAGGAGGTTGTCTGAGAAATCGCACCAACCCATTCCCCAGAACCTGAGAAGACCTAGATGAGTGGACTCCCCAGGGACCCAGAGGCCCTCGTTCCTCATCTCCTAACCTTCGGCCTACGTACCTTCCACCACCACTTCACAGGACCATCTGCTATTTACTGAATAAGCCAGGGATTTCCACATCTCTATGCCTTTACTCTTCTTGTTCTCTCTGCTTCTGTTGTGTTCCCTCTCCTCCTCTGTCACTCTTCACCGTGTATCGTCAATGTTCCCTCTTTTAAAAACTCTCCCTAAGCTCTTAGTCAGAATCCCCTTCTGTGTTATCACAGTTGGATTCTTGGTATAATTAGTGAGTTACTTCATTATATCTGTGTCACGCTCCTTGTTTGTACTCCTTGGACATGGAGATCCTTCCTTCACCCCTTCGTGTGGCCTGGGTGTCACCATTTTCACTGCGGGGGAAGAGCATTCGCCAAATTGCCAATAAAGAAGAAATTTAATGAGACTGAAATTGGGTTCCCAGCACTTCATCTGCAGAAAACCACGACTTTCAATTATTTTGTATGGAAATGACAGTGGGGTGACAAAGAGTTCAAATTTCACAATGTTTTCCTGATCTGCTCCAAATACTACTTCCCCAATGTGTTCTTTAAGGAATTCACAAATACTTAGAGAGGGGAGTTAAGAATGAAGAATTGCTAATTATGGCAAAGTAGGCAAAGGGAACACAAACAAAGTAATTCCTACCGAGGGCTATGAGGACCTATCATAGGAGAACTGGTTACAGAGTCACCACAATGGAAATCTGCTGAAAACAGCTGCTGTGACAACGCTGATGGATGTGTTTCATACTGACAGAAGGATGCCTCTCTCTGGTTTTAATATGCAACTTGAAAAAGATGCAGGTGACTTTAAAAGCTAAAAGGAACAGCAATTAAAATAATAACTAACCTTTATTAAGTTTTATGTATTAATAAATGTTAATGCATCTAGCTCTTTAGATGTGTTAACTCATTTTTTTTTCTGCCCAGTAAACCTATGATGTAGGCACTGCTATCATCTGCCACTGAGATGATACGGAAACTGAGATCCAGAGAGGTACAATTACTTGCCCAAGGTCACACAGCTACGGAAACAGTAGAGCCAAGATGCACATTCACACAGCCTCACTCTGGAGCCCAGGCTGGTATCCCTGTCATTCTAAAGTGCCTACTGTGCTCTACTGAGCAGCTCTTGCATGTCAGAAATTTTGATGGATACTTTACATGCCTCATTACTAATTCTTATTTAAAAAGGGAGGTTATGTGTTTTCCCAAATGAAGACAATGAAAGAGAAAGTTAAGTTACTCATCCAGGACCACACAATCGGTAATCACTGGTTTTGTACACATGATAAATGAGTCATGCTTAGATGTTTGGTGTATGGAACCAACCTTGTAAACCCAATATTATCATCAAAGTCTCAGGTGAAAAGAAAAGTAATTTAGATGATCTATAGATCGTCTTGCATAATTGTCCATAATGTAGTCAAAGAGACTACATATCAGAAGAAATGGTCATGAATACTTTAGAGGTTCCCCATTTTGTGCTTTGCTTTTGGCTTTCCTCCAATGAGAAAAACTCGATTAGTTATATATGCAATGTAAAATTCCAACACAAAGGTGCTTTGAAAATGTGACAGTTAAGTTTCGTCCTTTGGTACACGTTATATAAAGTACTATACATTTGTAGAAAATTAGATCTATTCACTCATAGAGGCTCAATTAAACCTCTGAATTATTGCCACTCATTTTATTAATATTATAGCCCATCATGTATTTTAATTCACTAAGTAAATTGAGAGCAAGCTGTCTGTGACACCTGTCGAGCCCACGGTTGCCAGCATCGATTTGGTGGGTCTGCCGTGCTGGGAAGGTGTCCCTTTTCTTCCCGGCTCTGCCACGGATGTCCCTCCCCCAGCTGCGTGCCTGTTGAAGAGGATGGTTTTCGTAGACAGAGGAGGACGAGGATCTAGAGGAATCAAGTTATTCTTCAGCAGTAACCAAGGCTTTTTATGATAATGATCCCACCTAGCTGTGTCTCTCGGTGGGGATTTCATCTGGGGGTCTCCATCACCCTAGCATCAGACCTCCCTCATGGTAGGCTCTTTAAAATGTTTGTTGGCCTGGCTTGTGTGGCTCAGTGGATTGAGTGCTGGCCTGCAAACCAAAGGGTCACCAGTTCAATTCCTAGTCAGGTCACATGCCTGGGTTGCAGGCCAGGTCCCCAGTAGGGAGTGTGTGAGAGGCAACCAGTGTGTCTTTCACACATTGATATTTCTCTCCTTCTCTTTCTCCTTCCTTTCCTCCTGCCTAAAAATAAATAAATACAAATCCTTAAAAATAATAAAATGTTCGTTGAATGAATAAAAAGGAAATAGACTCAGCATTATCTCCTGTATTTAGATAGCTTCAATTCTACATTAAGGCAATGCATATCAATAAAAATGCAGATATACCAAATTCAAACATGCACACATACTATCTAATCCCCTTTAGAGAATCCTTACCTACCACGTACACTGTCTACAACGACAAAAAGGCACAATCCTAGGATAGCCAGTAGAGGGCACCACACACCAAACATAGATAATATTTGGCTACAGAAATCGAGCACATGTTCTAGTTCCTGCCAGTGAGTTTTCTAAATGAACACCAGGTAGGAAATGTTCCCGTGGGCCTGGGCTCTGCAGTTACCTGAATTTCTATGTTGGTTCAATTATGAGCATAAATTTTCCTGTTCACCTCATTTCGCTAGATTCCATTTTTAGAGACCACTTTCAAAGCATGAAACAATTAAAAATGCTTATTAAATTTGAAAATCAAAATACAAAATTGTATATGAAATATTATTACAGCTATGTCCATTTTTTTACAGACAAAAGCATATGTTAGTCAAGAAAAAAATTAAAGGAAGTCATCACCACCAAATCAGTATTACAAGAAATGTTAAAGGGACATCTTTAAGAAGAAGGGGGAAGGTTTAAAAATATGAGTAATAAAATGGCAGTAACTAGATACCTATCAATAATTACTTTAAATATAAATAGAATAAATGGTCCAACCATTTAATTAAGTGGATTAAGTGGGTGGCTGAATGGATAAGAAAAAAAGACCCTTACACATGCTGTCTACAAGAGGCCCACTTACATCAACAGACACACAGAGACTGAAAGCAAAGGGATGAAAAAAAAATTTCATGCAAATGGGAGCAAAAAATAAAAGCTGAGGTATCAATATCTATATCAAACTAAATAGACTTTAAAACAAAGTCCGTAACAATAGACAAAGAAGGGTCCAGCAATTCCACTTCTGGGTATTTATCTCAAGAAACCCAAAACACTAAATCCAAAAGACCTGTACATCCCTATGTTCATTGCAGCATTATTTACAAGAGCCAAGACATGGAAGCACCCTAAGTGTTCACCAACAGAGGAGTGGATAAAGAAGTGGTGCACACATACAGTGGGCTATGCCTTAGGCATAAAAAAAGATGAAAATCTTACCATTTGCAACAACATGGATGGACCTATACAGAATTAAGCTATGGGAAATAAGTGAGCAGAGAAAGACAAAGTCCATATGATTTCACATATACCTGACACCAAAATAAACAAACAGATAAATAAGCAAAGAAAACATACAAACTCATAGGTACAGAGAACATTTCGATGGTTGCCAGATGAAAAAGTGGGGTTGAAAGGAAGGGTGAAAAGTGGGGATGGATTAAGATGGACGGATTGCCAGTTCTGAAAACAGCCACAGGGCGGTGGAGGGAACACAGTCCGTGACACGGTGATGACTGCGTGTGCTGTCAGAGGGGCGCCGGGCTCCCTTCGTGTTCAGTGCTGAGTTATAGAGATGTCTAAGCACCTAAAGTTAATACAATATTGTATGTCAACTACAATTGAAAGTCTTTTAACATTTTTTAAAAGACAAAGTATAAAAATAAAATGGAAAGAAAAATTCCAAAACATGAACAATGTTTCTATTTGTGATGACTTTTTATATGTACATAGGCACATATGTTTCCTCTTCTACATTCTCCAAAAGGGTTTAGTACTTTTCTAATGTAACTACATATGATACAAAACAAGATATAATGTTTATTAACAATCGGTGTTTATAAAAAGTGCCCTCTAGCCAAGCATTGTATTTCATTCTCTTTGTAGATGCAGCTATTGCTGGGGTGAAGAGGAAGAGCCCCTACTCTAGAATCATCTCAAGTCATCCAGGGCACTTTATTTTTAAGTGTATGAAAAAAAAAACCACATGATTTTTTAAAAATTGATTTGAGAGAGAGAGAAATGAGGTTGGGAGAGAGAAACATTGATTTGTTATTGAACTTATTTATGCATTCAATGGTTGCTTCTTGTATGTGCCCTGACCAGAGATTGAACCTGTAATATTGGCATTTAGGGGGTGGTGCTTTAACCAACTGAATTACCCGGCCAGGGTTAAAGCCCTTTTTAAATTAAGTTTATTGGGGTGACATTGCTTAATAACATTATTGTAAGTGTCAAGCAAATTCTATAATACATCATCTGTATATTGCAGTGTATGCTTACTGCCCCAAATCTAGTCTCCCTCTCTCCCCATATATTTAACCTCGTTTTCTGTCTTCATCCTCCCAACCATCCCCTTTCCCTTCTGGAAGTGCCAAAACTAAAACTTCACTTTGGGAGTTCTGATTCAATGATGATCCTAAAACTGTCACCGATGTTGAACAATTTCCAGGATACCTACAAAACATACTGTTGGACTAGGTTCTCTTCTGTCCCAGTAACTTGCATGTTTTAAGAAGATTTGGAGTCTAGGGGGGAAAAAAAAACTTTAGAGATTGAATAACCGATCAATCCATTGTGGGATATGAGGTAACAGCTACACCCTGAATTAGGGCTGGTCCAGACACATGTACATCGTCCAGCTCTAAAAATTGGCTTGGTTCCAATGCTCCCTCTAACTCCGCTGCCGCCCTTGGGAGGTAATTAGCTAATAACAGTAAAGGGCTTTTAAACTAAAACATGCTGTGTGAATGCTCAACACAGGAAGCACATGCGGCATTTCCACTGACTGCCAATACTTTTCAGCGAGGGACAGTTGATACATCTTTCAGCCAATTTCTCTTTTGCAACAGAAATCTTCCTAATCTTTATTCCAAAGGAACAAAGAGTTCTTTTTTTTTCCCCAAATGTGTTTCCTACAAACCAAAGACCTAAAAAGATTCTTTATCTCTCCATTCAAAGTGATGTTTTTGCCTCAACAAAACACCTCACCGGAAGTGTGGTTTGTGCTAATGAAGCTTAGGCGGTGGGCCGGCTTGCCTGAGTCACGGAAGGCTGGTGCTGCACAAAATGGGTCATAGTAGGTGGTCCATTGTGAGTCCGGGAAACACCCTACACATCATCTGGTTTTAAAACAAATGATTTGTGCACATGGTAGTAAGTGAAATAGTAGAAAAGAACTTCCAGTGAAGAGCATCAGGCATTCCCCTTCTTGCTCGGCTCCAGTTTTCTCTGCAGAGGAAAACACTGGTTTCATCTGCGGTGAGGTCACTGGGTGTTGACTTCAACTCACTCCATCTCGCTCTCCTTGGGCTGCCAACTGCCCTCACTATCAGAGGATTCCACTGCATGAAGATGCACAAATACCCCATACTATCCTTCTCTTCCCAATGTTGATATCAATGATGGTGGTGTATTTCCTCTACTGTAACTTAATTAAAAATTTTTTTAAGATTTTATTTATTTATCTTTAGAGGGGAAGGGATGGAGAGAGGGAGAGAAATATCAATGTATGGTTGCCTCTCATGTGTTCCCTGAAGGGAACTGGCCTGCAACCCAGGCTTGTGCCCTGACAGGGAATCGAAGCGCGATTGTTTGGTCCGCAGGCCCGCGCTCAATCCATTGAGCTACATCAGCCAGGCTAATTTTATATTTTTAGGTAAAGATTCAATTTGTTTTTATATCCTCACCCAAGGATATGTTTAGTGATTTTAGAAAGTGGAAGGGAGAGAGAGAGAGAGATTGAGAGAGAGAGAGAGAAAGAAACATTGGTCTGTTGCCTGCCATTTGTCCCCTGGCTGAAGAATCAAACCCACAACCTCTTGGCGAATGGGATGATGTATAACTAGCTGAGCCACCCAGCCAGGATAGGACTCAACTTTCTACTTCTTTTTAATAAAGTACCTGTGGATTTCCTAGTCTATAAAATGAAGGTATTGGTCTTCTTTTCAATTCCTCCACTTTTCCTCTGCCTTTGATTTTTGTCAGCAACATTTTACCGCTGGCAAAATTATTAATATTTATATCCTATAATGCAACCATGAAAAAGGCTTTTCTACTTCTTATCTATAGGCTGAATTTAGGAGTTAAAAGCCTATGTACTGCCCTGGCTGGGGTGGCTCAGTTGGTTGGGCATCGTCCTGCAAGGAGAAAGTTTATGGTTGGATTCCCAGTCAGGGCACATGCCTGTGGTTTCATCCCAGCTCCATGCATATCCAGGGGCAACAGATCAATTTTTCTCTCTCCCATTAATATTTCTTTTCCTCGCTCCCTCCCTTCCCCTTTTTCTAAAAATAAAATAATAACTTTTTAAAGTAACATTTTTTTAAAAGCCTGTATACCGCCTTCCAAACAGGACAGCATGAAGAGGCAGGGGCTACAGGGAGGTAAATTTACACTGAAGAAACCTGGCAAATACTAGTTCAGTCAGGTTATCGAGGTCAACGTGATAAGTGACCTTGACCTTGATAAGCATACAGCCTTGATTTGAAGTGACAAAAATGACACTTCACCTCTGTGGTCTTCCCTGCAAAACCTGTGATCCCAATCTAATCATGAGAAAAGCATCAGACAAATCCCAAACGAGAGACTTTCTACTGAATAGCTTAGTAGTTCTCCCCAAACCTGTCAAGGTCATCAAAAACAAGGGAAGTCTGAGAAACTGCTGCAGTCAAGGAGACCCTAAGGAGACAGAGTGATTAACTGTAATGTAATATCCTGGATGAGACCTTGGAATAGAAGAAGATGTTAGGTAAAAACTAAAGAAATCTGCATAAAACATGGGCTTTAGTTGTGATAATGCATCAATACTCATTCATTAATCATAACAAATGAATTATTCTTATGTAAAATGTTAATAATAAGGAAACTCTATAATAACTTCACAAATCTTCTGTAAATCTAAAGTTTCTAAAACACAAAGTTTATTAACATATTAAAAATGGGGAAAAGCCAACAGAGCACATATACTGTGTTATGAGCCATATAAACATTATTCAGTGTGAATACACTAGGCTGACCTTCTCCATTAGGCCCAAGGTTAGAACCCCTGGGTCTCTGAGATGAAGCTGTTTCTACCATCAAGGTCAAACAGATTACCTTTTCTTACATTCTGTTAACTGCTTATATTCATTCCTGGCTGTAGCTTGTTTCATGTGTGCTCTTTGACTTTATTATTCAGAATTTGTTTTTTTTTTAAGTTCCTAACCATGATTTTATCTTACATGTTCTAACCTGTGGCATTTTCTTCCCAGTTCAATTATTAATCTACCCCTTTTGCTTTTTATATTTTAGAAATGTGTTGAAATCTGCAGTCCATTGGTTTCTACCCCTTCCCTTCTCATTACACACTTTTGGGGGGTACTTGTTTACTGTTATTTCAAGTGTAGTCACAGGGGCAAGGCAAGGCTCTGTCTCCTGTCTTGAAAGAAGAGCTCGCTTTACCTTCCACACAGTTTCACCATCACCCCTTACTGAGAGCGGACTAGCTGGAATCTGGCGCAAAGGAAGGAAAGGTCTGTGGAGTCCTGCTCTGACCAATACGCAGTCCTTAAGGAGAAATACGCGGTGCATTTCATCAGTCAGTGGCCTTACTCCAGATATTTCTAGAAGCACATTATTCTGATTAAGCCAATCCTCAGGGTAACTGTCAGAGTACATCTGGAGGATGTAACTGACTTAATAACAAGCCATATTTAGCCACCAAAAGCCATGACACTGATATATTACAACCATCCCTCTGGATCCCACATTGAAAATGCACTGCCCCTGCCTGGGAGCCAGCTCTGGGAGGCTCTGGGACCTCACCTCTGCAGTCTCCTCTAATTCCCACTCATTTATCTGAAAACGAAGGAGGACAGCTGCAACCCAGCAAAATGTCTTGTTATTTATGAGGAACAGCCCTTGTCTCCCTTAGCAACTTCTCTCTGTTCTTCCAGACTTTTGTCTTCTGAGCTGCACCTTGCCAGAGAGTTGGAAACTTCAATACTACAAACTTCTAATTTTTCACTTAAGAATTTTGGCAAATGTGAATTTAAAAATGAAGTCCCTACACTGAAAAAAAAGTGATACTGAAGTCAATATTAGAAAACCTCAAAACACTTAACCCTCAAGACCAACAAATGCCTAAATACAGATAACAAGAGAGCCTTATAAAAGCTATTCAAGAATAAAGATGATATGATTGAGATGCAATTAACAGATGTTATATATTAGTGGTAAAAATATTGGAGGACATGTTAGGAAATCAGAATATGGATTGGGTAGTAAAAAAACCTTAAGATGCAACAATTTGTTACATTGCTAGGTTAATTCTACCACTGATATGTACTATATGTTTTTTAATGCACCAAAGGAAACTCACAGAATGAGTGCTTTGTGGGTTGTGGTTAAAGCACATAGGCACACAGGCACTTAGGTTTGGATTCCAACTCTGGAGTAAGTCCAGTGACCTTGAACAGTTTCTTTATCTACAAAGTGGGGATAACAATGGTGACCAAGTGTTTTGAGTATTAGATAAAATGATCCATTTAGCACAGTGCCTAACACAGAGTGAGCACTCACTATGTTTTCACCAATACTGTTAACAAACATTTGTAGTTTACTCATTCAGAGGAAAAAAAATTGGTATAAATGGTGAGCAGAGATCTGATGTTTCATTCTTTCTACATTTCCCAGTTGGGTCACTTTTTGAAAAGGGTTTAAGGTAGCATTTAAATTTTAGTCACTGCAGGAGGATACATAAGTATAAAAAATTCTGTTACCCAAAGCAATATGTTTTGATTAAGCCAATATTCTAATTAACAGACAGTTGACAATTTCTCAGGAATTTAAACACTGTATGAACTAAATGCAAAAATTATACTAAGCACTATTTAATCTTTCTCTCTCACACACACACTCTTTCTCTCTCTCTTTGATGTTTGAAAAAAATAATTCCTGGACTTTATTAAAATTAAAAACATTTGCTCTTTGAAAAACATCATTTTTAGAAAATAAAAAGGCAAGACACAGATTGGGAGAAAATGTCTGCAATACACTCATTTGATGAAGGATTTGGAGCTAGAATATAGAGAAAGCTCTCATAATACAGTAATAAGAAGAAGACCTAAATTTTTTTAAATGGGCAACATATTTTAACAGGTGAATCATAAAATAAGATACATGAATGGTCAAAAGCTCATGAAAAGGTGCTCAACACCATTAGTTATCAGGGAACTACAAATTAAAGCCATATGATATATTATTATGCATTCAATAGAACAGCTAAAATTTAAAAGACTAGTAAGTCAAGTATTGGCAAAAATATGGAATAATAGCTAAAACTCTACCACACTGCTGGTGAGAATGTAAAATAGTACAATCACTAAGAAAACAGTTTGACACTTTCTTATAAAGTTCATGTATTTATACGAAGAATTCTAAACAAATGTTCATAGCAACTTTATTCATAACGCCAAAAACTGTAAACAATCCACATGTTCATCCACAAGTGAATGGAAAAAACAAACTGCAATTCTTCTATACAACAAGATACTACTCAGCAGCAAAGAGAAACGAACTGTTAATCCAGGCAACTATGTGAATTAACAGCTCAAAAATCTTATGCTAAGTGACAGAAGTCAGACTCAAAGAAGTGTATAACATGTAATTCCACTTATGTAAAATTCTAGAAAATGTAAACTAATCTTCAGTAACAGATTAGCTGCCTGAGGTTCAGGCAAGGGAAACTATAAAGGGAAATGAGGAAATTGTTTTGAGGTGATGGAAAGATTCTATACTTTTACTGTGGTATCAGTTATATGGCTGGATTCTTTTGTCAAAACTGGAACTGTACACTTTCAACGAGTTCAGTTTATTATACATACACTATGTTTCAATAAAATTAATTATATAAAGAAGCAAAAATACAGTTTATCTGTTAAAAATCAGAGAATTTCTAAAATGTCATTGCAGAATTCATTATAATAGCAAAAAATAAGCAGCAGCCCTGGTTGGTGTAGCTCAGTGGATTGAGCTTGGGCTGTGAATCAAGGAGTTGCCAGTTCGATTCCTGGTTAGTACACACGCCTGGGTTGCAGGCCAGGTCCTCAATGAGGGCCATGTGAGGGGCAACCACACTTTGATGTTTCTCTCTCCCTCTTTTCTCCCTTCCTTCCCCTCTCTCTAAAAATAAATTAATTTTTTAAAAAGTTTCCCTACTTAAAAAAAAATAAGAAGCAGCTTAAATATTCTTTTGTTGGGAATTGCCATGCAGGGTTTCAGAAGCTGTAATCCCCCCTCACTGCCCTCCCCCCACTGCTGTGGCTAAGGCTGAGTAAAGGACCTTGGGACCATAAGCCACTTAAGAGAAAAAGCTTATCTTCCTTGTAGAGGCACCACCTCTGCCCCCTTTACTTCACCCTTCTTGGCCCCGGGTGGATGACTGTTAGCCAATAGTGGGTAAGATTCCTCAAGGGAGGGATGACTTAAGACAGGCATAGTTGCGAAGGGGCCCTCAGGGAGGGACTTGGGAGGCTACAGAAAAAGGGGGTGATGGACACTTGCCCTTCAGCTTTGACATAGCCTGAGTCCTCATGCTGTCTACCAGAAGTCTCCTGATCTCTTGGCTGCCTTACTTCCCCTGCCTAACTTAAGCCTGAAACAATGCTGGAGGTGGGTGCAGTCCTGTGCTAGAAGGGTGGGTTCCCTGGGGTGATCAGGCCAAAGAAAAAATGCATAAAATCCTATGAAAACTGCTTTGATAATACCCTCAATTTAAATGATAAGGGTTCAAGTATAAACTGAGTTTGTTCCCCAAAGTTTTATGGCGCTTTAACTATCTGACCCTGACTCAGAATAAGCCCTCAGAGTTCTTTGAATGTTATCTATTGTTTAATCATTTCTGCCTGACAAAGATTGGTGAGTTTTACGTATATGCCCTGTATTCCTGTGCAAGTTGAACCCAATAAGAGCTTGTCAAGGCAAGGGTCAGGGTGCTCTCCTCTCGAAAGAGTGGCCAAGGTGCTCTGAGGTGCTCTCCCCTGGAGAGAGTAGCTGTGCCATCCCTTTTTCTCCACAGGACTTTGGTGGCCCGTGTGAATTTGTCTCATCTCATCCATAATGCCATGGACACTGTGGGCCGGTGTGCACATCATTCTTTAACAAATATTTAGTAAAATCAACTATGATGAATCTATACTATAGAACACTATGCAGCCCATTAAACATGTTGAAGTAGTTCTACATGTTTTATATGGATGTTTATAACGTGAAGCGAAAAGGCATGTTACTCGGCAGTAATGTACATAGTATATATTGCATAATAGTGTACATAGTATAATCTATGTTATATATAGATTATAACACAGAGTAATCTATGTATAGATTATACATAGTATAACAGTATACATAGTATAATCTCATTTGCATAAGTGTATTTTATATACATGAAAATTCTGAAGGATGGATCTACACTAGGTTATTGAGTGTTTACCCAGGGCATTAACTATAGGGTGAGATATTTCAGAAGGGATTTTTTACTTCCCCAGTTTTCAATATCGAGCCTTTACAATAAGCTACTTTTCTATGCATAACCAGCAGAAACAATAGTGATACTTCCATTGGGAAAAGTAAAACAGCAGTTGGAGATGGCCTGGAACTTTCCAGGCATCATTGTGAACACCAGTCATGTTGTCCTCTCCCCGTGGAAAAATACTGATTAATGAGAATTTCTGGTTAAACTGGACACCAATAAGTATAGATTTACTACTATGTGTTAGGAAGGAAAACACCTGGCTCAGTTTCTCTACCAACCAGCTAAAGAAAGTAAGTCATTTGTAGAAGGGAAAAGGTGGTGACCAAACTTGGCAAGGTGGGAGGTTTCCGACCTAATCACTCTGTCTCTCAAATTAAATAAAAAAAAAAAGACAGAATCAGTGTCTTTTGGTCTGGACAACAAGAGATTATTTGCCCCTCGGCCCTCCATGACGGCATGATCTGAGGGTAAAACTACTGAAGATCAGAGCCCTGCAGCACAGCTTTCTCTGCTGTCCTTGAACTCTTGGACAAAGAACATTTTGATGGCCCAGAATGTTCAGACAAACACCCACGATTCCCCCTTACACAACAGACAACATCAGGGCAATCCCGAAAACACAGCTCGGTGTGGCATTGTGCTAGGGAAAACTTTCAGAAACCCTGTCAGTTTCCTGTGTCTTCTCATCTCTGTAATGAAATATTCTCTTACTACTTCCCATAGTTCCCCAGGTCTAGACTGTCATTATCATGACAATGTCTCCAATGTCCTAATTTAAGAAAACGAAAAGCCCTGGAAGAGGAAAGCCATGACCGCAGGACCTGGGTTCGACAGCCCTATCTGCCAATTCCCGTGAGGAAACCAGCCAAATAAAGAGGAGATGAGTCATCTCTTTCCTCACTCTCCTATCTCCCCTTGCTTGCCCTTCCTGTGTTCTTTTCAAAGCGACAAAAAAAACTTAGCTTCTACTTTTCTTGTTCCCTTATTAATCTTCCTACTCCATGTAGTTCTTCACAGGCTGAGCTCAGCCAGCAGAATTCAGTAGACAGTCTCTGTGGATCAAGATACTCTAGTTTGCAGCATGTTTTAGAAAACTTCGTTTTTATGAATTTTCTTACACTTTAGTACATCTTCATGTGACCAACTAAATGTGAGCACCCTGAGCCTCCTCAAATAGAGCCCAGCTTTCAGATGCGGGACAGGAGGCCCAGGGAAGATCTAACCCTGCAGCCAGCGGCCACTCTCTTTTTCTCTCCATCTCCTCCATGCTTTAAGAAGGAACCTGTGAAGTTAACAGCAAACCCACTGCACTTGGTCTGGTGCCCCACCCTCATCCAGCTACCTCAGCAGCGAGTCAGGGAATTCCAGGGAAGCCCAGAGGCGACTCTGCCTGCCTGAGATGAGGGCCACTGTGCAGGCAAAGAGCTTGATATTTACAGGCCGCTACAGGATGTTTAAGGAGGAGCTGAAATTCCCCAGCTGAGGTGGGTTGAATCACTCAGTCCTGGGGAGCTCACCCCCAACATCTTATTATTTCTGCCTACTCACTGTCACCTCTCTCTTTTCAACTCTGATTTTTTCAATTTCCTGTCTTCTTTTCTTTTTGCCTTTAAAGAGATTTGGAGAGGTCAGTGGTGAAAAGGGGGCCATTTATAGAGGGGAGGAGAGGTTGTCACTCATTTTACATACACACCAGGTACCCAGGGCTTTGTAAGATCCTGAGGACCGGGACTCCTGGCTAGCACCCCCTGCACACGTCTGAACTCAAGGAAGCAGAAGAACCTACCCCCCACCCCCAACTCCCCAGGCCACTTGTTCCCTGTCACTGTCCTCATTCTGCATGAGTGGCTAGCCTTTCCGAAAAGCCAAATGAGTCAAAATAGCTCGAGGTTACCCCTTTCTGATGATAATATCATTACTATGGTATCTAACAATTTACAAATCCCTCTTGCCTATACATTATCCTGTTTAAGTCTCACCACAATCCTTGGAATAGTTTTCATTACTGTTCCCTATTTGGGGAGAAGGAAGTCTGGGTGTCCACTGGTTCAACAGAAAATGCATGTGAAGGCATTGAGATTGAGTGTGCACGCAACTCCCAGAGGCTATGTCTTCTATCACTTGTTTATAGTATAAACTACCCTGCCCATAGTCCCCTGGGTTAGGGAAGTTGCACTAGGCTGGTGTCTGTGCATCAGGGACCACTGAGTGGACTGGAGGTGAGCAGTTGGCCCGAGGCAGACTGCGCATCAGCTGGCTAATGGCTCATGAAATGCCTTAGGCAAAAATTCTACCCAAAGGAGCAATGTCAATAAGCAAAGTCATTTGGACCAACTTTCTCTGGCATTTGGTTTTAGGAATTGGCCTATTAACAGAGAGCAAAATACTGCAGACCTTATCGCAGAAGAAACGCAGAGGGATCACAAGAAGGAGATGATATGGACCATGAGAGAGACAAAGGGAACTGTCATTCCCCTGAGCTGCTCCACCCTGACAGCTTTCTGGTTCCAGTTTTACCCCGAGGGTAGTCCTCTCTTTACTACATGGCCTCAGCGTGCACCTTGCTCCCTGAACTCAAGAGGGCCTCTCCACGTTCCCCTCTGCAATAGTCTTTGCTGTCTTATCCTAAGCAGTTTTACCTGCCGGGTACCCAAAAGGCGGAGCGATGGAGCAAACAGCTTTTTCGAATCCACTGTGGGAGGGGGCTGGTCTTACTTCCAGATTTTCTGCTGCTCTCCTTCCCCCAATGTCCACAAGCCAAGGACCTCCCAAGCGGATAAACTCACTTCATTAGTCTCCCCAGTTCAAGGGGTGTGGCAGACCACACCCCGAACACACCAAATCCAGGAGACTTCCTGATTCTTTGAAGATCTGCTTTACAAAGATCAAAATATTTGAATTAGAGAAGTTAATCCATGATAAGGTGAACGTGCAGTTTTGATTTACAAATTCTTCTCCTCCTCCTCTTCCTCCTCCTCCTCCTTCTTCTTATCCCCACCGGAAGACAGGCTTACTGATTTTAGAGGAAGGGCAAAAAATGAAAAAAAGGAGAGAAACATTAATTTGAGAGAGAAACGGCGATCAATTGCCACTCCTATGCACCCCGATGGGGGACCAAACCCACAAGCCAGGCATGTGCCCTGACCAGGAATCAAACCCTCAGCATTTGGACTGAGGGACGAAGCTCCAACCAGCTGAGCCATATTGGCCAGGGACGACTTAGAAATCCTGAGATTGTGTTCCAAGGGGAAAGATTCTTAACAACAAAGGGGCATATATTTTTCAGTGACTGCCTTAGAAAATCTGTTTTATAAATATCTTTCTGTGACTAAAAGAGGTAATATTTGGAGGGACAGAGACATCTGGAGAGATTTTCTGTCCCAAGGCAAGACTTCCCTTAGGACAGTCTATCTCCCTGACAGAGAGTTTGCCAAAGGGAGTGTGATCTGACACACACGTGAAGCAAGTGTTTGTGCTTCTGCCTCTGTTTTTCCCCTCTCTTTTTACTTTTCTCTTTTTCCTCCAGCTACGACTTGTTAAAAAGTTAATCTGCACCATTTTTATTATGTTCAAACAATGGGAGAAGCCACTCCCTGAATATCTCTTACCTGTTTTGACATGAAGCATAAGAATGTGAGAAGGCCAGGTGGTTCAACCAGGGCGCTTCAAAGGGTAACTGGCTCTGCAGCCCTGAGTGCAGTGGTCTAAACACAGATGGACTCAGCTCTAATGTGCGGCAATGCCTAGAGCTTTCCATCCAGGTGTATTCCGATACGAAGCAGAATGGAGAAAGCATCTGCAATCCTTTCAAACCAAGGTATAAATGTTTAAGCTCCGATTTTTTGTTACCAGGGTCGTGGGACAATGAATTGATCAAAGATGTGTTTAGTAACAAATGAAAACAATAGGGGGAAAACACCTAAATAGCCATAGGGTTTTAAAATACAGCATAGGAAATATAGTCAATAATATTGCAATGACTATGTATGGTGCCCGGTGGGTGCTTGAAATACTGGGTTGGGAGGGCAGTCAATCAGTTCATAAAGTATATGATTGTCTAACCACTACGCTATACACATGAAACTAACATAAAATAATATTGATCAACTGTAATAAAAAAATTAAAAGTAATAAAATTATGTGACTCAGCCCTGGCTGGTGTGGCTCAGTGGACTGAGCATTGGCCTGCGAACCGAAAGGTCACCAATTCAATTCCCAGTCAGGGCACACACCTGGCTTGCAGGCTAGGTCCCTGGTTGGGGGCACGCAAGAGGCAACTGATCAATGTATTTCATATACATTGATGTTTCTCTCCCTCTCTTTCTCCCTCCCTTTCCCTCTCTCTAAAAATAAATAAGATCTTAAGCCCTGGCTGGAATAGCTCAGTGGATTGAGCACAGGCCTGCGAACCAGAGGATCGTGGTTCGATTCCCAGTCAGGGCATATGCCTGGGTTGCAGGCCGGTTCCCTGCAGGCCAACTCCCAGCAGGGGACGCACAAAAGGCAACCATACAATGATGTTTCTCTCCCTCTCTCTTTCCCCTCTAAAGATAAATAAATAAATAAAATCTAAAAAAAAAAACCTTTATTAAAAAAATAAAAATAAATAAGATGTTTAAAAAAAATTATGTGACTCAAAAACCAGATCCTGAGAGTGAGAGATTTAATAGCTTCTCAGAAAATTTAGATCAGGGTATAAGCAGGGCTAACATACAGCCGTGAGAGGACCAGGTTCTTTCTTTACGATTCAGCATCCTTAGCAAGCGGCTTTCCTCCCTCTGGTGAGAAGATGGCTGCCGCGCTTCCAGTTTAGGCATTCAGATCCAAGGCAAGAAGGAGGAAGTTGTCACGGAGGTGGGGGTGGGAAAGGGGGGAAGCATGCCAGGAGAGCCTGTCCCTTTAACATGGTCCTTCCCCAAAGTCCCCACGGATAGAAGAGTAGGGGAGAAGCAATGCCCTGAAGTCATCCCCTGAGACTGGAAGCTCCCAGGCTTGTTTATCCCTTCAAAGGTAGATGTCCCATTCTAGACAAAGACAGTACAGGAATAGCTCACTGGTTAGTGTCCAGTGTTCTATCTGAACAGCTTGCCTATGGCCAGGCAGAAAAGAGGTGCCTTTGGAGAAAGTGTCTCCAGAAAGGAAGGTGTTACCTGAACTAGAGATGGCCCGACTAAAGAAAGCTTTACACACTTTGGCTTGGCCAACTGCTTCTTGATTCTCCAAGCTTCCATAAGTACACCAGTTCCTCCAGAAGGCCTACCTTGATTTTTCTTTTCTTTTCTTTTCTTTTCAAGAGAGGGCAAGAAACATCAATGTGTAGTTGCCTCTGGCACACCCCCTACTGGGGACCTGGACAGCAACCCAGGCCTGTGCCCTGACTGAGAATCAAACCAGCAACCCTTTAGTTCACACGCCAGCACTCAATCCACTGAGCCACACCAGCCAGGTCAATTTTTTATGCTAAATTATATGCATTTGCTAAATACTTAGGTAACCTTAAAGTTATCTCTCATAATCTCTCTCTCTCTCTCATTATTTAAGTCTTGTTTGATATCTTCTTTTCCCACTAGACACAGAATTTCTAAGAGGAAGAGTCCGTATCTGTCTCGTTCGCTGGTACTTCCTGAGCACTTAGCACAAGGTCTAACGTATATTAGGTGCTCAGTAAATTAATGGAATGAAACTGATCTGTCTCTCCCTCATAAGTTCTCACATTTATACTCTGTTTTCCCTGCTAAACTATTCACTTTATGAGAGTACAGAGTAAGTCACTTTGACTCACTGATGTATCACAGCATTGATTAGAGGGCCTAGTATATAAATATGGGTATAGGTGTTGAACAAATAATCACTTTGGTTAATTAACCTCTCTGTCACCTCTTGCATCATGGAACTAAATTCTTAGGAAATAAAACCTACATACCTGTAATTTCTGAAAAAATGCATAACACTATCTGGGGTGATCAGCAGTCCTGGTGTGCCTGGAAGAGGGGGTTTCCCGGGACACTGGATTTCTCAGCACTAAGCCTAAATTCTATTGTTAGAATTCTAAATTCTAACAATAGGAGAAGAAAAGGTGAGTATTTAAAAATTAATTAACACGTATTAGAGGGCTTTGTTTGGGACCATGTTACATTAGAAAACACACTGAAGTAGTCAGTTGCTTATACTTCCTTACAATGAACGAGTTGAGAATAAGAGAAGTATGAATACAAGAAGTATAAGAAATGCAAGAAAATGAAAGAACCAGGTGTAGGTACAGTGGAATAAAATTTAGTTTTTAGAGAAGTAATGGACTCATTTTATTCATGTAAGATAAATAAAATGGAGACTTAATTGGAATGGTGATAACATGCAAAACAAATTACACAATGTTAGAGTTGAAAACGTGAGGACTCTGGTGTCCACAGTGATGAGAGGAGGCCCCCCTGTGGGGTCCCTCTATGTGTACACACGCTATTACATGGGACGTGGGACAGGATGACAGGATGATGGATGATGGATGACAGGTTTCCTTGAAACCCCACTGCGATCTGAGGCATACACTCAGGATTGAGTCCTTGAGAAGACCCGGGGAACCATACCCTTGGATGCACAACAGGAACTAGAGGACAGACTGGGGAAAGAAACAGTAACAAGGGAGTTCCAGAGAAGTTGTGTGGGAGAGCCCTGGGGACAGCATCAGAATAACCCAAAATAAATAAAAATTCTTTTCTCTTGTAACTTTCACATTATAAATTTCTTACTAAAGTGCTAAATCTATTAAAATGAAGGTGGTAAGATTACGAAATATTTTTAAAACAACTTTATTCCTAAGATTCAATGAGATGACTACATTTATGCATCTCTGTAACAGAAACGTTGGATTTTAAATCTGCTGAAAGAAGTATCAAATCGCCAGTGCTACATAGTTGCACGTGACCACTACAAATGCAGACTGCTACAGCTGTGTCATTCTGGTGACTCAGACGAGCAGCCGGAGTCAGCAACACAGGAGGAACTGGGACTTTCTGAGATGGAGAACATTTCCTGATAAAGTTCTAAATAAAATAGAGTACACTGTCCCCTCTGTAGCTGGTGATTGCATTCCCAAATGTTTCTCCTACACCCACCAATTCTCCAACACTAGCTGGGGGTCCTGCCGCACAATTAAATTGTTACTAACCGAGGTTAGTGTAGGCTCCACGGGTAAGGGCTTGGTCCCACAACACTGGCCCCACTTCAGACACCAGTTGCAAGTAGTAGGTCCCCAGGTTACCCATGCTTCTGTCGGACTTGGCTATAAATCAGAGATTCCCAGGACTCCTTCCTCGGATTTCAACATTTGCTAAAATGGCTCACAGAACTTGGGGAAACACTTATGTTCACTGGTTTATTACATAATAAAATACATGATAAAGAGTGATAGAGATGAACAGCTGGTTGAAGACATACATGGGGCAAGGTATGTGGGAAGGGCAGGAAACGTCCATGCACTCTCGGGGCACACCACTCTGCATGGCACTAAACAAGTTCACCAGCCCGGAAGTTCTCAGGACCCATACTTCGGGGAATTTCATGGAGGCCTAATCATGTAGGCATGAAAAATCAAGTCAATCCCCAGGCCCCATCCCCTTCCCGGGGTATGGGGGTGTGGCTGAATGTTCTAAACTCCCAATCATGGTTTGCTCTTTCTGCTGACCAGCCCTTTTCCTGAAGTTATCCCAGAACCCACCAGGACTTGCTTCGTTATATCTAATGACAGTCCTATTGCCCAGGAAATCCCAAGGGACTTAGGAGCTGTGTCAAGAATGAGAGTCAAAGATCAAATATTAGAGCAAAAGATGCTGCCAGTGTTCTTACCACTTAGGAAATTATACAGGTTTATAATCTCTGTGCCAGAAACCAGAGACAGAATATATATATTTGTTTTCTATTGTTTCACAGCCTTGTATGTGTATGTAAAACAGATTTAGATCTTAAGTTTGGAGATTATAATAGGTTTATCACTTACATGAATCTCAATCTGGTGGGATATTTGAGAATCGCACCTGATAAGGACAATTCTTTGTTGTATGGACACATATTAAAGCATGTCCTTCCTCTCTGGCCTCTACCTACTAAATGCTAGTAAATTCCAGGCTTAAATTTCCAAAAATACCCCAGAAGACCTCTTCTCTAGGGTGTCATCATGGAGGTGAAGGAACCCCTGATAGGGGAACTCAAGAGTTAAAGGTATAACCTTAGTTGATAGGCTTAAGTGATTAATGCAGGTGGAAAGCTGTTATTCCAAGAATTGGAATGCATAACCTACAGGACTCCAGGAGTTCAACAAGCAATTCAACCTTTGTGCTCCACGGGGTCTGCAAGATTGGACAAGGTATCTGAGCCATTGTGTTCCAAGGAGGGAACACCCATGATGCAGATAAAATAAAGAATTGTTAGCTCTGGCTGGTGTAGCTCAGTGGATTGAGTGCGGGCCTGCAAACCACAGCATCGAGGTTCAATTCCCAGTCAGGGCACATGCCTGGGTGGCAGGCCAGTTCCCAGCAGGGGACTCACGAGAGGCAACTATACATTGAGACTTCTTCTCCCTTTCCCTTCCCCTCTAAAGATAAATAAATTAAAAAATCTTTAAAAAAATACAATTGCCCCTGGCTGGTGTAGCTCAGTGGACTGAGCGCAAGCCTGCAAACCACAGGATCGTGGTTCGATTCCCAGTCAGGCCACATGCTTGGGTTGCAGGCCAGTTCCCGGCAGGGGACTCACAAGAGGCAAACATACATTGATGTTTCTCTCCTTCTCTCTTTCCCTTCCCCTCTAAAGATAAATAAATAAAATCTTTTAAAAAAAGAATTGTTGATCAGGACTTCTGGCCAAGATGGAGATGTAGGTAGATATGCTTTGCTTCCTTGCACAACCAAAAGAAAGACAACAACAAATTTAAAAAGGAAAAACAACCAGAACTGCCAGAAAATCAAACTGTATAGAAGTTCAACAACCCAGGAATTAAAGAAGAAACATTCAACCAGACTGGTAGGAGGGGGAGAAAATGGGCAGCTTGGGCAGAGAGGACAAGGGGCAAGATGGAGGACTGGGTGAGCCAGGCAGTGGATGGTGGACCAGGCAATCCCATATTCATGTGTGGATAAGCTGGGAGGAACAACTGGGGAACGAGACAGACCACACAACCCAGGGTCCTAGCATGAGAAACTAAAGCCTCAAAACCTCTGGCTGTAAAAACCTGTGGGAGCTGGGGCAGCAGAGAAACTACCAACCTCACAGGAGAGTTCACTGGAGAAGCCCGCAGGGTCCTAGAAGGTACATAAATCTTTCCATCTGGTAATCAGCACCAGAAGGACCTAATTTGCTTATGGGTAGTAGGGGAAGTTACTGAATGTGGGAGAAAGTCCAGCAAGTGGCATTGTTCCCTCTCTGACCCCTCCCCTACATACAGCACCACAATGCAGCAAGGTTTGCCCCCGCCCTGAAAAATACCAAACACTCCACCCCTTATGATGTAACCAGTGTGCTGAGGCAGAGAAATATGTCCCAAATGAAAGAACAGATCAAAGCTCCAGAAAAAAGAACTAAGCAACATGGAAATACCCATCCTATCAGATGTACGGTTCAAAACGCTGGTAATCAGGATGCTCGCAGACATGATTGAGTATGAATGCAAAATAGAGGAAGAAGTTAAAGCTATGCAAAGTGAAATAAAGAAAAGCATACAGGGAACCAACAGTGAAGGGAAAGAAACTCTGATTCAAATCAATAATTTGGAGCAGAAGGAAGAAATAAACATTCAAGTGGAACGAATGAAGAAACAAGAATTCAAAAAAAAATGAGGAGAGGAATCTCTGGGACAACTTTAAATGCTCTAACATCTGAATCATAGGGGTGCCAGAGGGAGAAGAGAATAAACAAGAAATTAAAAACTTAATCAAAAAATAATGGAGAACTTCCCTGATCTGGCAAAGAAAATAGACTTCCAGGAAGTCCAGGAAGCTCAGAGAGTCCCTCCTAAGTTGGACCCAAGGAGGAACATACCAACACACATCATAATTAAATTACCCAAAATTAAAAGTAAGGGGAAAATCTTTTTTTTTTAAGATTTTATTTATTTATTTATTTATTTACCTTTAGAGGGGAAGAAGAGAGGGAGAGAAACATCAATGTATGGTTGCCTTTTGTGCGTCCCCTGCTGGGAGTTGGCCTGCAGGGAACTGGCCTGCAACCCAGGCATGTGCCCTGACTGGGAATCGAACTGCAATCCTCTGGTTCGCAGGCCTGTGCTCAATCCACTGAGCTACGCCAGCCAGGGTCCAGTAAGGGGAAAATCTTAAAAGCAGCAAGAGAAAAGGAGAGAGTTACCAAGAAAGGAGTTCCCATAAGATTAACAGCGATTTCTCAAAAGAAATCTTATAGGCAAGAAGAGGGTAGAAAGAGGGTATTCAAAGTCATGAAAAGCAAGGACCTACATCCAAGATTGCTCTATCCAGCAAAGCTATCAATTGGAATGGAAGGGCAGATAAAACGCTTCACAGACCATCTAAAGCTAGAGGAGTTCAGCATCATTAAGCCCTTATTACATAAAATGTTATAGGGACTTATCTAAAAAAGAAGATCAAAAGCAGGAACAATAAAATGACAACAAACTCACAAATATCATCAACTGAAACTAAAAAAAAAAAAAAAATCCAGAACTAAGCAAACAACTAGAACAGGAACAGAATCACAAAAATGAAGATCACCTGGAGAGCTATCAGCTGGGAGGAGGAAGTGGGAGAATGGGGGAAAAGGAAAGGGAATAAGAATCATTTGTAGGTACAAAATAGACAGGGGTGGTTAAGAATTGTATAGGAAATGGAGAAGCCAAAGAACATATATGTTGACCAATGGACATGAACTAAGGGTTGAGAATGCTGGTGGGAGGGGGTATGGGGTGGAGGAGGATAAAGGGGAAAAATAATGGGACAACTGTAATATCATAATCAATAAAATAAAAATGAAAGAGAAAAAAAGAATTGTTGATCAACAGATAAAGAAATACTAGAAAAATCTTCCCACACTGCAATGCTTACCCAATCAACCTTTTTTCCAAACCCTTTGCCTACCCTTTCTTTTTCTTATAAAAAAAGTCAGCTTGAGATGAGATGTTAAGACAGTTTTTAAGGGCACATAGCCTGCCCTCTTCTCAGATCACTGGCATCTGAATAAAACTCCCATAAAGATTCAATCTTTGTGTCTACTTATTGGTTCTGGTAGTGACAGGCAGCACAAAAACCAATTTCTCCAGTTTCACACCCAGTACTACTGGAACTGAAGGTCTAACTGTAGATTGGGGATAATAATATCTATCTTGTAGCGTCTTCTTCTCAGTTAAAGTGAGATAATGTATTGAAGCACATAGCACAATGCCTGGCCCATTATAACCAAGCAACAGATGGTAATTGTCCTAACTTTATTCTATTCCTCAAATATGCCAAAATTACTCCAGCCTGAGAACCTTAGAATTTCTACTCCCTCTGCCTAGATGTGTTTTCCCAGTCCAGTTCCTTATCATTCAACTCTTATCTCAGGAGGTCTCTTCTAGTTTAGCCTCGGGGATCTCGCCTTATGTGTAAGAAAAAGGAAGGCATGTCATCGAATCAACCACTGGGCAGCTGAGCAGAGAGATGGGGTAAATAATTGTTCATGTGGATAGCCCTGAATACCCAGGAACATTTTGTCTTTTCATTCCTCTCAGGGATCTGAGCACTTAATGTGCAGAGACATGAAATTGGAGTTGAGATGTAGCCAATGGCTAGAAGTAGGTGCCTTGTCCTCAGCAGTGCAAAAAGCTGTTAGAAGGCTGCCAAGAAAATGCAGTGGCCAGACATGCCCATCTGGAGGACCAGTCAAATACCTGACCTGCTTTAAAGCCAGAGACTTTGTCTATCCCTGACTTTGATAAGCCCCCAGAGAACTGAAATTCATGAGCAAATACATATTATTGAGCACCTTTTTATATGCAAGTCAAAGGATGGAAATGAAATGACCATTTCCAGATGTTCCACTCCTGGATATATTCTGAAGAGCATGAAGGACCTGTTCTTTCAGGGTCATGGGGTCTCTGGATCCTTACAGATTCTAGGTTCCCAAAATGCTACTTTTGCATAGAAAAGTCCAACCAAATGGGCTGCCTTAGTCCTCTCCAACTTTGTTTTTACCCACCCCCCCCGCTCCCCACACCCCCCACTTTGGGCATTTAGATGCAGTGACTATCACCTAGGGACAAGTACTAGAAAGAGGAAGAAGTTTGGAGTCAGGTGGACACAGGTTTGAAATCCACCCACCCATGATTCTAAGACCTTAAGACAATTTGCATAACCTGCTGTGATTCAGTTTCCCATTTTTAAAACCAAGTAAAGAATACTTCTGCTACAGGATTCATATAAGCACCAAGTTAAAAAATATAAAATAGCATAAAAACCATCTACAAAATAAGTGGTGTGGGGAAAATTGAACGAATATGTGCAAAAAATGAAAGTAGACTAGATGCTTACATCATATACAAAAATAAACTCAAAATGAATTAAAGATAAATGTAAAACTTGAAACCACAATACTTCTAGAAGAAAGTATAATCAATAAAATCTTGGACATTTCTTGGCACGGACACTGGCCCAAGGTGCCTGCAGCATCATGGATGAGACATAAAACAAATTCACATGGACCACCGAGTCCTGTGGAGGAAAAGGGGAGGCATGGCTACTCCCTCAAGGGGGGCGTGCCTCAGAACCTTGCCTAGACAAGCTCTTATTGGGTCTAATTTGTGCAGGAATACAGGTACATCTCATTAATCACTATCAGGCAGTAAGGATCAAACAGTAGATAGCATACAAAGAACTATAATGGCTTCTTCTGAGTCAGGGTCTATCACCTAAGAGGCTACAAAACTTTGGGAAACAAACTCATTTCCTGCTCGGACCTTTATCATTTAACTAAGAACATTTTTAAAAAGATTTTATTTATTTATCTTTAGAGGGGAAGGGAAGGAGAGAAGGAGAGAATTATCAATGTATGGTTGCCTCTCAAGAGTCCCCCACTGAGAACTGGCCTGCAACCCAGGCATGTGCCCTGACTGGGAATCCAACCACGGTTGTGTGTTTCACAGGCCTGCACTCAATCCACTGAGCTACCCCTGCCAGGGCTAACTAAGAGCATTTTTAGCAAAGCAGGCTTCACAGGATTTTACATATCCTTTCTCAGGCCTGATCACCTGGGGACCCCACCCTTTCCAGCACAGGGCTGCACCACCCCCAGTCATTGTTTCAGGCTTAAGTCAGGCAGAGGAGGCAGGTAGCCAAGGACTTTTTGGAGACTTCGTGCAGACTCAGGGGAGTGAAGCTTTGTCAAAGCCGAGGGGCAAGGTTCCATCACCCCCTTTCTCCATAGCCCCCCAAGTCCTCCCCTGGGGCCTCCACATGATCTTGCTTGTCTTAGGTCATTCCCCCCTTGAGGAATCTTACCCGTCATTGGCTAACTGATCAAGCATTGGGGGCCAGTTATGGAAAAAGGAGCAGAATCGGTGCTCCTGCCAGGGAGATAAGCTTTGTCTCCTTAGTGGCTTATGGTCTGAAAGTTGCTCACTCAGCCTTAGCCATGGAGGGGTTACAGCTTCTGAAACCAGACAGGGTGGTTCTCAACAATTTCTCTTAGGAATATTTTTCCTGCTATATCTCCTCAGGCAAGGGAAACAAAAGAAAAACTAAATAAATGGGACTACATCAAACTAAAAAGTTTTTGCATAGCAAAAGAAACCATCAATAAAACAATAAGACAAGGCACTGAATGGGAGAACATATTTGCCAATGATATACCTGATAAGGAGTTAATATTCAAAATTTATAAAGAACTCATACAACTCAATACCAAAACAAAAAAACAAACACAACAATCTAAATAAAAATTGGGCAGAGGACCTGAATAGACACTTCTCCCAAGAAGACATATAGATTACCCATAGACATATGAAAAAATGCTCAATGTTACTAATCATCAGAGAAATGGAAATTAAAACCACAATGAGATATCACCTTACATCTGTCAGTATGGCTGTCATCAATAAATCAACAAACACCAAGTATTGGTAAGGATGTGAAGAAAAGGGAACCTTTGTGCACTGTTGATAAGAATGCAGATTGGTGCAGCTACTATAGAAAACAGTATGGAGGATAATAAAAAAATTTTTTTAATAAAATTATTTTTGATATAGTGATTTCACTTCTGGGTACACATCCAAAGAAATCCAAAACACTAATTAGAAAGAATATATGCACCCCTATGTTCATTGTAATGTTATTTGAAATAGCCAGGCTATGGAAGCAACCCAAGTGCCCATCAATAGAAGAGTGGATAAAAAAGTGGTGGTGCACATATACAATGGAATATTACTTGGCCATATAAAGAACGTAATCTTACCATTTGCAACAGCATAAATAAACCTAGTGTGTATCATGCTAAGTGAAATGTCAGTCAGAAAAAAACAAATACCATATGGTTTCACTTATATGTGGAATTTAAAGAACAAAATTAATGGATGAACAAAATTGGAACAGACTCACAGGTACAGAGAACAGATGATTGCCCTAGGGGTCAGGGATTGAGGGACAGAGTGAAAAAGGTGTAGGGATTAAGAAGTACAAATGAGACTTCCGGCCAAGATGGAGGTGTAGGTGGAAATACTGTGCCTCCTTGCACAATCAAAATGAAGGACAGCAAAGATTTAGAAACAAAAACACAACCAGAACAGACAGAAAACTGAACTGTACAGAAGTCCATCAACCCTTCATCTAGACTGGTAAGAGGGGTCGCCGCAGGAAAAAGCAGTGGCTGGCAGACCCAGGCATGCAGGCAGCATGGTGGGGAGGAAAAGAGCAGACCCTGTGAGGCACGCAAGGGGGCTGGCTGACTGTGGTCACACATTCGCGTGCAGAAAAACCAGGCAAAAACGGGCAGCAAGACAGACCACGAAACCCAGGGCCCTAGCTATAGGAAATAAAGCCTAAAAGCACCAATTGATAAGGTGCTGAGAGAGACTCCCAGTCTCACAGGAGAGTTCAGTGGAGAGAACCACAGGGTCCTAGAATGTGCACAAGCCCACCCACCCAGGAACCAGCATCAGAAGGGCCCAATTTGCTTGTGGGAAATGGCCAAGGGGACTGAAATGCAAGAGAGAGCAGAGCAAGCGTCATTGTTCCCTCTCTGACCCCACCCCAACATACAGCATCACAACCCAGCGACTGTGTTGCCCTACCCTAGTGAACACCTAAGGCTCTGACACTCATACATAACAGGTGTGACCTGACCAAAAAATTATGGCTCAGACAAAAGAACAAATCAAAGCCTCAGAGCCAATGCTTTTAAGCAACCAAGAGATAGCCAACCTATCAGATGCACAATTCAAAGCACTGGTGATCTGGATGCTCACAGAACTGGTTGATTTTGGTCATAAATTAGATGAAAAAATGAAGAATACACTAAGTGAGATGAAGAAAAATGCACAGGGAACCAATAGTCATGGAAAGAAAACTGGGGCTCAAATCAATGGAGCGGACCAGAAGGAAGAAAGAAACAACCAAACAGAAAAGAATGAAGAAACAAGAATTCAGAAAAATGAGGAGATGCTTAAGAACCTCCAGGACATGTTTAAACATGCCAGCATCTGAATTATAGGGGTATCAGAAGGGAAAGAGGAAGAGCAAAAAGTGGAAAAGTCATTTGAACAAATAATAAAGGAGAACTCCCCCAGTCTGGCAAAGGAAATAGACTTCCAGGAAGTACAGGAAGCTCAGAGAGTCCCAAGAAAGGTGGACCCAAGGAGGAACACACCAAGGTATATCATAATTACATTACCCAAGATTAAAATGAAGGAGAGAATTCTAGAAGCAGCAAGAGATAATGAGGCAGTTGCCTACAAGGAGTTCCCATCAGACTGTCAGCTGATTTCTCAAAAGAGACCTTACAGGCAAGAAGGGGCTGGAAAGAAATATTCCAAGTGGTGAAATGCAAGGATCTATATCCAAGATTGCTCTATCCAGCAAAGCTTTCATTTAGAATGAAAGGGCAGATAAAATGCTTCTCAGATAAGGTCAAATTCAAGGAGTTCATCACCAAGCCCTTATTATATGAAATGTTAAAGGGACTTATTTTAAAAAAAGACTCCCTGGCTGGTGTAACTCAGTGGATTGAGCACGGGCCTGCAAACCACAGGACTGCGGTTGGATTCCCAGTAAGGGCACATGCCTGGGTTGCAGCCCAGTTCCCAGCAGGGGACGCACAAGAGGCAACCATACGTTGATATTTCTCTCCCTCTCTCCTTCCCTTCCCCTCTAAAGGTAAATAAATAAAATCTTTTAAAAATAAATAAAAAATAAACCCTTTAAAAATTTGCTTATAAAAAAAGAAGATAAAAAATATGAACAGTGAAAGGAGAGCAAACACAAAGTTATTAACAACCACACCAAAAACAAAAGCAAACTAAGTGGACACCTAAAACATGAGTGGAGCCACAGAAATGGAGATCACATGGAGGGTTAGCAGCAGGGGAGTGAGAGGAGGAGAAGGGGGGAGAAGGTACAGAGAATAAGTAGCATAGACAATGGGGAGAAAATAGATAGGGGGAGGGCAAGAATAGTATGGGAAATGTACAAGCTAAAAAACTTATGACGCATGGACATGAAGTAAAGGGGGGGAATGTGGGTGGGAGGGGGTGTGCAGGGTGGAGGGGAATGAAGGGGGGAAATGGGACAACTGTAATAGCATAATAAAAAATATATATTATTAAAAAAAAGAAGTACAAATGAGCCCTGGCTGGTGTGGTTCAGTGGTTTGAGTGCCAGCCTATGAACCAAAGGGTCTCCAGTTCGATTCCCAGTCAGGGCACATGCCTGGGTTGTGGGCCAGGTTCCCAGTACGGGGTGCATGAGAGGCAACCACACACTGATGTTTCTCTCCCTCTTCATTATCCCTCTCTTCCCCTCTCTAGAAATGAATAAATAAATTTTTTTTAATTTTTTAAAAATTAAAAGAAGTACAAATGGGTAGTTACAAAATAATCACACAGATGTAAAGTACAACATAGGGAATAATAGTCAAGAATATTGTAATAACTATGTATGGTACCAGCTGGGTATTGAAAATATCAAAAGGAATGCTTTGTAAAGTCTATGATTGCCTAACCACTATACTGTAGACCTGAAACGAATACAAAACAGTGTTGAATATAAACTGTAATTGACAAATAAAAATTTAAAAGATAGCAGTGTATCTAAAATTTCTAACATAACCTCCCATGGGCTGCATGCCAAGGGCAACTGAGCCTGCTCAACACAGATTTCAATGTTCAGTTCCACTTATACATCAATTTTTTTCAATCAATATACAGTCAGCCCTTCGTATCCCCTAGTTTTGCCTTTGTGGAATTCAACTATGGATCAAAAACAGTATTTTCAACCTGTGATTGGGAATCTGTGGATACGGAAGGCCGATTGTATTCATTGTTCTACACTGTGTTGTATAAGGGGCTTGAGCATTCCATAATTTTGGTATTCTCAGTGGGGTAGGGTGTTTGGTCCTGGGGCTAATCCCCTGCAGATACCGAGGGACACTGCAGGTAGGTTTCAGAGGAGCCAAAAGTCATACTCAGAAATTCCTCTGCACAGGGGTCGGCTCCCCTCACCCTCACGTTGTTCAAGGGTCAACTGTATTTGTTTCCTCGCCATTAAGTGGGAGGATGACAACTATCTTTAAGTGGTAGAATATGATGAGGTAAAGCTTCCCACGGCTCAGGTTCACAAAGAACACAGAAAAGCAGAGACAAGGAGAAGGGTACAAAAGTGACTAATGCAGGAAGAGGTCATGGCTGAGTTATCACGAAGGCTAAAATTACTCTGGTTCATAATCAGTAACAGGAGGCCCCAGTGCAGCTTAGAGACTCTGCTTGTGTTTTACATCCAGAAAACCTGGCTTCCTGTCCCAGCCCTGCTGCTTGCCAGTGAGCAGGGGCAAGTCCCTTCACTTCTCAGGTTTCTTATAGGTTGAATGGGATTCGTAGTATCCGCCTTCCAGAGTTACTGGGACAGTGCAGGGGACAGAGGGTGGGAGGTGCCTGGCTTCCAGCAAGAGGAGTGTAGGAGTTCTTCTCAACCAGCTGAGAGCAGCTGAGCCAGGAAGGGGCAGGACTGATAAACACGAACGTCAGCTATTTATTCACATTTCAGCCACGATAGGCTCGATTATGCCGAGGGTACCATTAACCCTAAGCTTTCAGTGACTTAGATTGGAAGATTTATTTCTTACTCATAACTCTATCCTGCTCAAGCTGGAGGCTCTATTCCACACTGTTGTCACCTTCACCCCAGGCCCCGGGCCAACAGAGCAGCCACGAGCTAGAACATGGCTTGTTGCCATGACAGGAAAAAGATAAGATGGTGAAGCATCCTGACTTTTCAAGCTTTTGCTCACATTTCATTGGCCAAGGCAAGTCCCATGGTGAGACCTTCAACTGGAGAGTAAAGGACAACCCACCATACATGAGGAAGGAAAGACAACAAGACTGTGAACAGCCCTAAGAGCTACTGTAGTTAGGGAACGAGGACTTTGAAAATATTTCATGATCTCTTTTTCCAGAGGTAGACTTGCCATGGACGTGCTTGCTGAGAATTGGAATGCTACGAAGGATATGTGTTTCTTTTCTTGATGAAAATAAATTATTAGCAAATAGTCTTGAGGAGTTGTTTCAGATCTTGCAAAATTCTGTTGCTATTTTTATTTATTTTAAAAATATTTTATTAGAGAGAGGGGAAGGAAGGGAGCGAGGGAGAGAAACATCAATGTGTGGTTGCCTCTCCCACGCCCCCAGCTGGGGACCTGGCCCGCCACCCAGGCATGTGCCCTGACTGGGAATCAAACTGGTGACCTTTCAGTTTGTAGGCTGGTGCCCCGTCTGCTGAGCCACACCAGCCAGGGCCTGTCGATATTTCCCACTGCTGAGTTTTAATCACCCTAAGTTAATTTCTGTAGTCTTCTTCTCTATTATAGTCAAGAAAATTGCCTTTTCTTCACTTGTGGATCTCTTTCTCTCTCCCCTGTAGGAAAGGTGTAGCTCCCGTTTGAAAACCAAAATTTCTGACAGCACCCAAAACATGGAACTCTCTCTCAGAAACCAGGGGTTTGCAATGGCCAATGTTTGGAGGTATCTTCTTCACAATGTTTGAAAGTATCTTGGGACCCAGAAGTGTAGGAAACTGTTGTGGTTTTTTCCCCAATTTTTAATACACAGCTGTTTCTCAGATTCTTCTTCTGTAGGCTCCCCACAGAAGGGTACATCAGTTATCTGTGTTGCAGAACAAATTGCCCCAATACTTAGAAGTATTGAACGAAAGAAGAACAAATATCTACATTCTTACAATTTCTGTGAGTCAGAATCCTGGAGCAGCTGTGTGGGCAGTTTTGCCCTGAGGTTTCTCAGGAGGCTGCAGGCAAGGCGTCAGCCAGGGCTGCAGTTATCTGCAGGCTTGACGGAGGCTGGAAAGTCTGCGTCCAAGACAGTTCCAAAATCTCACTTTCAAGTGCCTTTCAAGACTCTCTCATATGGCCGAATGGTGGTGCTGGCTGTTGATAGGGGGCCTCAATTTCTCTCCACCCATGACCTCTCCACAAGGCTGTTCGAGGGCCCTTTCCCCTGAGTGACCATGAGTAGCGAAGACAGAAGCGGCAGTGTCTGCCGTAACTGCAACTCCAAGCCACACACTGACACTTCCACAGTACAGGAGTCTCCCCTTATCTGTGGAAGATTCTCTTCAAGACCCCCAGTGAAGGCCTGATCTACCTTCTGTCTCTATGGTGTGCCTACTCTGGACATTCCTTATAAATAGAATTACAGTGGAACCTCGGTTCTCAAACTTAATTCATCCGGAAAACTGTTCAAGAACCTCTTTGTTCAAAAGCCGAGTCTCCTTTGTCTCCTGAGAAACAGGAGAACAGCTGATCATACAGGTATCAGCATGAAAGGGTTGTCATCGGGTAGAGAATCGGAACCCGAAGTTTTGTTAGAGAATGGAGACATTTTTCCCATTGAACACCTGACTGAAGAACCACATTGTTCAAGAACCAAGATGTTCCAGAACCAAGGTTTGACTGTATATAAAATGTGGACTTTCCTTGGCCTCTTTCATCAAGCCAAATGCAGCCATGTTTTCAGGTGTCACCCATGTTACAGCTTGTATCAGTGCTTGTCTTTCTATTGCCAAAGGACACTGTAGCTATGTGAATGTGTATGAAGTGGAATATCACTATAGTTTTGATTTGCATTTATCTGATTGCTACAGATGTTGAGCATCTTTTCATGTTTGTTGGTTATTTGTATGTCCTCTTTGGAGAAATATCTGTTCAGCTCCTTTGTTCACTTTTTAAAATCTTTTGTCATAAGATTTTGTCTGCATTTATTATTCATTTAGTATATTTTGATTATACTATTTCAGTTATCCCATTATTTATTTGTTTTTAGAGAGAGGAGGAGGGAGAGAGAAAAGGAGGGAAGGAAACATCGAAGTGCAAGATATACCTTGATTTGTTGCCTCTTGCACAACCCCAGCTGGGGACCTGACCCAAAACCCAGCTATGTGCCTGGCTGGGAATTGAACCAGCAACCTTTTGGTTCACAGGCCAGCCCTCACTCCACTGAGCCACACCAGCCAGGGCAAGTTGTCTCATTTTTTCCCCTTTGCCCCGATCCACTCGGTATTCCATTCCTTCCAGCAATCCTCCCTGTAGTTTATGTCCATGGGTCATACATATGGGTTCTTTGGCTTCTCTATTTCCTATACTATTCTTAACATTCTCCTGTGTATTTTGTACCTACCATTTATGCTACTTATTCCCTGTACCTTTTCCCCCATTTCCCCCCTTCCTCCTCCCAGCTGATAACTCTCCATGTGATCTTCATTTTTCTGATTCTGTTCCTGTTCTAGTTGTTTGCTTAGTTTGCTTCTGTTTTTTTAGATTCCTTGGTTGATAGGTGTGAGTTTGTTGTCATTTTACTGTTCATTGTTTTGATCTTCTTCCTTTTCTGAGATAAGTCCCTTTAACATTTCACATAATAAGGAGTTGGTAATGATGAACTCCTTTAGCTTTATGTTGTCTGGAAAGCACTTTATCTGCCTTTCCAATCTAAATGAAAGCTTTGCTGGGGAGAGTAATCTTGGATGTAGGTCCTTGCCTTTCATGACTTCGAATACTTCTTTCCAGCCCCTTCTTGTCCATAAGGTTTCATATGAGAAATCAGCTGACAGTTTGATGGGAACTCCTTTGTAGGTAACTATCTCTGTATCTCTTGCTGCTTTTAAGATTCTCTCTTTATCTTTAACCTTTGGCATTTTAATTATGATGTGTCTTGGTTTGGCCCTCTCTGGGTCCAACTTTTTGGGGACTCTGTCTTCCTGGACTTCTAGGTCTACTTCCCTTGCCAAATTGGGGAAGTTTTCTTTCAATATTCTTTTAAAATTAGGTTATGTGTGTTTTTATTATTAAATTATAAGCTTTTTTTGTATATTTTAGATATGTCTCTCATTAGATACATAGTTTGCAAAATTTCTCTCCCATTCCATGGGCTGTCTTTTTACTTTCTTGACGATGTCCCTTGAAGCATAAAATTGTAATTGTTATGATATCAAATTTATGTTTTTTTCTTTTGTTAGTTATGCTTTGGAGGATATATTGTAATGCTTTTTTAAAAAATCTTCACCTGGGGTTGTGTTCATTGCGGAGAGAGAGAAACATCAATTGACTGTCTCCTGAGAAACAGGCAGCTGATCACACAGGTATCAGCGTGAAAGTGTTGGCATCAGGTAGAGAATCGGAACCTGGAGCTTTGTTAGAGAATGGAGACATTTTTCCCATTTTGTTAGAGAATGGAGACATTTTACACCTGATCAGGGATCCAGCCCACAGCCTAGTTATGTGTTCTTTTTTTTAAAGAATTTATTTATTTTTAGAGAGAGGGGAAGGGATGGAGAAAGAGAGGCATCAATGTGGGCATGCCTCTCCTGTCCCCCCTACTGAGGACCTGGCCCACAACCCAGGCAAGTGCCCTGACTGAGAATCGAACCAGTGACCCTTTGGTTTGCAGGCCAGTGATCAATCCACGGAGCCACACCAGACAGAGCTAGTTATGGGTTCTTACCAGGAATCAAACCCATAACATTTCAGTTTGTGAAATGCTGCTCCAACCAACTGAACCACCCAGCGGGGGCTCTAGTGCTATTTTAAAAGTTATTTTTTCCTCGTTTCCTGTTCAGGTTCAGAAATATAATTCTGATTTTCCTTTCCTGCCCCAAATTACTTGGAATAGTAAATGCTAATATTTGCTAAGCACTATGTGTCAGGCTCTTGCTAAATATTCAGATAGCTAGGGGAGCCAGCTCAGGCCCTCAGGGCTAGTACGGATCTGTCCAGCCCATCTGACTCAGGAGCCCATATTCTCAACCACTTCACTGTCCCACTGAACACATTTTCTTCATCTTGACACTTATTCGTTTTTTGGAAGAGGAAAATGGCGTGTCTGCTGTTGGTGTTGGACACAGTACTCTGCCCGCATTCTTTGTTCCATCCCTTCCCTGAGGTGAGTCCTGGGCCCTGCCCTTTCTAGGACTGCCAGAATCTCCAAACTGTCCAACACACACACATACTCATCCAAAAAGGCAAAACAACACCCTCATTCATGACAGAACACTTAAGGCCCTGATGCTATAGCTGCAGTCGCCCCCTGACCCTCACCCCACCCTAACTATGCAGGCTTTTTGTAATTTGTGATGTTCTGGGGTCTGACATTAAGGAGCAGTGTTGACACTCCCTGGAGGTGAATTCCACTCCGTCTTGCCTCAGAGCCCGCATTACAAGTTCCCAGGCTCAAAACAGCTCAGCTGTCAATTCAATCAAGTACAATCACGTGGAGCGATAGATGACAAAAGCAAGTCAGCAGAGCTTCTCGGTTTCCTTTCACTTTGACAACACTGGTATTTGGACTTCACCTTTATTTTTGTTAAGTACGTGAGCTTCTTCCCCCAACCCCACGCCACATTCTGCCTCCTTTCCCACTGTACCCGATTACCTGTCAAATCTGTTTGAAACTACTTCAGAAATGACTCTCAGACTCGTCTCCCTCTCTCAGTTCATCCTTCTTGCCATTGCTTCTGTTGAGATCCATATCATCTCTTAGGTGACCTAACTGGACTCACTCATTCCACAGCCTGTTCTTCAATCAAACTGAACATCTTACTCAGTAGATTATGAGATCCTTCAGGTCAGAGATCAAAAAAATTAATTTTCCCAGGATTTAGCATAGATAGAGTCTGCCATTTAAAGTTTTTTTTTTAAAAGATTTTATTTATTTATCTTTAGAGGGGAAGGGAAGGAGAGAAGGAGAGAAACAGAGAAACATCAATGTATGGTTGCCTCTCGTAAGTCCCCAGCTGGGAACTGGCCTGCAACCCAGGCATGTGCCCTGACTGGGAATCCAATAGCAATCATGTGGTTTGCAGGCCCGTGCTCAATTCACTGAGCTACACCAGCCAGGGCTAAACGTGTTTAATTAACATTTGTGGAAGGACTACAGTGCCATAATGTGCTCAGCACCCACAAATCCTTTTGAAAAGGTTTTGTAATAGTATTAAATGTCACATGACCAGGTATTTCAGAAACCCCTTCCTGTTCTGCTCTGTGTGTGAACTTTGCTAGCACTCAAGGGGGTTCAGGGCAAAGTCAGGGTCTTGCCTCTCATGACTGGGGAGTCATCTGCTGGTCTGCACACTTCTCTTTATCTCAGTTATGGGGGTGGGAGAGTCTGGCCTGTGTTTCTCTTAGACCTGTCTCCACCAAGGCCCACTTAATGATCAGGAAATTTGTTGTCTTTCTCACACACATCCACACCCACCTTGCTGAGCACCAGTTCCCCCTTAGTACTGACAGAGCAACCAAAAAACTGAGGTAGTACTGGAAAATCATTCCTGAGAGGAGGACCAGTTGTTTTGACCCCATCTTAGTAGCCTGCTCCCCAATACCACATGGGGAGCTGGAGGGAAGCAGACCAAAGACTTGTGGTTTAGGTCTTCAGAACCTGTCTCAAATGGGTGCTCTCTTGCTCTCTAGTTCTCTCCCACTAGGCTTCTGCTATCCTCTTCTTGTTCTCCCCATATACTCTCTAGGTCATGTCCCCATCTCTTTGCCACAGAAAACTGCCCTATTCTGCCCCATTCCCCACAGAGGAAGTTGTCCCAAGTTGTTGCTGTCTCTCCTTGTCAAGTGCAAAAAAGATCTGTGGTCGCCAGGGGCTTGGGGGATGGGAGGGAAGGGTGAATAAGGAGAACGTGTTTTCAGAGCAGTGAAGCTATTTTGTATGAAACTGTAGTGATGTGTACAAGCCATTATACATATGTCGAAACCTTTGTAAACTATAGACTTGGGGTGATAATGTGTAACAAAGGTTACCCATTAAAGGTGTAACAAAGGTTCATCGATTGTAACAAGTGTACCACTGAGGTGTGGGATGTCCCTGGTGGGGGAAATTGAGCATCTGGTTATAGGCAGACTCTGCACTGTCCACTCAACTAAATGAATCTAAATGGGAAAAAAAGGAAATTAGTTACTAAGCCACGAAAAGACATGAAGAAAACTTAAATGCATATCACTAAGTGAAAGAAGCCAACCTGAAGAAACCAGTATAAATATATATGCTGTGGTTGCCAGGGCTTTAGTGGGAGAGAAAGAAGGGTAAATAGTTGCAGTGCAGGAATTTCACAGCAGTCAACTATTCTGCATGATACTGTAAGAGTGAATGTATCATTATATAATTTCAAAACCCATAGAAATATGTAACACAAGAGCGAATCCCAATGTCAACTACGGAGTTCAGTGCACCACACAATGTCAGTATTGGCTCATCAGCCGGAACACGTGTGCTGTGCTAAGGCAAGATGTCAATAACAGGGGAGGCTGAGGGGTGTGTGGGCAAAAACGAAGAACTCTTTCCACTCAATTTTTCTGTGAAACTAAAACTTTTCCTCTAGAAAAGTCTACTAGAAAAAGCAAAATGAAAAACATGTTAAACACATTCGCTATTACTACTAGTACAATCACTACTATTTAAACTATTACCCGGTTTCCCCCACACCAATTTTACACACTGTCTCTCCAAAATTCCTCTATGCCACTTCCAATACCAAAAAGGTATTTGAAGTATAGGAACTTTACACTCCCAGGCTTCTTCAAGTTACGTTTAGCTATCTAGTTTTTGGAATGTAAGATTTCCAGGTATGATTTTAAAAGCCATTTTGCAATTGCCTTGCACCACATATGTTGAAATAAAACCACATTGGTTTGGGTCCCCAAGTGCCTATGAAGTACATAGTTGCTCTGCTAACCTGTATTGACATGTTACTCACATGAGAAATTGCTTTGTGTTAATTCATGAAAAATTTGGGATTTTTTTGTGTTGCATAATCTAGCCTATTCTGATCTACATTCCTGGCAAGTCCTACCGAGTTTTCATAATTCCATTCGAATGACATGTTCTGCACAAATCTTTTTTTTTTTTTACTCTAGAAGCTGAAAGCAATCTTCCTACTTTCTCAATTCTAATAGTAGCTTGTCTGTACCTTCTAATGGCATTCAGCACTTCAAATGTTATGGCAATTCTTTTAATCTTTCGTTATAATGATCACATATGCATACTTGTCCTATCTGTCCTCTTAGAACACAATTTTTTTTAAAGTCTATGTCATGTCTGATTTTCTTAGTATATCACAAGCACTAAGCAGAGTATGCGCCATAACTTTTTAATACTATACAGATTTTTATTCAATAAAATGAGGTTCTTATTGTAGACATAGGAACCTCAAGATAGGTCCAACAAGAGGAAAAGTATGCTCATATAAATAAAAGAGTCACTGTTCTCAGATTTTATGCACAAAAACATACAAAATAAACATTTTCCTTCAGATTAGTTTTACACTTTTAGACAACCCAATGGTCTTCTGTAGAAGACAGTTTATTTATTTATTTTTATTTTTATTTATCTTTAGAGGGGAAGGGAAGGAGAGAGGGAGTGAAATATCAATGTATGGTTGCCTTTCATGTGCCCCCTGCTGGGAACTGGCCTGCAACCCAGGCATGTGCCCTGACTGGGAATCAAACCACGATACTTGGGTTCGCAGGCCTGTGCTCAATCCACTGAGCTACAGCAGCCAGGGCAAAGACAGTTTATTTTTAATTTAAAACTATATCTCTATTCAAAAAAATTATTACAATTAACATAGAAATGTTGAGTAAACTAGGCAGGAACAGAAACTATTCTAAGAAATGATATTATTGTAATTTTTATTGATTGATTTGAGAGAGAGACTCATCAATTTGTCGTTCCACTTATTTATGCATTCATTGGTTGGTTCTCGTATGTGCCCTGACTGGGGATCAAACCCACAACCTTGGCGTATGGGGATGACACCCTACCAACTGAGCTACTCAACCAGGGCTAGAAAAAATATTTTAAAATTACTAAATATATATTTTCTTGTCTCTTACTCTTGGTCTTTTCTGCATATTTGGATCATGGCTGGCAGAAATTTATGTTTCAGATATTGTTTGTTGTTTCCACAAATAGCCTTGAACATTTAAGGCAAAACTAGAACTTGCAATATGCACATTGCCATTCGGCACAATAAGAGCTTTAAAAATTATGTCATAACAACTAATACGAAACAGGCCAACAGTGAAGAACTACCAGGAGCAATTTTAAATCCATCTTGGAAAAAACATGTAACATTCAGATTCCTTATCTTTAAGGAAGAGTGAGAGAAACGTTCTTTGCCGTAAGAGTTTGCAATCTAGCTGGTAAAATGAACCTAGATATAAAAAGATGAATAAACATACAAAGAAACCTAAAGCCAAAGGAACAGTCTAGCAAATAAATGCAAAAAAAAATTAGTCTAGTTCTAAAGATTATGGAGAACACTAGAATTTAAGATGTACATTTAATTAAGAAACAGCCCTGGCTGGTGTAGCTCAGTGAATTGAGCACGGGCCTGCGAACCCGAGTATCGTGGTTTGATTCCCAGTCAGGGCACATGCCTGGGTTGCAGGCCAGTTCCCAGCAGGGGACTCACAAGAAGCAACCATACATTGATATTTCTCTCCTTCCCTTCCCCTCTAAAGATAAATAAATAAAATATTAAAAACAAAAACAAAAACAACAACCAAAAAACACCCTCATGATGTTTGTAAAAGAGAGAGGGAAGCAGGGGGGGGGGAGGGAGGAAAGAGAGAGGGAGACAGAGAGGCAGCCGCCTGGATATATCAGAGTGGGGTCAGATGACAGATGGCCTTGAAAGTCAGGGATGAACCCTGACATCTGCCCTGTAGTTTGAACAATGGAAAGCTCCATCCTTGACTTTTCTAACCTAGAAGGACATGTGAAAAGTCATCTTTCAAAAAGACCAATTTGGAAAAATCTTGTAGGATGGCTTAATGAGAATAGAAAATTAGATTCCAGAGAGAAGGCAGGTTTTTGGAATAATGAACAAATGTGACTTTTTTTTTCCTTCTGAGATCAGAAATAAGAGACTGAGGTGGGAAAGCAACAAAGGTTGAAGTAGAAGAGTAACAGAGATAATTTCTAAAGTTGAGAGGAGAGAAAATGAGAACATGGCCCTTTTCCTCCGTGAAGTAAGAGACAGAGTCAGCCTTTAAAAATGAAGGTTCTGAAAATAGTGAGGCTTGAGATATACAGCAAAGATTTGAAACTGCTGTAAGAAATCTGATAAGGAGGTTACAAACTACAGCAATGAGACTTGGTTTGACTCAGGATAAATGTGTGGTGAACCCGAGTCTGTAAATTCTTCTAATTACTTCTGGCCAGAAAAATAACAGTTGAGATGAACCAATGCAGTGGATCAAAGAAAGTTGGGGAATTATAGTAGAAGGCTCTACTGTTTTGTAAAAGTGTGTGTTAAAATGCTAGTCAGAGTTTAAAATGGGGCAATGTGATAAAAGCAGAAGGAGATTGATGGCCTGGAGGAACTGGTAGAAAATATTTTAAAAAGTAGAAAAAGTAAGAAAAAAGATCAGGAGGTGAATGACAGTGATGGAGAATTCAACATACATGGGGTCAGTAGGTCTTTCAATCTCTCATAAATGATCTAAAAGTTCACATTTTTAAACATAGGCACTAATAAAACACTTCAGAAAATATTTTCTTCAAAGTGTCCTACATACAAAACTCGGTCTGGTAACTCATCAAAGAATAACCCTTAAGAATGAGGAAAGGTGAAACTGGAGAAGAAGTATTTCTCTAGGAGAAGTGCTTTAAAGGAAGTCCCTGTATAAGAGGGATTTTCTGAAAAGCACTCTGAGACAGTTCCCCTGAGGACTCTGATGGACACAAACGGAAAAGAAGCATACGAAAAGATGCTCAACACCATGTGTCTTAAGGGCACTCAAATTAAAACAAAATGAGACACCACTACATATCTATTAGAATTGCTAAAATCAAAAACACCGACAACGCTAAGTGCTGACAAGGAGGCAGAGCAACAAGACTCATTCATTCAGTGGGAATGCAACATGGTACAGCCACGGGAAGACGAAACATACTCCTACCATATGATCCAATCGCCCTGCTCCCTGGTTATTCCCAAATGTGTTAAAAGCTCATTATGTCCACAGAAACCTGTACATTAATGTTTATAGCAGGTTTATTCATCATTGCCCAAACTTGGAAGCTTTAAAGAATGTTGTACACAAAACAAACGAACTGTACACATATTCTTTCTCACTCGCCTTCAGCAGGTGGAGAGATAAATCAACTATGGTACATCCATACCTACTGTATGATTTGAATTATATTACATTTCAGAAAAGGCAAAAAACTATGCAAATAGTAAAAATTAATACCTTGAGCTTCAGCTGTAATGTTAACAGAAGATGTCTTCCACCTAGCTTTTCACCAGTTCAAATTCTATGTGCTCTGTGCTTCAAAAGGCCAAAACTCAAAACATCAGAGTCAGGAGTAAGGAAATGTTCATTGATCGAGAAGGTGCCAACAGAGAAGATGGCAGCCCTAGGGGCACCTCTAATTCATTTTTAAAAAGTACAGGGTTCTGGCATCTTTTATGTCAAGGGGGAAAGGGAGATGCTGTCTTCTAAAACTCAAGCCCCAAGAATTCCTCCAACGATCAGCCCATCTGTGCGCAGGACAAAGCAGGAGCTATTAGCCGGAAGGCTGTGGGAACCACAGTCCTAACAAGACAGAGTCAGGGAAGCAGAGCATTCCACTGTTACAAGCCAGCAACTAGCTCTGAAGTGCCAACCCAGGCTGGCCCTGCAGTGAAACACACTGCTTCACTCTCAGAAAGTGAAGGCTGCTCCTTTGATTCGGATGTATACAATAAGTTACAAAATTGCTGTTCTCTGCAACATTCTCAGTTCACTGAGATTCTGCTCCCCAGTGATTGTTGTCTGTTTGGCTGGAGCAAACTCATCTAAATTCTCTATTGGTTGGACGTTTCTTCCCAAAGATAACTCAGCCAGGAACGCAGGGGCAAAGTATTTTTCAGCCTATCAACATGTCCTTCACCCGCCTCTGTTATTAAAACTCTGGCATTATTGGGGTGAAGTAGTTTTTGTTTCCTTCCTGGATCTATTTTATTGCAAAGGTCTCTCCTTAGTTGAGCATATCTGTTTACTCCCTGTAATATAATTTGTTGATTCCCAAATTTCCCTCCCAGTAAAGTGAGGGTTGGGAGGTGCTCTGCTTATCTTGCCACAGCGGTAAACAGAAACGTTACAACTTCCCATGTAGAATTAGTAAGATAATTGCAAGAGGAATGTTTGTGGATTCAGGGCTTTGATCTAAAAGTGTTCTTGAGAAACAAATGTCTTCAATTTCTTTTTTTTAAAAGACTTTATTTATTTATTTTTAAAGAGGGGAAGGGAGGGAGAGAGGGAGAGAAACATTGATGTGCAAGCGATACATTGTTCTGTTGCCTCTCACACACCCCCTGCTGGGGACCTGGCCCCCAACCCAGGCATGTGTCCTCATTGGGAATCAAACCAGTGACCCTTTGGTTCACAGGCTGGCCCTCAGTCCACTGAGCCGCGCCAGCCAGGGACAGAAGTCTTCAATTCCAAAGGAAATGGTGAGATTACTAAACGTGTCTGTTCGCCTAGGAGCTAGACTCCTCCCCTTCCATTTCCAGCTCACTGTCAGCAAGATGAAAGGAAGCAATCTAAGAATTGTAGGAGATTCTTGGAATTCGGTGTCACTGAATTGTCTACTAAGTATCTGCTGTGTGCAGTACTGGGTGGTAAAATGCAATTTTGTGTCATTCAGGAGGAAATTCCCATGGTTTCTTCTACAGCCTTACTTTGAGACATCATGTTAGAACCAAGGTCAACACAAAGAGTACTATTACTTTTGCCACGTCAACCTGATGGCAAAGGAAGAAACCACTTCCCAAAATGACAGACCCAAAATGACGGAGCCCCACCAGGGATTCTCACAGCTAGGCCGTTGGGGTCCAGAGCACACGAAGAGGCTTTCCAGATCCTTCTGTTCCTTCCTTCAGTGGTGACTTCTCATAACCTGGACACTGACAAAGTTACTTCTTTAAGAAAAAAAAAAAAACTCTTCAAAAGGAAAAAAAATGGAAAAATAATTCAATCTTAACCATTCTTTCAACTGGAAATATAAGTACATTAATGTTACCAGAAAAGGGTATTAGGGGATCAACCGGATTTTTAAAAATATGACTTTTTCTTAAATTCTTTCAAATGACAGAAATCATTCATGGAAATCCAGATGTGAGCAATTTTGAGAGAAAAACACTACTATTTTACTAACGGGTCTTCAGAAATACCCTAACTTTCCATCCATCCTTGTTCTAAGAAGTCATCTACTGCTATTGGAAAATTCCAGGCTAAGGCAAAAAAGTTTATTTAACTTGCATTATAATGCAAAACATCTTTTGCCAGAGAACTTTCATTATTCACAAGGGATTCTAAAATAAAATAAAAAAAATAGGAGGCATTACGAAGTGATTCTAAAGGCTCAGATCAGATGCATGTGCCTGTCTACTTTCATTCTAATAGCAGACTCTAATCAATATTTGTCTCATCACACATACAAACAGGTGCTTTAAAAGTAAGATGTTCTTAGCCCTGGCTGGTGGTGTAGCTCAGTGGATTAAGTGAGGGCCTGTGAAGCACACGATCGGGGTTCAATTCCCAGTCAGGGCACATGCCTGGGTTGCAGGCCAGTTCCCAGCAGGGGACGCATGAGAGGCAATCATACATTGATATTTCTCTCCCTTTCTCCTTCTCTTCCCCTCTAAAGATAAATAAATAAAATCTTAAAAAGTAAGATGTTCTTGATGATTTTCCCTTTTCAATTCACCAAAAATACAAAGATTTTAAAAAAGTTTTACACCTTATTGATCAAAACATAAATCTAGTTTACAGCCTTGATTTCTGCTTCCCTGTATCCAATGCACCCACCTGACCCAGGGCCACTATGTCATGATCCAGGCCTTCTGCTGCTCTCTGTCTCCATGACTACCACCGCAGTCCAGTCCATCAGCATCTCACACAGGGAGTGGTACCTGGTCCTCCACAATCTCGTCCGCCTCCCTCTTGCTCCCCTGAAGTTCACTCTTCACACAGCTGCCAGGTTGATATTCAGGAGCTTAAATCCGATCATGTTACTCTTCAACTCTTTGAAATCTTACAATGTTTTCATCACACTGAAATAAATGAAAACAGGCCAATAAACCCACATAATTTGGCCTACTTCTTTGACCTTATTACATACCTCTCATTCCTCACCCATGACTCCCAGAAATGGTGTTTCTCTAACCCAAATATCACACATTTTACTACCTCAGTGCCAACGTGATGGCTGTGTCCTCTTCCCAGAACTCTCCTCTCTAGCTTCTTTTCATTATCCTTTCTACCCCAAAAGTGCTCTCTGGACCAGCAGCATTAAGCGTTGCCTGGCACTGCATAAAATACACAGATGTCAGTCACAGCTCACCTACTGAATCATAATCTGCTTTTCAGCGGATCCCCAGGTGATTCAGAACGGCTTTGCCGATGCTCAGTCTAAACTAGCTCCCCAAAGCTCTCTCTATTACACCATGTATTTGTTTTTTCTTGTGACAATTAAATTTAGATGAAAACACCTTCATTGTTAACTAATATCGTTATTGTTTCTTTTTGCCACCACAGTGTAAATTCTATGAAAGCAAGGGCTCTATTTATATTGTCCACTCCTATTTTCGTACCTAGCATATCTCATCAATAGATAGTTAATAGATGAATGAATAATCACGTACATTTTTTAATCTTAATGGTCAAAGAGATGGCAGACTAGAGTAAGTTTTTTATTTCTATTTTTCTGGCTTTTTCTGACTTAATTACACCAGCCAGAAAAATTATCAGTCAAATCAGTTCTGGCACAAATCACTTACAATATCTTAATTGAATTGAAGGAAGGAAGAAAGGAAGGGAAGACGGAAGGATGGGAGGGAGGAAGGGAGGGAGGGAGGGAGGGAGACTTTGGGAGATGAGACGGTGGTGAATGAAACCGCACTGCAAAGGACTGCATAGGCTAGGACTATGGAGCCAAGGAAAAGAAGACCACAGCAGGCTGCCCAATATGGTGTGAATTATGCTAAATATCTCACTTTCTAGAACTTTCAAACATTGAACACTGAAGCTCTGTATTTACTATCCTGCTGCCTAAAACACACTGCTGATTAGCCACTGATACAGAAAAAGGATGTTAGAATCCGCGTAGTGAAAAGCTCAACCCTGTATTTCTCTTTTACCCCCACACCACTGCCACCCTCAGACCACTTTTGATACCAGAGGCGTGGTTGTTTTTCTACACCAAGCCGTTTCCCATGACACCAGTTGGGTCCTCCAATTTAAGTCAATTCCAGCACTCTCTACCTGGAGACAACCTCAGATCCCACAGGTTCAGGGCTCGGTCCCAAGAGTGCCCCCGCTGCACTTCAGAGGTCAGTCCCAGTAGGACGGCCACACGTTACCCATGACTTTCATCCATCCTGCCTGCAACTCTGTGGTCCCCATGACCTCCTCCCCTTTGGATTCAAATTATTTGCTAGAACAGCTCACAGACTGCAGGGAAACACATTTACCAGTTTACTAAAAGATGTGATTTTTTAAAAAAGACTAGTGTATCTTTTTTATTCAACAGGTCAGAGACATTTTTCATCATTATTTCTTCAAATAAGTTCTTAATCCCTTGCTCTCTCTCTCTTTTCCTTCTGATACCTCTATGATGCAAATATTGTTACATTTCACATTGTCCCAGAAGTCCCTTAATTCACTGTTTTCTTTTTGCTGCTCCGATTGGGTGTTTTCTGCTTCTTTTTCTTCCACATAACTGATTTGATCCTCTGCTTCATCCAACCTGATGTTGATTCCTTCAAGTATATTTTTCATTTCAAGTATTGTAGTCTTCACTTCTATGTCTTTTTTTATGTTTACTCTCTCTTTGTTTAAGTTCTCTCACAGAGTTCATTCATTCTTCCCCCTAAACTCCTTGAGCATCCTCCTAACCCTTGTTTTAAACTCTGTATGTGGTAGCTTGCCTCCATTTCATTTAGCTGCTGTTGTTGTTTTCTGGGGATTTCCCCTGTTCTTCCATTTGGGCCATGTTTCTTTGTCTCCCCACCCTGGCTGCCTCTCTGTGTTTCTTTCTGTGTGTTCTGTGGTCTCCTATGTCTCTCGGTCCTGGTAGGGCTGCCTCATGTGGTTGGTGCCCTGCGGAGCTCAGTGGCAGAGACTCCCAGATCAGCCAGATTGGGTGCCCCTGGAATGTCCCTTGTGTGGGTTATGTGAGTCCTCCTGTTGTAGTTGAGTCTGATTGTGTGGGTGGAGTTGACCTTCAGGCTAGGGGACTCCGAGAACTGACACTGACCAGAGCACACAAGCTGCTGTGCAGAGACAGGCCCTGTGAAGTAGAATTTCCCCAGCGGGGTCTGGCGCCTGCCGAGGTCTCCCTTTGGGTGTGCCACTCTTGGAGGTAATTAGTTTGTGCTCTGCTGTGGCCTGAAGCCTGCCGCTGAGTATACTGGGTCTGGGGCCTCTTGGGAAGAACTCTGATGCAGAGCAATGTGAGACGCTGCCTGTGACAGCCTTGGGCTGCATGTTAGAGACTACAGTGATCCACAGTTGTGGCTGCCTCTGCTGGACCTTGGTGCACTTGTGAGAGTCCTAGCTGCATGCCAATGTCAGCTTCCACCAGGACTGCACCTGGGGGCACTTCAGCAAAATGTCCAAGGCACCTCAAGATCCACCTCTGCTTGCCAGCTGCATGTTAAGCTCAGGCACTGAAAGAGCCTCTGGCAGTATGTGAGTTACAAGAGGTAGGTTCTCAGTGAGTCACTGGGTAGGGCACCTGGTGTTGATAGATTTGATCTTGGCGCCGTGCTGGGTGTGAGGCCACTCAGCAAAAGCCTCAGGGCACACCAAGGCCAGCCACCACCTGCCTGGGGCCTGTAGACCTTTGTGTTGTTGCCGGGTCTCAGGGAGTCCTCAGGGGGATGCCAGTAGAGTTCTTCAGAGTCCAAAACAGATTAAAACTTGGCTGTGTGGAGGGAGGTCTGTGCACAGTGGTGCTGGTGGGAGTAGGTGGGGGTGGGATGGAAATCGACCTCCTTGAGAGTCTCTCAAGAAAATCTGCACCTTAGGCACAGGCTACAGGGTGCAGGTTTGGCTGGTGGACCCACAGGGAATTGGGAGGGTGTGGACAGAGCTTCTTACCCAGGCTGATTCCACATGGATAGGAGTGCTCAATCCAGCAGTCTGTTTGTGGTGTGGGAGAGGGACTCAGCACAAAGATAATGGTGACTGTGCTTACAGCTCTCTCCTTAAAGGCACACAACCCAATCTCTCCCTGTATAACTTCAGTTTGATCTGAGCCACAGTCCCTCAGTGGAAGTCCAGGATGAGTGCCCATGAACAAGCTTTTGTGTTCTGGCTCTTTAAGAGGATGCCTAGGTTTCTTCTAGCAGACTTTCTGTCTCTCCCTGGTGGATGGATTCCCTGCTTATTTTCACAGCAAGATGTTATGAGGACTTCTCTTCCCAGCTCTGGTGCTCTGGGCTGAGGAGCCTGGCACGGGGTTGAGACTCCACATTCCCCAGGTGAGACCTTTGCGGCTGAAATATCCCTCCTGATTCTCAATCACAACACCTGGGTGTGGGCCCAGCCCTTTTCCCACACTTTCTACCAGTCTTGAAATGGCTTCTTCTGTAAATCCTTGGTTATAAGACTTTTCTATTCAGCTAGTCTTCAGTGGTTATTCAGGTCGATTGTACTATAATTTAGCTACAGTTCTGGTTTGGTCCTGGGAGGAGATGAGTGTAACTTCTATCTACTCCTTTGCCATCTTGGATCTCCACAAATATTCAGTTTGCAAGGGTTTTAGAAGACCCATGTGAGGGATGAGGAGCAGAGACCAGTATATATATTTTCTATTATCTCACAGTATCCAATTAAGAAAATTAATCACATGACAACTAATGCAAGTTGTGATCCTTGGTTGGATCCTGGGTCAGAGAAGTAAAAAATATTTCTGAGACATTTGGGAAAGTTTGAATATGAATTGTGTAGTAATTATTTTTGTATAGCAGATCATTCCAAAACATAGTGGCTTATAAGAATAATGCTCATTTAATTTCTCACAAGTTCTTTAGTCGGAGTAGCTAGGTTGGGCAGTTCTGACTCATCTTTTATGAAGTTGCACTAAGATGTTGCTGGGTATGTAGCCATCTAAAGAGTTAACATGGGCCCCGGATGGTGTGGCTGAGTGGATTGACCACCGGCCTGTGAACCAAAGGGTCGCTGGTTCGATTCCCAGTCAGGGTACATGCCTGGGTTGTAGGCCAGGTCCCCAGTAGAGGTGTGTGAGAAGCAACCACACACTGAAATTTCTCTCCCTTTCTTCCACTCTGTCTATAAATTAACAAATCTTTTAAAAAGAGAGTTAACATGGCTGCAGGATTCACTTCCAAGGGGATTCACTCAAATGGCTGTTAAGTTGGAGCCGGCAAGTTGGCTCCTTGCCGTGAGGCTGATTGGGCATCCTCACTACACGGCAGCTGGCTTCCCCTAGAATGAGCAATCCCAGAGACCAAGGTGGAAATTATAAGTCCCTTATGGCACAGTCTCAGAAACCACAAACCACCTCCTGCATCCTGTCGCTTGTGTGCATTACTTGAGCTGGCCCTGATTCGAAGAGGGAGGGCCCTGCGTAAGGGTATGAATTCTGTGAGGTGAGGACTGGGTGCCAGTTTGGAGGCCTGTTGGAACAGATTTTAGACTGGATAGCATATCATATTAAGTTTTTTAATGTGATTACCTATAATGCCCTTGTTACTTAAAAAAAATGTGTTAAGGTATTTAGGATGAAATGTCACAATATCCACAGTACACTGCCAAATGGTTGAGAAAAATAACCATAGACAAAATGAAAAATACCAAACACCATATATACATTTTATGTTGTTACACATGCATATATAATTTTATATACAGGGTTGGGCAAAAGTAGGTTTACAGTTTTCTGTATGGACAACAACCCAGTAATAAATAATAGTATAAAAATAAACTCTGTTTCATGTACTCACAACTGTAAACTTACTTTTACTTGCCCTCTGTGTGTGCACGTATACACATACATTGTGTATGTGTGTGTATATGATACACACACACACACAGGGGCCAGCAGAGTAACGCCTGCTTGGGTGTGGTCGGTAGGGTAATAACATGGGTGTAATAATTTATAGCTTTAATTTGAATGTTTCACCTAAAATGTCATATAGTGTGCTTGAGTGTGATATTGTTATGCTAGAAAATTACATGCTTATGATTTTGTAATAAAAAAGGGGTGTTATTTATGCCAGGCCCTGTATATATATATATATATATATATATACACACACAACAGCAAAAAACAAAATAAAACAAATTAGTATATAAATGTAGTTAACTAGAAAGAAATATTGCTGAAATATGATGATTGTTAAGGACAAAAATATTCATTAAAATTTATTAGTCGTGCTCAGGCCCTACCTTGGAGGGAGACAGGATGCATTTAAAAGACATGTATTTGCAAGAAAATTTGAATGTTCAGTGATGATACTAGGTTGCCCCTGTTTGTGAAATCTGAATCATAATTCCGAAGGTACTATTCAGAGTCAAATTGAAAAATTAAACTTCAGGCGTTTGTGTTTGGCACATAGTAGGCAATCCAAAGCAAAGTATTCAATACATTAAGAGCAGAATGATTCCTTTTTCTGATCTTTTTCGGGATAGGCAACTCCATAAACAAACATTAACACTCTCTTGGCCAAGGATGAAGACTGCGTAGTGAGAACAATCAAGAGCAGAAATGGGAGGGTGTGTGTCACAGCTCCTAAAGAAAACTGGCCTAGCCCTGGCTGGTGTGGCTCAGTGGATTGAGTGCCAGCCTGTGAACCAAAGGATCACTGGATCAATTCCCAGTCAGGGCACATGCCTGGGTTGCAGGCCAGTTCCCAGTACGGGATGCTCGAAAGGCAACCACACATTGGTGTTTCTCTCCCTTTCTCCCTCCTTCCTCTCTCTAAAAGTAAATAAATAAAACCTTTAAAAAGAAAAAGAAAACTGTCCCTCTCCTTGGAATATAGAGAGAAGCAAGGCCTGCTTTAGGAACAAGAGAGTATTATAATCACAGCGCACTAGTTTAATACTCTGTGGTCACCATCCTGAGATTTTTAATAATTTTATCTTTGCACTTGCATTTTACAACTCACGGTGATGCATCAGGGGCATGTGTGTGTCAGGAGAGGAGATAAGTGTGAGTGTCCATTTTTTGTTGATGTTCCATTTGCATAAAGAATTCTTTAAAAAATTTTTTTTAAAACAGAGGGAAAGGAGGGAGAAAGAGAGGGAGAGAAACATCAACATGTAGTTGCTTCCTACATGCCCCCTTCTGGGGACTTGGCCCACAACCCAGGCATGTGTTCTGACTGGGAATTGAACTGGTGACCCTTTGGTTCGCAGGCCGGCACTCAATCTACTGAGCCATGCCAGCCAGGGCTGCATAAAGAATTCTTGATATCTCATGAGCACTGAATTCCCAAGGAGACCCGATGATGCCTGGGAGTTCAGTAAGACTTGAGACAAGTACGAGGTGAGTTCCATCCATAAAGAAGGAAGGAGAGGAGAGAGGTCACTCACAGCCCTGAGAAACCATGGTTCCTGTTTAAACCAGAACTTAATTTAAATACATGCTGTAATGACACTCTAAATGTAAATGTTAGTTATTTAAAAATGAATAAAGAACTCTATCATATTCTTCCTTCATTCATGTTACTTCCCTGTGTTAGCCTACCACTAAGTCTAAAAGTGATGATGGAGAAAGAAAGGGAAAAATGGCAACCCAAGTTCGTCTTCCTTTCGAGTCCTTACTCATCAGTAAATGATAGGCAGAGTATTGGTAGAACGTGCATGCCTCAACAGGTGAAATAAAAGCAGTTGGGTTAGTTTTGTGCAGTATTTCCACTATTCTGGTAAAAACGAAATTACACACATGTTTGAGCTACAATATACAAATTGCCTAATTTCACTAATTCTGCATAGGAATTTAATGTTCATATTTTCATATAAAACAGACATTGCACAATAAAAGATGATAAAAAGTAAGCTGAAAATCTAAAATTTTACTTTTCCTTTACTTAGAATGACATTAAATAGCAAATTGAAAATGCCATGACAAGTCAAGAGAAGGAATAAAGCAGAAAGGATAAACTTTCTGTTTTAAAAGTGACTTCTGCAAGCTGTCTGTCAAGAAGCTTTTCTTGCCCGGGCTGGTGTGGCTCAGTGGATTGAGTGCCGGCCTGCAAACTAAAAGGCTACTTATTCAATCAATTCCCAATCAGGGCACCTGCCTGGATTGTGGGCTAGGTCCCCAGCTGGGGGCGTGTGAGAGGCAACTGATAGTTGTTTCTCTTCCTCTCTTTCTCCTTCCCTTCCCCTCTCTCTGCAAATAAAGAAAATCTTTTTAAAAAAAGACAGAGACACTTTTCTTAAAAGGGACCAGCCTTTCTCTCTACCCCTAAAAGCTCCGAACACGTTTCAATGTACAGAGTTGAGTACTTTCTCCTTCTGGCATCCTTTCCCTTTGATATTAGGTATTTGCTCCTTAACGACACCTCTGAGTGGAACAGCAGCTCCCAGCTTGAGAGGAGGCTGCTCTCTGCTCCCTACAGGCTCACACCAAGGCTCATCCAGACCGGGACAGTATGGCAAACACTGGTTAGACTCACTGCTTCAAAGTTCAACTACGCACAAAAGGTGCAGCGCAGCCTAGGGCAAGGTCCGTAAAGATAGATATCAACAGCCTTACCTTTCAGCGTCTTGATAGCCCTGAATCCTGGAGACATTTAGGTTTTGACCCCCATGGGGCAATTTTAGAGAGATAATGTTCCTTCTCTCGGCCACATGGCCTGTTGCCAGAGGGGCAACCAATCTATTTCCTCTCCAGAGCTTCCCAAGCAGCAAGCCCTGGGGAGGGAAAAAGCAGAGGATACATTTCACCTGGAAGGTCGCATGAGGGCAGATAGAAAGCCTCGGATGTGAAATCAGAGTCTCTTCTTATCAGTTGCGCAACCTTGGGCACGGCACTCTCCCCATCGAGGCCTCAGTTGCCTCACCTATAAAGCGATAACAACAATGCATATTTTGCCTGCCTCTTGAGGATGTTGTGAAAAGTAAACTGAGGTCATTTTATGGGAAAGTGTTTTTTAACAGTAAAAGCATGCCCAAAGTAATGCAGTTATTAAAGACGAAGGGCTTTGGAAAACACTTTCAAATTCATGTTTTCAGTCACTTAAATATTCATTAAGCACCTCCATAGGCCAGGCTCTAGACATCAGTGAACCAAACTGACAAATACCTTCTGTAGAGTTCGTAGCTTGTTAATCAAGGATAATAACAATGAAAAAGAAGTGGGAGTGAAGTTGCAGTTTTAACTGGATGGCGCGGCAGCCCGCGACAGTCGCGTCCCTGACAAACCGCACCGCCCTGCGTCTACACCCCTTGCAGTGGACTCAGCGGTTCCTGACTCGCTGTGGAGGAGCCTCGGCCCTCAGAGGCCGTGCAGCTGGCCTCTCACCCTTTAGGGAGATTCATGCTGCCTTGTGAAGAAGCCCAGACTAGACTGTACAAGAATGAGATACCCCATGAAGGCAGAGGCCCTGGCCCCGGGGTGTCGGGGGTAGTCTTACACCCTCTGGTCCCAGGTGAGCTGCTAAATGACTGCCCCTCGTAGATAACCCCGGGGAACCCAGCCAGCCCACGGAATTGTGAGAGATAATAATCAGTGTTTCAGAAAGGAGGCCAGAGAGAGAAAGCCTCTCTGTGAAGGTGGTATGTCAACAAGAACAGAAGAAGGAAGTTGTTACAGACTGGATGCTTGTGTCTTCCCCAAATTCCTATACTGAAGCCCTAACCCCCATGGGGCTGTATTTCAAGATGGGGCCTTTAAGGAAGTAATTGAGGTTAAACGAGGGCATGAGGATGCACCGAGAAAAGGCCATGTGAGGACATAACAAGAAGATGGTTATCTGCAAGCCAGGAAGAGAGTTCTCACCAGAAACCAAATAGACTAGAACCTTGATCTTGCTTGCCCTTCTATCCCCCAGACTGTGAGAGAATACGCACATGTCTACCCGACTATGGCATTTTGTTATGGCGGCCCCAGCTGGCCGAGACAGAAACCATGCAAATATCTGAGGGAGAAGGAACAGCAGAAGGAACAGCCCTGCAAAGACCCTGAAGTGCAGGCAAGCTGGGGTGTGTGATGCTGGACCCTGGGAAGTACACGCAGAAGTGGGGGCATGGGGTCAGAGTGGTAAGAGGGGTGCAAGTCAGTAGGTCCTCTAAGGACTTTGTTTTTCACTCTAAATCAAAAGCAAAAGTCTGTGTAGGGTTTTGAGGGGTGGAGTGACATGTTTTCAAAGGACACGATTTCAGTAATACTTGACTTTTATGTAATGATGAACACGTGTTACTTTTGTAATCAGAAAAAAACACATCAGAACACTTAGAAAACTATATAAGAATAAGCAAACAAAGAGATGCTGTATCCTTTAATGCCAATACGTGGGCACGGGGGGTGGGGGGAGGGAGAGAGGACTCAAAGGGTAGGGGGCAGGTAATGGAGCTGACTGGAAGGGCGGGCTTCAACATGCCGTAACCAGTGGATTCTTGAAGACCTGTAGTGCTTTCTGTCTGTGCTCACACTGGTAATTGCACCTCTGTGGGACCCTGCCTGGACAGAGATCAGGGTGGGGAGCAGAAGGTGCAGCAAAAACAGAATACAAAGCATGGATTGAATTCTTCTGAGTAGGATTCAAGTATATCGGATTTACCCCAGCACTTAGCACATTGCCCAGTTTCTATAAGGCCGGAGCAGGATTATTTCTTGAAGAAATGAATGAGTTGACTTGAGTAATCTCCCTGTTATTCTGCACCCAAATCTTCCCATGGTCATTTCCCCTTCTTTGTTGGCACAACTGAATTCTAAATGGAATCTTTCCAAGAATGCACAGAGTGGAAGGTTGGTCCCTGAAGTAACAAACCAGCAAAAGTCTGCTGTATTGAAGCCCTGCATATGTCATGGTCTGTTTCTGTTGTTAAAAGTGTAATAACTTGAGCTGAACTGCGAGTCCAGTGGAGATCTCACAGGTTCTCAGATAACCGTGTCCACCTCATCGTTGTTCATGCCTCGGTATGGGGCGCTGGGACTGGCTGAGTTAAAAGTTGTTTGTTATTGAAACCAGGAAAGTCGGCGTTCGTGCTCTCAGTCACCACCAGAACAACAAGCAGAGACAGGGACTGGATCTTTATGGGTGCTTTATTCAGGCGGCCGGCGATCTGAGAAGATGACAGGTGTGTACCCTAATGGACTGTCTTACATTTCATCTCAAGCCAGCTTTCTTTTATAGGGAGGGGAAAGTATAGGTAAGGGGTTTGGAATTCAGGGAAGAGTTTAATCAGATAAAAGCTGCAGTGCAACATTTGTGGTGGCGGTGATTCTTTATCTGTGTCCTGGGCGGCAGGATGTCTCTCCCTGGAGCACAATGGCTCAGGTACCATCTTGATTGCTTACAGTCCCCTGGGGGGCACAGAGGTCAAATTGCTTGTGGTCTCCTGGAATCAGGGTGAGCCATACTTCAGTTCCTGAAATAATAGCTTTTTACATGCATTCATTACTAAGCTTATTAACTATTATTTAAAACTGAAATTTCCAACTCATGAATTCCCCCATTATTATTTTGTAAAAGCTCTAGTCACTTTTATTTATTTTTAGGTTGGCAAAGGGGTAGATGAGTAAACAGAGATGCTCAATGCAAGCCTGGATGGAAGTCACTTTTTAAATAAGGATTTTGTTTAAGGTGCAAGTGCCTTTGCTCTGACCAACTGATGCATTTCCTAAGCACTGTGTATACCTACCGTTTTTCTGAGCCGAAGAACAGCTAACTGACCCTGATGAACAGAAGGAAAGGTTCTTTCTGTTTTGCAAGTGATCCTCCCCTTGGTCATAAATTAGGCATGTTTGCATCAGGTATTTTAATAATAAGGCACACACACAAATATATATTCATATTTGAGATGAATTCTTTAAAGGAAGCAATGACCACCCATTTGTGATCACAGAGATGATTTTTCATCTTCTTGGATAGATTAGAAAAGGTTGGATACTTTCAGCTCCAGTAACCAGTCTTAGAACAAGTTTCAAATTAAGCGAATAGAAATACAAAATCCTGATCAGCCCAGGCAAGGGTGGCAGAATACACCATTCCAAAATATGACACTTGAGTATAAGGATTATTTTAAGCTGAACGGAACTGAGAAAAAGCAGATACAAGAAAAGTTCTCTGCCCGCCTCCGTTTGCCCAGAAGCAGGATGTAAGTTTGCAAAGGTGTCCTGTGTCTCCTCTCTACCAAAAACAACAGGAGTTCATCACAGCAGACAACTGCGGACACTGCAGACAATTCTGCCCTCTTACCGGCTCAGAGGAAGCACCAGAGGAATCTATGAAAGAAACTTTGCTAAACTCACTCTTATCTACCATTAGTTTCCCCATATATTTACCTTTCCGTGATTTGCCACCCCAGAAAACCTCAAAGTCCTTTTGTCTAGTCACCCCTCTAAATATTTATTTATTTATTAATATGATATCACAGCCCAAGTTCTGACCACCCTTCTGAATCACTCATTTCTGGGTGTTTCCATGTGCATGTACAATACACTTGTTAAGAAACTTCTGTTTGTTTTTCTCTTGCTGATGTCTTTTGTCAGTCTGAATCACAAGGCCTTCTCAATGAACGTAATATGGGCGGAGGGAAAATAATTTTCTTTCCCTCTCCTATACCAGTAGCCGATTCCTATTCCCTTGCACAGCGAGAATAGTCAATGTTTTTATTGAGAATCTAATAAACTGACCCAAGACAGAGTTGTCTGCAGCTCTTGTTTGGAAATCTGTCTTCAGGTCTTCGGCCAGCTGGGTCATTGGGCCTGATCCAAGTTTTGAGAACTACTTAGAAACCTTCATAACCAACCAAAGAGGGTTCTTAATAATACAAAGTCTGGTTGCTTTGATTTACTAAGCAAAATAAACAAATTGATGAATGTATGGAATGCTGCCCGTGAGACACCAAGTCTGCAACGACGCGGCTTTGCAGGTGTTCGAAAGGAGAGGAAGGCACACTTGAGTCCCTACCTGGGTGGCGCTCCTTCCCCCTGGCTCCTGCACAACCTCACATTTAACCAGTTTCAGTTTCCCATCTGGTTTTTTGGCTATAGACACATCTCTGAGTTGCTTTAGAAACAGTAATGAAAACAAATGAAACGAATTAAACACTCAATACGGTAGACACTGTGGCGAGTGCTTCAGGTAGGTGGCCTCGCTGAGTGCCGGCTGCTGCGCTCCGCCCTTCACCCCACCCACGCAAGGGGGACTTTGCAGTGAGGCACTTTGGGTGGCTTGAACCTTCTTAGCTGCTTCTCACTCTGCAGCTTCTCAGTCCTGGTGACAAGAAGAGCAGGTGGTGGAATTGTTGGCAGGAGGCTCTGTTTATACGCAGGGAATCAAGTCTGAGGCCAAGAACATCAATTTAATTTCATATGATTAAGAGAATTTTAGCAAGAACGGTATGAGTAGTTAACTTACTACCTCTTGTAATTAATGTCCCCCAGAGTAACAGACACGGGCCCTGATTCGTTGCAACTGAGCACACATGTCATTTACCATGTCTTCAGCTCTGGCTGGTGGAAGGACTGAGGCCATACTTAGAATGTGTCACTGGGCTAATTTTATTCCGTAAATAATAGAGTAACTGTTTACATTTTAAAACATCCCTGCCTTTTTTGCCAGGCCTCCTCTGAGCTTCTGGTTGCTCCATCCGCAGAGTTTCTTGGTCCCTGCTGACCCCAAGTTTAGTCCTAGCGCATGAGACGGTTCTTCTGTTTATATCGACTGTAGGAGTTGTGTTATCTGCTAAAGAAGCTCCACTCACTGTTACAAGGGGTCAAAGATATAAAACAAACATGAGTGTTTTTTTAAAGGACAAGTTATATTTTGGTTAAAATTTACTCCACCAAATAGCTCTGACTTTAGGTAAAGTGAAAAAGGAAGGAAGGCCAAAAGAAAAAAAAGAAAAGAAAAGAAAAAAGAAATCAAAACATTCTGATTCTGGAGGTTCTGAAATGCAAATCAGGAGGTGCAGGAGTAGAAAGGTACTGGCAGGGGGTGGGAATGTTAGTTTGCTCAACTTTCTTCATTCTTTTCTTCTCATCAGTTTTTTCCATGCAAAACTGGTTTTTTCTTCTTCTCCCCACCGACCACAAATATCTGACTCTTGTCCTAGTTCAGATGGTGGAGTCAGTGACCGTCAACAGAAGAAAGAGATCCAGTAAAAATAAAGGTCAGGATGGTGCAGGCGCCAGAGCCGCCTGGGTTGCTAACAGCTCGGGAATCTGTTTGAAAGGCCATGCTGGAAAGAAAAGTCACATCTGCCTGGAGGGCCCGCAAATGTCACAGTGCTCTGCACTGCACCCACTGCTCTGGACCTGTTGAATGTCACTCTCCACCACATTTACTCTGCATCAGATGGTTGGGATAGAGCTTTCTCATTTCCGAGCAAATGACCGTGAGCAGAGGCGGTCACGCCTTGAACATTTAGCGAAGGGAAATAATTGCATTACCTTGGGCGGAGTGCCCTTTCATGACTGTCAGGCAGCCTAAGAGAGGAAACAAGTCGTAACACTAGGCACAGATGCCGAAACACATCAAAAACTTATTAATGCTAAAGAACAAAGGAAAATCCTAGCTTGGGGCAGATTTATGTAACTGGTTGTCAACACAGATTTCAAAACCTCTTTCTGAATTGCTGACAGTCTGATGGAAGAGCACAATTCTGGTGGGAGGCATGTCTGAGTCTGAGGTTGAATCTGCTGCTTACAACGTGGAACCAGAGACAAGTTGTCCTGACTCACAGTGTGTTCAACTCTTAAATGGGGGTATTACCTTTCCTTTAGCAGTCTTCTGAGGATGGATTAAATATACACACTAACCGACTCAGCAGTGCCCCCATTTCCTGCTGCCTAGGTGACCTTGGGCAGATTGCCTGACCTGTTTCATGTGTAATATGGGGGTAATTCACACCTTCTAGGTCTGCGGTGACAATGTTAACTCCGAGAAAGTCCAGTGCCTCTCTCACACAACCTGAACTCTTTCATCGTTCAATGCACTTCCTAAAGTCTTCTCCCACCTTCACAAATAGAAACCTGATACAGAATCCCCTAAAAAATAGCACTAACAGCTAATAAGTGGAAGGTGTAGCCTTGAATATGCATCAGCTACGTCTCAGGCAGAGATGAAAACCAAGGTCTTCAACTGAATTTCCTGCCTACTGTGGTGACGGATTAATAGCCAACTGTATTTAGGCACCGTCTCTCTCCAGGTACCTTAAGCACAATGCTGACATAACCTCACAAGGTCCGGGTTGGGGGGCGGGGGTGGGCAGAAGGTTTTGAGTGATTTAATCACCGCCTTCAAAAAGATGAAGGGTTAGAATCTGGGTGGCGACCAGCTGTCTCCACCACAACCAAAGCCAAGTGAAGAGCCAGTCTATGTTGCAGGCGAGATTTGGGCTAAACCCCTGGAGATACATCTTGAAAAGGTTTCTATCTGAGTGGTCCTTTACTTTAAAGCACTGAATTATGTACTGTTTACTTTGCCACTGGCATACTGAGATATATTTCCTTACAGTATTTATACAGTGTGGCTTGACACCTGGGTGACTCCTTCGGGTGCTTGCTCCCCAGAAACGACCCCGTCACGCAGGGCCATTTGGCAGTTTCCCAGGGACATTCTGAAAAGGCTCCAAATGAGCAGGTTATGCCATGGCTGAGTGAGCTTTCAGCAGCTAACGCAGACCCAAGCTGAAGGTTAAACAGCAAAGGGGGTTGTTTAGTTACCCAGGCTTGCGAAGGGTGTCTCCGGCCCAGCCGGAGAGTCACTAAAGCAGTTACAGGACCTTCGAAACCTCAGGCTCCCGGGAAAATGATGTACAGGGTCAGGCACAAATAACACCCTTCATTATAAAATTTATTATTTTTAATTGTTGTCAAGTACGGTTGTCTATTTACCCTACCTCAGCCCCCAGCCCCACCCAGCCCCACCTCCCACCCTCAATCCTACCCACTTTGGCTTTGTCCATGTGTCCTTTATACGTGTTCCTTGGTGGCCCTCCCTGTTTTCCTCCATTACCCCTCTTCCTCCCTCCCCTCTGGTTACTGTCAGTTTGTTCTTTAATTCCATGTTTCTGGTTACATTTTGCTTGCTTGTTTTGTTGATTAGGTTCCACTTGTAAGTGAGATCATTACGGTATTTGTCTTTCATCGTCTGACTTATTTCACTTAGCATAATATTCTCCATTTCACTGTTGTGAAATCTTTTATTACAAAACCATAAGCTTGTATGTAATTTTGTAACAGCATCACACTCAAGCACATCATATGACATTTTAGGTGAAATGTTCAATTTAAGATGATAAATTATTACACCCATATTATTACCCTACCAACCACACTCAAGCAGGTGTTACTTCTGCTGGACCCTGTGACTACCCCCTCCGAGCAGTGGACGCTGGCAGTCTATCACCCCTTCTTCCTTGTGCTTGCCATGGTGTTAGTCTGGTTGCCAGCAGGAGCAAACAGGGGTAGAGGCACATGGACATTGATAGAAGCCACAAGAACCAGCAAAACCCCAATTCCTCGCCGACTGGAACCACGCAAGAGGCTGGTGGCAGAAGCCAATGGAGGTAAAAAAACTGGCCATCAGCACCACCCTCCTCCCAGCTCCTGAAGACGACCAGATGATGACCAGCTGATTTGTTGGTAGATGTGTTCTACAGGACAATGCTTCTCAAAGTTTAACTTGCCTGTAAATTACCTGCATATCATCTTGTTAGAATATAGTTCTGGGGAGGGATATAAGATGCTCCATTTCTAAGAAACTTCCAGACACTGTCCCCACGGATCAGTTGGGGAAGTAAGATCTCTAGCATTTGCTGCATACATCAGGGCCCCCTCACCAATAGATGCTTAGGTAAGAATTTATGCCCATTTTATGTAACCTTGCTCCTCTAGGCTGTTGGGAGCCAGGCTTCCGTTCTGCTGCTGGGCCATGCCTGGCCCCGATGGTCTAGACTGGATTCATTTCTTCGTCTGCAGTTTAACAAGCAGGAGCAGAGCAGCAGGCGGCATGCTCTTACCTTTAAGGTCCAGATACAGAAATGGCACATTCCACTTCTATCGCCCCTCTTCTGGCTAGAATGTACTCGCATGACCACACCCAGCCCCGAGTAATGTTTTACTTTACACGTTTTTTACTCCGTGTTCCTAAGTGTCCACTGAGAGAGAACGCCTGTCAGGTGAGATGACACGAGTCTCTGACAGTTGAGGTTAAAAAATGTCATCGTGGAAAGTTGTGAGTACTTACTGCCAGGCACAGCCACTTCAACAAATCACCCCATCCAATCTTCCCAAAACGTGCCATTGGTAGAACACTATTTTTATTCCTGTTTACAGATGAAACAGGTGTAGAGAAGCAGCTTGTTTCGGTCAACAGCTGAGGCAGAAGCAGGATTCAAATCCAGGCACTCCTGTTCCACAGCCTGGACTCTTCGGAGTAAAGAAAGCACGGAGAGAGACACGCAGGCAGTCTGCACCAGCCACAGCCCCACAGGAGGAGGCGGGGAGTAGATTCACAGTGGACTGTGAATCTATGAGGCAACGCCTGCAGGACTAAGCAGAAAATCCCGTGCACTCGACAACAATGCCTTACCTGGGACAATTTATACATTGTATTTCCAGAGGCTGAAGGATGAAGACAGGAAAGCTACTCTTCAGAGTTTTAAGACTTGTGAGCCAAGAGGCTCCTTCCCCACGCTGGCAGCGTGGCTGTCAGCCCAGGCTGGGCCAGACCTGAGGCACAGCTCTGCGGCCGGAGGCTCTTCTGCCCCCTCCCCCAGCCAGACCCCGCTCCAAGCACCTCGTGCACTTGTCCTAGGAGAGCCACAGCTGGCCGGGACCAGAAGGGGCCACTTCTTTTGTGTCGCAGTCACAAGTTAGAGGACATTTGAAAACTGTCTTCCAGGGTTTCTTTACCCCCCTTCTTCTTTTCATGAAAGGGGCTTTTTGTTAGTACAGCCTTTGTTTGGGGATTCAGTTGATAAAGGGACCATTTTATTGGAATGAATTACTGACGCAACTGGTGCCAGAAATCTTAGGGAGAGGGCAGCACCCTGGCTTCTGTTCAGCAAGGTGAATGGAAACAGCTATCGGGCGTAGGTCTCAAGGGCACTTTGGCATCTGCTGCCATCAGCAACTTGGGAGTTTACTTGCTGGTTGAAATGGAGTCCAGGGCGGGTAGTCAGGGAAAGTACTAGCAATTTTAATACAACATGACTTTTTCCTTCATTTATGAAAAATGTCAAATGGTCAAGACTAGGCCAGGGCTTATACAGAACAAGCTCTTTCTACCTATTGCATCACCACTACTGAGAATGGGGTAATCATCTCATCCATCTGAACCCCCCAAAACCCCTCTGCTGAGCCAAGTGAATGCTAGTGAAAAAAAAGTTAAACAGGCAAAGTAAACTAGATTCTGACTGTGGTGCCCTCCCCCACACAGCACATTTAAAGGTACTTTAGAGTAATTCTTCTTCAGATGGTCCTCAAGGGACTTTGAAAAAAACTGAAGCCAAAACTCGGACATTCTAACTTGTGTTCCCATGTCTGGTGCGTGCGGGGCCAATGCAAACTTGTGAAAATGCATGGGTGTAGTGTATTGGGGCCCATAATCTAATCTGCTGTTTTGCTGAGACTCCTGGACCCAGGGCATTTAAAGTCTGTTAGATGAATCAGCATTTCTTAGGAAACTGCTTTTATAATATTGCTAGTTGCAAACAGTGGCATGGAATGCAGCATTTAAATCAATTGACCATGAACTCTTCAGAGTTCAAGGAAATCATTAGGGGGCTGATAAGGACAATAAGCGTCTGCGTAAGAGAAAAGGTAACCCTTGACATCGTTTGGAGGCATGTAACACCAATCAGTTCTAAGTGACTGAACCCCAAGTACTGATTTAAAAACAGATGTCCAGAGGCAGCCGACAGTGCTTAGGCTTTGGGAGTGCTCACCACTTGTACCCGTCAAAACAACATGCACTTGTTGTAAGAAAGGAAGACAAGTTTCCTATTTTGTAAAGCAAGGATCATAAAGTCTGGCCTCTTCTATCTCACAAGCAAGAGGACACAGCACCCTTCTAAAAACGCTGTACCAGTTTCTGGTGGCGGTGTTACTAAGCAGGGTGAACAGTGTCCTACACAGCTGGTGGGAGGGCAATGTCCAGGAGCGTTTAGTGTTTATAGGCTGAGTCTGTTACTGCAAAACTTCCCTGAAGGCCCTCTGCAAGCCTGACCCCATCCCAGCCATTATTCATTCACACAGATTCTGTACACCTTCGGTATTACAGTTGCAACCAATCATTTTTATTACGTATCTCCCCAGTTTGCTATAGAGCACCATGCAGCCAAGTGGAACTCGCAGTTCTTTGAACTGCCAAGGCGCATGGTAGGTGCACAACCGACGCTGTCATTATATTAATGAATGCTGATAGAAATGGAAGATACACACATGGGAGAATTTGCTTACCCCCCAAACTTGCCCTTCTGATTTCCTAAACGTGGGCTTTTCTAATCCTTTCCTCCACCTCAAATCTTTTAAGAGGCGAGGGGGTGGCCAGGATGCTGGAGCCGGGGTCAGCTCCTAATTGAGCCACAGTGCCACAGGCTTTCCGACTGGAGATAATCCTCTGAGTACTTACAAGCTGCAGAGCAGGCAAAAGTTCACTACCACTTGCAACAGGCCAGTACCTCCGGAGTTCAGTTCTCAGGAAGAAAAGCAAGGATGTGAGTTCATCTTTCCACATTCTCTGAAAAACCCTTCAAACCATAATAAGGTGTGGCAAGAGTGTGTCCAGTGTTTCATTCAGTGAACCGAGTCTTACATAGAGAGGACACAACTGTACTCTGTCATCCAGCGTGCCAAACACGTCGCTTCTCTTGGAAAAACAATCCCATAGAAAGGCCTATGAAAGCCTTGCCAAGCAGTATCTAAACAGGCGGCAGGGAATTTTTTTGATTTTCTGAGATGGATTTAGACACTCTGTAGGTTAGATAAAGAAGGAAAACCATCATCTAAAATGGACATTCTGCCAGCATTTCCCCGGACATGACCCCCGCCTAGTTGCAGACAAACAGAGGAAATACAGCCTGTCATGAAAATGAGTAGGGGAAGTTAGGAGTTTTCCAACGAACTGTAAGTCCTTCCCGCCCCCTCCCCAGCAGTGAAAACAGGGCAGGACATTAAATAATACTTGCTTTGATTTTGTGTTATCTTTCAAAAGGTGATAGTGGAAGGTTGTTAATCATTAAGCCATTAAAAATTTTATGTTGGTTGTAATCAGATACGTTTATTTTTTAAAAACATTTTCTATTTATTGGTAACCCTAGATTATTAGTAGAAAAATGCACCATATAATCATAACTCCAGACGATGGAAAAACAGCTGTTATTAAAAGGAATGCTACTTTCTATTATTTTTGTCATTATTTATTCTTTAAAAACAAACAGAAACCCCAACAAACTACACACCTTTACTGCATTTCAGATCTTTAAGAGTGTAAAATCTATAAACTGGGATTCTCAGAAGCAGCAGTACCAGTCAAATATTATAAGAAGTGCTTATTTGAGGTGCTTTAAATTAAAATAGGAAAGAAATCCATATTTCAGCAAATCTAAATTTACAAGTTTAGACCTGTTGATGTGTCTTTGTCTTTAGTGGTCTGGGTTAAAGTGATATTGCACCAATTAAGCAAAGTAAATCAAGACACCTCAAAAAAGGTGATATAGTAAGAAAATGTCAATTTAATCATTTACTTTAGCAGGCAAGCAATTTGTAAACATTCAGTAGCGGCAGCATCCAAGTTACAAACAATTTAAAAAGAAACCAAGATTAGTGATTATAATTTTTGCTTCCCTTTCCCCCAGAAGAAAAAAAAAGAAAAGATTTGGAAATGAATGACTTAAAACACTACAAACATTGAACATTCAGTTATGTCTTCTATCAGCCGTCTATGCATCCTTTCCGTGTTTTATTTTTAAAGATGTGTCTACTCCTAAAACGCATTATTTTGCAATAACTTGTACGTGAGCACTTGCAATCTAGGAAGCTGTTCTGGCACATGGATGTGCACGGATTCTCTCAGTTTAAATCCCATTTGCAAAGGGAACATTTATGTCTTGATTCAATGCTTCTTTGACTTCGAGCGGCAGGGTGTCAAAAAGGTGGTCTTCCACAACAAGCCCGCTTTTCTTGAGCAGGCGACACTGGCCCAGCTGGGCTGGCAGGCGGTCCAAGCAGTTGCCCTTCAGCTCCAGCTGGGTAAGCTGGGAGAGCTGACCAATTTTGTCTGGGAGGGAGGAGATGCAGTTTTGCCCCACATTCAAAGTCCTCAACTTAACGCATTTAAACAATTGTTTTGGCAGAATGTCTACTTTGTTCCCAGTGATATGCAAATGCTGCAGGTTCTGAAGCAATGCTATTTCTATTGGAATCATTGAAATGTTGTTGTAGCTTACATCTAAGCATCTGAGTTTCTGTAAACTAAACACTGCCACTGGTAAGGATTCGAGCTTGTTGTTGGAGAAATAAAGCGACTCCAAGTTTTTGACGTGGGTAATGGAAGGAGGAATGGTAACAATTTTATTATGCCATAATTTTAAACAAGTGAGCCGTTTTAAATGCTGGAAACTAATGATTTCTTCAATTGTGCGTATGTTGTTTGATTTTAAATCCAGTTCCTGTAAGTTGGAGAGGCTGAAAATTGCATGTGGAATTCTCTCCAGCTCACAGTTCTGGAGTTCGAGCTCGGCGACATTCATCATTTTCTTAAGGCTGTTCAGTACCAAGAGTTTGGTGCCGTCATTATGAATGACTAACTTTGTCAGATGCGGAGCCACATCTGTGATGTTGGAGGGGACTTTGGTCAAATTGCTCTTCACGTGGAGAATCTTAAGGTGCCGCAACTCTCGGAGAGACTCAAGTCCTATCATCTTATTGTTTTCAGAGTTCAAATTGCCTATCAAGTACAGCTCTCGAAGGTTTTTGAGCAAATAGACCCAGGCAGGAATTTCAGCCACGTCGGTGAACTTTACGTGAAGGCATCTCAAGTGATCTCGGAGAAAGCTAAAAGCAGTCTGTTCCACTTTTGCAGGGCAGTGGCAGAGGTGAAGCTCTTGGAGATTAGTCATCTGAGAAATCTTAGCAGGGATTTTAGCTTCTGGAATCAGTTCAAGTTTTAGCACATCCAGGTCTGTGAGGTCAAAGACAGCATCGGGCACACCCGAAAGCATGAACAGGTGCAGTTCCTGCTTGTCCTGGGCGTTGCGTGACACGTGCTGCCTGAGTTTTTCAAATGTCCACTCGTGGTTCAAACTAATTTCCCTAAGTTTATTTTCACTGACTTCTGACAAAAACACACCAAAACGCTTGGAGTACAGCTGGTCATACTGGTCTACCATGTGTAGAAGGAACGCAAAGTCGTTTTTGACGTCTGGAATGTCGCTGAAACTGCTCTCTTCTCTGACCTTTTCAAAAGAATATTCCTTCAAAGGTATCCTGAACAGCCAGAAGAGAGTGTAGAGGCAGATAAAACCGTACACGCAGATAATGGATATGTAACTGATGAGAAGCTTTTTCAGCATATAAGCCATGTTGTGGGTGCACTCAAACACCTCATAACCAGTCAGGTGCTCAACTTTCGGCTTGCAGACATGTTCAAAGCTGATTGCGTTGACGAAGTTTGCCGTATAGCAGAGAATAAAAATGAACTTGGCAGTTTTGACAACTGTTTGGACCACATAGAGTTTATAGATTAAGTCACTGTCTTCCACGTGGGCACGGAACTTCCTCACTTTCTCAAACAGGGCTTTGGCCTGTTCTCCGTCCTTTTTATCCAGGATGGTCATGCTGGGGACTTCGACCACGGGCTTCTCAGCTGAGAATCTGAAGCCACTTTTGCTGATCATTGGGGTACTGGCGCTGGGGCTCCCCTCATCGCTGCTGGTCGACACGTGCTTTGGTAGAGTCTGGGCACCTGTTATTCTCTGCTTGTTTTCCTCCGAGTCTTCACACGCTGTCTCGGACAACGCTTTCGTAGTCCAAGGAGATTCGAAGCACTTTCCTAATATTGAAACAAAATGTTCTACTTTTGAGCATGTTTTGGGATATTTGAACCAAAAGTTGCTACTGACCATAAGAATAATAGTATGTATAAGAGCAAGGTACGGAAAGTACTTAGAATACCACGGAAGGGCCAGATGGTAACACATCTGATTAATAAATACATATTGCTGAAAATCCAAGTTTGTTTTTCGGCCTGTTGGATCCTTCTTCTCTTTCTTTGCCTCCTGATTTGGAACTGTGGAATCTGGGTGAGGATATGTGGCTCTGAGAGGTATGTCAGGTGTCACAGCAGAGGTGTCAAAGGAAATGTCACTTGTCGCCTGCCCATGTTGATCTTGGTCGGTGGCTGCCTCCATCTTCGGGATGTTGGTGGTCACGTCGGCATTTCCTGGTGGTGTGTGTGCCTTTGAATTTACAGGGGATGGCAATACTGGCAAGCAGACCACCTGATCTTTGGTAAGTTGCATGGTTCCCGCGAAGATGGCTACCATCAGCATAATGACAGCCAGGTAATCCATAAACACGTCCCACCATGGCTTCAGGATTCGGTAAGTTGGCTGGATGTCATTAAGTGAAGCAACTTCCGCAAGGGTAAACATTCCTGGAAAACAAGTAAACAAATGACATGATTACAGAGATGTAAGTGAAAGCATCAAATGTTTAGAAAAAACATTTACTTGTTCCAAACTAAGTTTTCTCATCCTTTTATCCAAGACAGATATGGTAGGAAAAAAACTGACTACAAACTGACTACTAAAAGGTACATCACTGAGAAAAGTGGTGATTTCTTATAGTAGCTTTTTTTTCTCCTAGCCCAAGAGGAAGAAAAAAAAGGGTGGGAAATAGACTACCTTCAAGGTTAAGATATAATGATAGTCTTCACAAGGTCTATGGTGGTTAGAGTAGAAAGCAGGGAGTAGAAATTTGAGACCTACTTTTCTTAGGAGGCAGAGTTGAAAGACCTGTAACTCACTGGACCTCAAAGAGCGATATGAGAACAGGATGGTGTCCGTTGTGGACTGGACTGATTTAAGGTTGAGACAGCAGTTTTGAGGTAGAGGGGTGGGATGACTTTTATTTTGTACAAGCCAAAATTGAAGACTCTGTGTATACCATCAAACTCTGCACAGCCTGTGTCCCAGCCCTGGACCTGCCACTTACACACGGTGCGATTCTCCAAGCCCGATATTTTTCATCTGTAGCTTGGGGATGATGACTTCTAAATGGGTTGTTGGAAAGCTTAAATAAGACACGATTGTGAAGCTCTTGGCACAACACACAGCCACAGGTATTTGTTAGAGCTAACGCTCTCATGACTGTGGTGGAAATGCCTCACAGATGGTTGAAATTAAGGGTCTGGAGTGGAGAGGAGTCTCAGTCTACCTACTGCGCATTTACCAATACATGTAGCTCAAACTCTGGCCCTTGATGGAGCACTGATGGAAAACGTGGAATGAGAAGAGGGCCGAAGACACAGGTGGGCACAGAATGATCGATGATGGCAGTAAGTTAGGACCAATGAGACCTTTGATCCCTGCCAAAACTGATGACCCCAGCTTTGAAGAGGATCCCGGTGCCAGGACACTAAAAACTGTGGGCACCATTCACCAACAGCCAGCAGCTTTACTGGCCTAAAACTAGTTGTAACATAGCACAAGGACAGTCATTCTGAAAGTAACCAAAAAAACACAACATCTATAGTAGCAAGTAAAAGGAATGGGCTTCTGTCATCACGGGTGGGAAACAAACGTAATCTTCCTGAAGGAGGACATTTCAGCTTCCTGAAAAGTAAGAGTACCACCTTCTGCTCTCAGGAGGTTCTCAGGTTCCAACAGTCATATATAAAATGACTGATAAAACTAGCAAAAAACGAAAAGATGTGTGCCTAAGGTTCTGGAAAAGTATTTTTTTAAAAAGGCTGCAGGATGGGTTTCTATTTCTGCGTGCAACGGTCGCCCTGAGTGCCGTGTTGAAAATGATTCTGGGGCTAGCTCTGGCTTCAGCGGGAGGCAGAATTGTGACTGACTACTGGTGTCCCCCCCCCCCCGGCATGACAAAACGGAGACTGGTGGCCTGAGTGCTTTTCTGCTTGTCCTCTCTGTGTTAGGTGATGTCTCCCAAAGCAGGGACCATGTCTTACTTTCGGAAACTCTCCCACACAACTNGGGCTTCTGTCATCACGGGTGGGAAACAAACGTAATCTTCCTGAAGGAGGACATTTCAGCTTCCTGAAAAGTAAGAGTACCACCTTCTGCTCTCAGGAGGTTCTCGGGTTCCAACAGTCATATACAAAATGACTGATAGAACTAGCAAAAAACGAAAAGATGTGTGCCTAAGGTTCTGGAAAAGTATTTTTTTTAAAAAGGCTGCAGGATGGGTTTCTATTTCTGCGTGCAACGGTCGCCCTGAGTGCCGTGTTGAAAATGATTCTGGGGCTGGCTCTGGCTTCAGCGGGAGGCAGAATTGTGACTGACTACTGGTGTCCCCCCCGGGCATGACAAAACGGAGACTGGTGGCCTGAGTGCTTTTCTGCTTGTCCTCTCTGTGTTAGGTGATGTCTCCCAAAGCAGGGACCATGTCTTACTTTCGGAAACTCTCCCACACAACTAGTACTGAACAGAGCAGGTGCACGGTATTTCTTAATAAAAGACAACAATTATCTACTTCATTGTAAGAGCAATTCTCATGATAGTTTTTTTTAAAAAAATAGTGAAATATAATCTTTCATGTAACCAGGTAAACACAAGCCCAAGAAGTCCAATCACATTTAAAATACTGAGTCGTACTCGTATTTTGTGGAAATTGCTAGAAATCCCATCTCCAGACTTCAGAGCTTATATATGAGATGCCTGGCACCCAGACTCTGTGAAAGATTACTAAGGGAGTGAGAAAGGGAGAAAGTAGGTAACATCCCCACAGCAATCTTGTTTGTGTGTGTGGCCTGGGAATTCAAGCAGGAAGCAAGGCTGTTGGAGTGCACGGTGGGCCCAACTCAAGGAGGCACCGTTCAGCCACCCGCATGTGAGCTCTTTGGCCCCTTCTGGAAGCACAGACACAGCAGCGCCCCGCCAGAGGCCAGAGTGGCTCCTGCTTCATGTACGGAGACTGGAGAACATACCCCACACAGGTTTATTCCTGGCAAAAAATTTTGTATGGTTACAGCAGGGACCACAGTTTTAAAGGTCCATCAATATGGGTAATAGAAAAAAGTTTTGGTTTTTGTTTCCCACCCCCCCCCCCCCCCCCCCGCCACATAACACTTCTAATAGAATTTTTCTTTACTCTTCAAACAGCTGTATTGGGCTCTAAAGGAGCCAGGGTGTTTGGGGGTGAGGACTGAGGGAACAAGGAATTTTGAAAGTCACTGTACTGAGAATGTTGGTTAGCTGTCTTTTAAGCCTTGATTATTACAACTGCTTTCTCTGCCTCCAGTCTTAATCTCCTTCACTCCACCTTCCACCCTGCTACCTGGCCTTTGGTGAGAATCCCTCTCCTCTCCAGACATTCTGTGCTCTGGTGGATTATTTCTTCCACTTTCTCCAACCAGCTATTCTTCCTGTGTTTAGCTCCTCCTACACATGGTTTCCTCTACCTGGAACACTCCCTCCCCACACTCCTCCATGAGGCTATTGGGTGTCTGTCGCATTTCCCACCATGCCCCCCCGGCCCCCGTCTGGGCGAGGTGCTTTTCTGACGTGCTCTCATCGGACCCTGTACCTCCACCTTTCACAGCCCTTATCACACTGTGGTAGAGCCAACTGTGAACTGGTCTGGTCCCCCACTACATTATAAATTCAACGAGGACAGGGACCATCTTCCTTACTGCTAAGGAGCAATGCCTAACACAATCAATGAAGGAGTGTATGAATTACTGACAGTCATCAGCAGCAGCACCAAAATTTCTCAAGAACATTTATTAACTGTCTCCATATGGCATCGGGCAGAAGAGCACTTTTTCTTAAACTTAACTAGCACCACAAAGCAACCTGGGCCAATGCAAGAATGAAAGCCCCAAGCTAGGCCTCAGCACACAAATAAACAGCTCTAGGACCCCACAGCAAAGAAGCTGTGGGACCCTTCTCATCACTGATATTCTGCGGCTGTCCAAGCTTCAGCGGTGGTTTTCATGCACTTCACACTCAGGGCAGGCTTTGTTTCCAGGCAAGTGAGGAGGCAGACCGCTGTCTTGGAGGAGGAAGAGGTAAAAGGTGGGAGCAGAGAACACAGCATTCGAGTGCTGTAACTTCACACCAAAGCCCCCACAGCTGCCAGCTCAACCCCGTCCCCGCCCCCCCCGCCCCCCATCCTGCGAGGGATGGCAACAGCCAAACACCGGAGACCAGCCTGGGGAGGCTGCAGCCTCAGACGGACGCCTGTCCTCCCACACGCTGTCACCTCTGCCACTCCCCTCCTCGGGCGGGGTGCCCTGCCATTTCTGCCAGCTCAATGCCTTTTCTCTTTCTGTAGAACTCTGACTTACTCTCCAAGTTATGGCTCAAGCACCACTTCCTTCTCCAAGCTCCTATCATACGGTCTAATAGTAAACTTGTTTCCAATGTTGGTCTCTTCAATGAGATCTTGAACTACTCTTGGGCAAAGACTATGTCTTATTTTGTACATACCATGTCCTACGCTCTCCTGAAAAACAGAGAAGGCATACGGTGATGGTGATGGTGATGGTGACGGCAGTAGCAGTACCACCACCACCACCACCACTACTGCTGCTAATAGCAGCTATCGTTTGTCTTCCTTCCATATACTAACCACTGGAAAAGGACCTGCACATCTGACAGAATCCTCTGATTTTGTATAGAGTGCATTCCTTAAAAAGAGGAATATATCAACGTTTAGAGTTTCAGGTTTTGGGGCTGAGGGAATGGTTCTATTTCCAAAAGGCCACACAATATTATAATATCCACCAGAATTCCTAAGATTAAAAGGACAGATAACACCGAGTGCTGGTAAGGCTGTGGAGCAATCGGAACTCTGAAACACTGTTGCTGGGAGTAGGAACTGGTGTAACCACAATGGGAAATGTTTAAGTTAGTATCTACTAAAACTGAACACATGTATACGCTGGGACCTGGCAATTCCACTGCTGAGAATATCCATGAGAAATACATAGACTCGTCAAAAGACACGGGCAAGAACATTCACATCAGCACTATTTGCCACAGCCCGAAACTGGAAGCTGTGTAAACACCCATCCACAGAAGGATGGAAAAATGAAATGTGAAACATGCACTAAATGGAGTACCAGGCAGCAATGAGAATGGATGATCTGGTTACATGGGTGTGTTCGGTTTGTAAAATGTAATCTGTAAAAGGCCCTGTGCCTTTTTTGGCATGTATGCTCCAACAAAATGTTTCAAAAAGAAATAGCAAACGTAGCTGCAGCAGAAACAGCCACCCCAGGAACGTGCTGACACCAGACTGACGCTTGGCCTCGTCCCCATCCCAAGGCATACCCGGCTGGCTGGGGTCACAGGCCAGGGAAGCCCATGACTTTCCTCTGGCAGCCTCCACTTGCTATCTCGTTGGCCTGAGAGAAGAGGCCTGCTGTTCCTGGAGTACAAGGGACTGAAGCTGTCACAGAAAACGGGGTGTAGAGGTATGCACACACAATGCACAAAAGCTCTGCCTGGTTAACAGTTGAACACGTTCAGATAAAACCCAAGGGGAACACAGCCTGAATTCCATCTAACCTTCACATTACTTGAAGCTGCCAAAGTGTTATTGTTTTCCCTTGACAAGTGAAGAAATTGGCTTGCCGGAGTTTAAGTTATGACAGTCAAATAATTAGTGGTGGAGTCTGGACTTAAAAAATCTCATCTAAGGCCAAATGACATGTTCTTTCTACCAGATTACATTGCATTTCTTCTCTACTTCTCATGTTTGCAGTGCTTTAAGTTTTCAAATTTACTTCTTTATAAAATATCTCAACTGATCCTCATAATAACTGAGCAATTAGTAACTAGGCATTCCTATTACCCAATAGTAATATGGGGAAACCTGAAGCACAAACAGCTTAAATGACTTACTTCCCTGAGCTAATTCTGAGAGAGCTAACAGAATCTTTCATCTCCAAATCTATCACGCGGTCATCTGATGGCTGTGTTGTGGGCTAAGCGTTGGCTGGTGAAGTGGGACCTTCTCACCTTTGTCCTTAACTCTGAGGGTACAAAGGAATAAACTTATGTAACCATCACCTTCCCCAGGGCAACCTTTTATGACATTTGCTCAGAATTCAAGAAAACCATGAGCCGGGGGCCACAGTGGGAATGTAGAAATGATGTAACTTGTCCTCAAGAAGCCCCCAGTCTAATGAGGATGACAAGCAGTTAAGGGTGCTATTCAGCACAGTAAGGAAGGTTGCTCTGACCTGGTTCATACAAAGCACAGAGAGGCACAAGATGGGGCAAACCCACGTGTGCATTTGATAACTGGCAAGATTTCACAGAGAGATGATTTTTAAATTGAGACTGGAAGAAGGGGGACCACCAATGGGTGGTTGGGAGGGTTAAGGAATTTTGGCAGAAAAACAGCAAGTGCCAAGGTAGAGAGACAGGGAAAAAATTGTGTGTTACAGAAAATATGCATAAATCTAATATTACACCACTGTATTAGTGTAGTATGACACTAATATAGATATCAGATATCACATTTTATGGGTATGTCAAGAGATGGAAACTGAGGCATGTATGATTCATCTGCAGTCTTAAGGAAGTGCCTGCTTCTTCAGACGGGAGACCAGTACTTTTCTGCAATGTCAGCCACTGACACGCTCTTATGGGGAACATGTGACTTCAATGAATGTGTCTGTCATCTCATCTGACCAATCCAAAACTGGGTAAAAACTTCCTATTTCCCAGGGAAGGTTTACTAAGCACTTTGAAAATAAAAGCTGCTTTTGTCATAATGTGTGTATAAAGTATATTAAATATATATCCATATAGGATAGTGTATTAAGTACATTATGATCCTCAAGTGACTTTCTAACATGAAAGTCAAAGAGAAAGAGGATCAATATTTAGCTTTCCAAAACCTGTATTTAAGTTAAATAAATCTCTTTAGTGAATCAGGACTCAGAATGACTATAAATGGTTATCAGAGTCTCTTTTTATTTATTTTTTTAACTCTAAATTTATTTTAATTTTTTAAAAATGATAAAAATAAATATTTACTTATTTTTAAATGTGAGGAAGGCACATTTAGTAAGTATTGACTGCAGCCGCTCTTTGGGTTCTCCTTTATAACACGTCTGTTACAAAGAGCTTAGAGAAGTGCATTGTGAGGAAGTGGACTCCACATTGCACGGCTTCTCTGTGTACGGCACATAGGAAAACCAACTTAACAGGCCGGCAGGCAAACATTTCTCACTGAAGTAGAGGATACTTTTTGTACTAAAAGGGAAAAGGAAAAGATATTGGACTTTGGTTGGACAAGGATGAATAAGAATACCAGAGACGGAATTTAAGTCCTTTTATGATATATAATTATGTTTCCTTATCTAAAAGTATGGCCATTAAAATAATGGAATAAACCAATATCCAATAGCCAAGTTCAAAATTAGAAGCTATGATGTTGGACAACCCCATGAATATAGTAAAAAAAATGAATTGTATAGTTTTATGGTATATGAGTTATATCTCAATAAAGCTGTTAATATTTAAAAGCTAGACTTCAATCTTTATTTTACTGCTTAAACTGCCTTTTCAAGACAAATAGCACAGTGAAAGTAGATAGGGCTGGAACCTAATTGCAGATACTTACGCTAGACTATCTGCTAAGTTCAAATGGTTTGAAATTACTGCTATGTTGTGATGATTACACTGAACTGGTTCTGGAGAAAATTTTTTAACATTTTACTCACCCTCCCTGAGTGTGTTTGCCACATCTATAAAATCTTGACAATAATGCCCACTTTGCAGGGTTGTGTATGGAACACACCCAATTTGCGGGCTCTGACACAAAGTGAACCCGCCAGGATGTTTGCTGAATTCTGAATGCAGGAGAAGAACCTTTGAGACAAATAAACCATCTTAATTAGTCTTTAACTGATGATGATTAGGCCAATCTCTTGAATTTTGAACTAGCATGTAGCACTATCTTCATGAAAGTAATCAGAGAATAAATGTTTGATAATGAAACTTTTGTTCAATTCCATTAATTCTTTATTAATAATTATCAATAATTATTAATAGAATTATTAATGCTTCATTCATAATATTTCGATTAAAATTACTTTTATTAGAAAGTTGCCAATTTTTCTAGAGAGAGAACTTTGATGCCAAAGGGAGCTGGATTCAAATTTTCTCTTTGTTCACATTTATTAGCAGTGTAAAGTGTGTAACTTAGTGTCCGTTGGAAAACAGATTAATGTGTTTATTATTAAGTTGCAGCAAAATTCTATCACTGAAACACAAAAATATGATCACCTAATTTAAAACTTTAAGAAATAAGTCCCACCTGCACTAGGAGATTATCTTCAATACCCCTATTTAAAACAGAAAGTAAAAACTGGCTTTGAAACATTATTTAATGAAAAGAGTTTCATGTATAAAGCAAATACACTTGATTAGTCAATCTAATACATAAATTTTTCACATAGGTATGAGTTCCCTACTTGATCAAATGCTAATTTTTATTTTCTTTCAACCGTGTTCTGTCAAAAATCAATCAGCCTTTTTGGCCAAACTGAGCAAATGAGACAAGACCCAAGAGACTGGTAAGGATCAAATTTTCAAATCCTTCACTGAATAAATCAAAAAAGAAACCAATTCATCCAAAGGCAACTAACTACACCATCCCCATAAAAAACCCTTTCTCAACATGCACATAAGCATATGCACACCCACCATACTCAGTTCAGATACCAACAATTCACATGGTTAAAAAAACGAATGCTTCAGGTCCCAAACGAGAAAGAATGAATGATTCAGCTTTTCTCAAAAGAGCTCTGCATTACTGGTATTATATAAGCATTAACAGTTATGGATATTATAATTATGCAAGGTACTCTGTAGCTGATATTCTGTATGCAAATGCAATAATTCACTAGTGTTACTGCCTTATAAAAGGTTATGATAAAAAATTATACTTTAGTTTTCTTCTGATACTACTTTGGTTTACATACCTCAAAAATAACAGAAAATATGTGTTTAGGGAAAAACACCCCAGATTTTACAAACACATATTTAAAATCTACAAAATCAGATTTTGCACTGGGCAAAATGCACCCATTCTGCTCATCTTCAAAAGTTTTTTAATAAATCCATTCAACACCCGAAAATAAAGGACTACAGAAAATTCAGAACTTGCAAAATATAAAAACAGCTTTACACAAAGCATAGTTCAGTATTTGTATTTTAGCACCTATTTGGGGATTCTCCCTAGAGTACTGCTAATCATGGAGAAAATTTACTTAAGACTACGGGATATATTATAGTAGATCTAAGGTAAAATAGCTTAGGAATTAACAAAAATGTGTTAATACACTCTTGTGAATTTTCTTGCTTTTTCTTCTCAATTGTAAGAGTGAAGGCCGATATGTCAGAGCTAGGGAAGGAGGCCTTATTCAGGAACAATGCAAAGGAGCCTGCGTGTCAGTGGCTTCCACGTTTTATTCCGCACAACCTCAGAGTCGCTTCTGCGAGTTCCGCTAGCATTAGCATCCCTTACCCAGGAGTTCTGGACAACAGAATTTCACAAGTGCTTCGGCACCCACACACCTCAGTTACTGTGCCTTCTACTAGAAGCTTCATTTCATGCAACAAGTATTTACTGAGCATCTGTTATCTGCTAGATACAGGCTCTAAGGTTAAAAAAGGAAAGAATAATAAAAAAATTGTAGCTCTCCTTACTGAGAAAGCAGCCCAGAGGAAACATGGAGAAGGAAATAATGGCAACTATGTGACGAGCCTGTAAAAAAAAAACAGCCTGCAGCTACCAGGCCTCAATAAAGGCTCCAGAGAAAGTCATCTGTACTCAAAGGGAGGCATTTGGTCAGTCCTTTATAATCCTAACTTCACCCAGTTTTCAAGGCAGCAATGGGAATCCTAAGAGGAGTTCTGCATTTCTAAATTCCTGCGTCTTTCCATCGGTAAGGTAAACATCTTAGACCAAAACGGACTAAGATCCTTTTAAGTTTACTTATCTTTAATACCGTTTTCTCTGGAGTACAACCGCCATGCATCTGAAACTGGGCTAAGGGAAGTGAACCAGGATGGAGCTCCCTGACACCCTCAGCAACTTCCCATGGTCCCGGAAAGTTGGCCACCCTCTCTTCCGAACGTCCCTGGGACAGAAGCCCACGGATGTCTGCTCTGCACACGGACCACTGACAGCCTCCCGGTCCTTCTTCCTGGTTTGCAAAGATTGCTAGAAAGCTCCTGCACACCTTGTCCTGATGCCCATCTTACTAATCTTCAAGAAACTTCTCAAGGTTAATCAGAGATATTCAGATATTTATACAATATACCTTGGATAGGTAGCATATACAGTTAAAAGTCTACTTGGGTAGCTTATTAAGAGCTCTTGGCCATAGGACTAAAAATAAATACAGAGTTAGACAATGGTTGCTCCTGACACTTGCCGAACTGAGTTCTGTCCGTCTGTCTGTCTGTCTCCCTTTTTCCCTCCACCTGGGTCTAAATTCCTAACCTAAAGGGAAAAGAGTTTTTTCCCCTGCATGTCCTAGGACAAGCACTTAATGAAAGTCCCTCATAGAATACATCATGCAGACCCGTCAGAGCATTCTAGAAGAGGACTCGGAAGGAACTGAACTTGTGAACCAAATATCAATTTGCCACTATCAATTACAGTGATATATAAGGTCATTATTAATTATGTCAAAGTTAAAATGATCAGCTCTGACAGGCATTCTTCAACGTCCAGACGGACAATTCTACACAGTTTTTAAAAATAGGTTATTCTGAAGGTAACTCATCCTGATAGACCCTCTGCAGGCAGTTTGGCTCATAAACATTCTACTGAAAAACAAACAAAAAGACAAAGGTAAGCTTGGGCACACCCTCACCAGAGGTTAAGACCAAGATCTGATTGGCACTGTTTTGGCACGCAGCCAGGCGATGTACCAGGCCAGGGAAGAAGGCGCTCCAAGAGAGGCAGGCTCCCGGAGACGCTGAAGCTGACTGCCAGAGCTTCAGGCCTTCCTCCTCTCCTGGTCCTCACAGAGTTTCCTGTCCTTTTGCACAGGCAATGGATGCAGAAGTTCTGGAGTCGATAAACACTTAACTCAGAGTACCATATCAAGTGCTGGGCAAGTGTCCAGAACCTCGTAAGTGCTCAATAAAAGTTAGCTGCTGTTATTATCCATTGTGTTGAATAAGCTGTTTTTATACGTAAGAACCCAATAAAAACTCTTCTCGACCACTCGGTACTGAGACGAGTTTGTCTTTCGTGATGGACTGCTGTAGAGAGTCATGGCATTCAGATGTTCTCCATTTACTTTTGGCTTTCAAGCAATTCAGCTAAATATTTTAAAGGCATTATGCATGCTAACCCTTAACCCAAGTCTTCGTTTAGTTATTCACTTATCCCTCCCCATCCATGAAATATATACTGTATGCTCAGTGTTAACACAATGCAGATTCCTGGAGAAAACCTGATGAGCAAACTGAGACATAGTTCCTTTCTTACAGAGTGTACAGAGTAGGAGGCAAAAACTATTCATTAATTGAGTACATAAAATGGTCAACTGAGGAGAGCTACCAAGAAGAGGAACAGGCAGAGGCAGATTAGAGGTGTGGTGGTGGAAGATTCAGCTGCAGGACCCCTCCCTTTCAAAGGCCTCTTTCAAAGCTCTGCGCTGACTTTCCATGTCTAACTTTGTGTTCCTTCTCTTAAAGAGAGCTCTCCAATTTCAGACTCCAGAAAACTCAGACCTTCCCCTGCTTGCATGGTATTTTGAAGACGGGTAATAGGGATTTTTCTTTCAGTTGGCTAGATCAGGGAAGAAGCCACAATTTGACTTAAGTGAGGGGTGAAGAATGCAAGGGTAGGTAGGACCAAAACGTCCAAAGGCTCAGATGGAGAGATGGTGGGGGGGGGGGGGGGGAGGGGGGGGANGGCGCAGAGCGCAAAGAACATGTGAGGGGCTGAAAAGGCTCAGGGAGTGAGAGGAGTGTTTGGTGGGAGATGACGCAGGGTCCCCAAAGCCAAGTGAAAGTTTCTGATGACTTCAAGCTATGGGCAGTGGGAAGCCACTGGTGTGTTTTTAGCTGAGATGGGAGATGGGTGAAATTCAGTTGTTTCTCTTAAAAAAATCACTGTGGGCCCAGTGTAAGGTTAGTGAGGGAAGATGTAAGATTAGAAAAAAAGCTATTGCATTACTCTAGGCAAAGGATGGAGGTTAAGGTAAGGCTGTGAGTGGTGAAGAAGGGAATGAGTAAAACGGGAGCGATGTATTCGCGAACTAATAGGCCAAAGAAATAACTACAGGACTTAATGGACTGTGCGGGGAGAGTGAAGAAGAGAAAGATGTCAAAGATGACGGTGAGATTTCTTTTAATTCTCCACTTCATTGTTCCATACCTATTGTCTATTTACATGGTTTTATTGAAATGAAATCTTTTTTCTAAGCCCTTTGCATACCTTTTTTCCCTCATACATTTCCCTGAATCACTTCTTAACCTTTTTTAAAAATCCCTTTTAAAAGTAGTCAAATGGTATCTATAAGGCCTCATATGCTTGGGTAGTCAATCTGTAAGCTTAGATAGTTTGAGAAACATTACTTAGTGCTATCAACACACCAATGACCAACACTATCTCTTTAGAATATTTCTGGGGTGCAGCACCCTCCTGAAACCCAAACAGGTCTGTCTTCATGTACTGCTCTGTACAATGGTATTTACAAGACAATTAAAAGGAAATGAGGACACTGGGGGGAAGGGGGCAGGGCTGGGAATACAAGAAAGAAAACTGTACTTGAACAAAAGTTAAATAAAAAAAAAGTAAAAAAAAAAAAGGAAATGAGGAGAAAACACTGTAAGAATTCTACAGAGTCCATGATATTCATGCTAATAAAATCTGGTTTGCAGAATAAACTAAAGTAAAAACTAGTAGAACAAAAACAAAAAAAACCTTGACTGTACCTTTTAGAGGAGATAGGGAAGCACAGTACAATTTTATTCTTTTCTATGTTTTCTTGTGGTCAATATTAAAATGAACTTACATTTTCTAAGTAGATAATACCCAAGCAATGGGCAAAAATATAAGGGGTAATTGTATGAGAAAACACCCAAATACTTTAAAACCACACAAAGATAATCAGGAAATGGCAGGATTTATGCGCAAACAACCTAGAGTCTCTTTAACTGAGCTAATAATCTACAACAGAATTTTAATTCTCAACAAGTAGGTAACAATGGATGCAAACAAGACTTAAGGAGTTAGCCTGTGTTTTCATTCCTTCTCCACCTCTTACCAATTTATCTATAATATGAGAATACAAAAAATGTCTCGTATCTCCAGCTGTGGAAACATGGGCCTTCATCTTCCTCATCAACGAAATGGGCATAAATAAAACACTGTGGTCACCAGATGCCCACCTCACCCAGAATACTGCTGAGCACGTAGCAGACACGCTCATTCAATGTCCCCATCCCAGCTACTCCCCAAATCAAGGAAAACCCTTGATTTGAGATGTGGCAGCAACAGAAATTAAAAAGGACCACGAAGGCTTTGAGGGGGAAATAAAAAATAATGAAGAAAAGAGAAAACCAGCGTAAGAGGGGATTTGAGGAGAATAAAGGTATAAATCAGTCAATAATGGCAGAGATTAAGGGCAATCAAAAGTCTCAAAAATCATTAATGACTTTTGACAATATAATCTCTAATACAGCAGAATCCATTATGGGCATCAGAATTATGGGTCTTATAGGTAACTAAAAATTCCACCAAAGGGTTAGCCTTTTAAAGTAATACAAACAAAAGCCTTATTTTAGAATTACTGATAAATTTGTAAACTTTGCTAAGTATCATTTTTGTCCTACTTCAAAGCATTTGATAAAACAAAGGAATGTTTTATTCATGTTCAACTTAATTAATCTTATTTCTAAGGACTTAGCAGCTGTTTGTGCGGCTCCTGTGAAAGTTACAAATGGTCTTCAGAAAAAGCAGGTTTGATGGGACATTTAACTGAAAAGTCCTTCACTAGCGAAGGTGTGTATGGAATGGTCTTTTCCTTTTCTCCAAATTTTGATGAACTAGTAGAGTTTTCATAGACAGCCACAGTTATGTTACGATTTACAACATTCCCCTCAGTTAAGCATTAGTGGAGCTATAATACTGAATCACAATTGAGCAGCCTGTAGTTTGTATTGGGATAATACACCATACAAACAAGCATTATTTCTAATTCAATATGCCGTTACTTATTTCAGATGAGTTGCTTTTACAGAGGTTATATGACAATCTTTGACTTTGGAAAATTCTGGATATTTGTTTTTTAAAAAGCTATGACGATGTTTTAATTCCGAAAAAACAATGGCCCAAGATAACATCTGAAAAAAATACGTGTTACGTACTCGAGTGCCAATGATGCCAATGTATTTATTTAAGAGCCTGCTATTTTAACTGCAGAGATAATGAGGAATGCTTCCATGTCATGGCCCACAACATGTGTACGCAGGGTCCTGGGTGAACTGAAGAGAGTGAACACAAGCAGCCCCGGGCTTTACGCTCCACCCGCTGCAAACTCCAGACCAAAGTATCACAAACGGGATATACACTAAGGTCTAAATCTTCCAAAATCTAAGGGATAGACTTTATCCATCTGAGTGTGATTTATTTTCTGGAGTGGTTAAATGTTATCTTCCTCAAGAAAGCCAAAAACAGTAGAAACATTCTTTATGGCCAAGACAAAATCTGCTCATTTGTGTGGTTTTACATACGACACATCAGAACTATAATTATAACAACGTTTACTTTATTGATCAACCAAACTCATTAGGTAGAAGCTGCTGATGCTAAGAAATATTAAGCATGAGGTTGGCTGCTCATTCGTTGATTCATTTTCTTTCTTTTTTTAAATGTTAAGATATTATTTATTTTTAGACAGAAGGGACGGGAGGGAGAGGAGGAGAGAAACATCAATGTATGGTTGCCTTTCGTGCGTCCCCTGCTGGGAGCTAGCCTGCAAGGAACCAGCCTGCAACCCAGGCATGTGCCCTGGCTGGGAATCGAACCGCGATCGTCTGGTTCGCAGGCCTGCACTCAATCCACTGAGCTACGCCAGCCAGGGCAGGGTTAGCCTTTTGAAGTAATACAAACAAAAGCCTTATTTTAGAATTACTGATAAATTTGTAAACTTTGCTAAGTATCATTTTTGTCCTACTTCAAAGCATTTGATAAAGGAATGTTTTATTCATGTTCAACTTAATTAATCTTATTTCTAAGGACTTAGCAGCTGTTTGTGCGGCTCCTGTGAAAATTACAAATGGTCTTCAGAAAAAGCAGGTTTGATGGGACATTTAACTGAAAAGTCCTTCACTAGCGAAGGTGTGTATGGAATGGTCTTTTCCTTTTCTCCAAATTTTGATGAACTGGTAGAGTTTTCATAGACAGCCACAGTTATGTTACGATTTACAACATTCCCCTCAGTTAAGCATTAGTGGAGCTGTAATACTGAATCACAATTGAGCAGCCTGTAGTTTGTATTGGGATGATACACCATACAAACAAGCATTATTTCTAATTCAATATGCCGTTACTTATTTCAGATGAGTTGCTTTTACAGAGGTTATATGACAATCTTTGACTTTGGAAAATTCTGGATATTTGTTTTTTAAAAAGCTATGACAATGTTTTAATTCCGAAAAAACAATGGCCCAAGATAACATCTGAAAAAAATACGTGTTACGTACTCGAGTGCCAATGATGCCAATGTATTTATTTAAGAGCCTGCTATTTTAACTGCAGAGATAATGAGGAATGCTTCCATGTCATGGCCCACAACATGTGTACGCAGGGTCCTGGGTGAACTGAAGAGAGTGAACACAAGCAGCCCCGGGCTTTACGCTCCACCCGCTGCAAACTCCAGACCAAAGTATCACATACGGGATATACACTAAGGTCTAAATCTTCCAAAATCTAAGGGATAGACTTTATCCATCTGAGTGTGATTTATTTTCTGGAGTGGTTAAATGTTATCTTCCTCAAGAAAGCCAAAAACAGTAGAAACATTCTTTATGGCCAAGACAAAATCTGCTCATTTGTGTGGTTTTACATACGACACATCAGAACTATAATTATAACAACGTTTACTTTATTGATCAACCAAACTCATTAGGTAGAAGCTGCTGATGCTAAGAAATATTAAGCATGAGGTTGGCTGCTCATTCGTTGATTCATTTTCTTTCTTTTTTTAAATGTTAAGATATTATTTATTTTTAGACAGAAGGGACGGGAGGGAGAGGAGGAGAGAAACATCAATGTGTAGTTGCCTCTCACCACCCTCTACTGGGGACCTGGCCTGCAACCGAGCCATGTGCTGGGAATCGAACACAGGGGTGGTTTGCAGTCCGGCACTCAATACACTGAGTCACACCAGCCAGGGCCATTGATTCGTTTTCAAACACCATATACCATGTTAGTTACTGGGGACTGGTACTTGAAGACAATTCACCTTGCCCATCATAGTTTTCATGAAGCCTCTGTTGTCACAAGGCTGTCAAGCTCACATTATTTACATTTTCAACAAATATGTGGCTTAGGTAACGTGGTAAGTGCTAAAAATATATACATAGTGCAGCAAGACAGGTATGTCCTTGCCCTGCCAACACTTAATGATTTTTCCCTGCTTAGCTTAAGTATTATGGAAAGGATGGAGCATGAACCCCTATTCTACCCAGATTATTTAGGGTAAACTGTCCTAATATATCCTAATCGAAAATGACAAAGTAAGTGTATGAACACCAAGAACACTACAATAGCTGAGATAAGCAATATGCAATAAAGGTAAACATATAATTCAACCTCTGAACTGGAAAACTTTTGAGAGAAACAAAATACAGCTGACAATTAAGGAGATGATTTTATTCAGGCTGTTCCAATAGGGAGAAAAATTGTTCAGGAGGGCTGTCTCAAAAACAAGGAAGGGGCCTGAGTTTCAGAGGGGCTGGTCAACAAGGGAGTTATCTCAGAGCCTTGGGGCAGTCTGGAAGGATGGAGATAGGGCTTGTCTCAGAATATTTGAGAGCAAGGTGTACTTTCTGGGTTCCTAGAACACAAAGGGGAGGATTTTCCAGGGGTAGTGCTCAGGAAAAGTGTAACACTATCAGGTCCAGACAAGAAAGGGGTGATAAGGAGCCCGTGAATGGTCCAAACAGGTGGGGATGCGGGACAATGAGTTCAGTGTTCTAATTTAGAAAGAATTCTATTCAGAATATGGAAGAGGGACTGGAGGGAGGAAATAATGGAAGAAAGAAAATGAATGAGAAAGTGACATTAGTCAAGATGACTTCCAGGTAAACTCAACTTTCAGCTTGAATAGCTAGGATTCTAGGAAAAATGTCTAAGGTGGAACAACACATTTATGGCTAGACAGGATATGGAAGGTGAGAGTACCCAAGGAGAGACCTGCAGAGAAAAAGGTCAAAGGATCCTGAGGAATCTCTACTCAAGCAACAGACAGAAGGAAAGGATTCAGCAAAGGGGGGAAGAAGGATCAGAGGACAAAGAGCACTGTGTCCTGGAAACCACAGGAGGCAAACACTTAAAGAAGACAGTGAGTGGTAAGCAGAGCCACAGGCTGGTCCAGGAAGCTGAGAGGAGCTGCAGTGGAGTCACTGAGACTCCAGCCCAACCCCAAGTAAAGGAGTGTGGCTCACTGTGGGCAGAGATAAGCGGCAACGGCACTTTCACTTCTTGAAACTTGCCTGGGGAGAAAAACAAAGCAAGAGGGAGAAGGAGAGTCACGTTTGCAGGTATGGGAGGTAGAAGTCGGAAACAGCAGGGTGAGAAAGTAGAAGTTTTTCCTATGGCTGTTTCTTATTTTGAGCATCGGGTGAACTCACATACAGCAAACACATTTCTACTAGAAGCTCTAACTGAAGTACATGACATGCTGTTATAACTAAATAAAGGTACCAAGATTAAAGAATTCAATAATTGGATGGAAATTCTTAAACAGAGGTTGGATATACATTGTTTGCTTTTCCCTTCAGTTCAATTGGTAAATATTAACCTTGCTAACCACCGTAGAACTTATCCAGTTGCAAAACTTTAAAAGAGTCCTTTTGGGGAAAGTCTAAATTAAAAAAGAAAAAGGGGAGAGGCCTTGCAAAAATAACTCCACAACCCACATAACTTCGAAAAGAAAACACAGCACATGGACATAGGAGCGAGCACGGCAGTCTATGTTCGAGTAATCCAAACAGCGCCAGGCCTGCTCACCCCCAGAAACTCCCTGGAAGGTCAAGCATTAAAAGAACTCCAGTTAAAATACACTGAGAGGAAGAAGGTGGGAGAAGAAATATTTATTATTCCTAAGGAGAGTGTTAGTGATCTACAGCAGCTTAATTTAGTTCCCATTTCCCTGGCGTGGTGCGAAGGGGACAAGATGAGGCAGGGAGGAGAGATGACATGTGTTGCTGGTGTCCGTAAGTGGCCATCTCAGGGTGAATCCCATCATTCAACGCGGAGACTACTGCAAATATATGGGAGGAGACCGGAAAAAAACGGTCCCTTATTGAGTAACCAAGCACTCACATACTTGAGCTCATTAAGCGGTCACATCCTCCCTGAGCAGTGGCACCACTGTTCTCATGTTATTGAGAGAGAACTGAATTTAAAAAAATACAAATTTGACCAAGATCATGCAGTTAAAATATGGTAGACCTGGATTCAAACCCAGATCTGACTAACCTCCTAAGCTCATACCCATACCTGCCTAGTTCAGCTTGTTTTAAATTAAAGATTAGCTCAAATTAAATTTAATCATTCCCCCAAGTTTTACAAAATATTAGGAGAAACCCTTAGGTGAAGGAGACAAACCTTGGTGTTGAGAGGCTAATTCAGGACACAAGGAGCAAAGTCTAAAAAAGTAAATCACAATTTACAACCTGACTGCCACTTAATGACGGCATCACCTAATGCCTTTATCATCATCTCGTTTTTAAAAGCACTTGCAGATTCCAACTGCCCTGATCCTTACAAAGAGCTGAGGCTCCCCCCCTCCAAAAGGGAAAAAACAACTATACGCTTCATTTTCCTTTTTAGCCAAGAAGCTGTTGCAACAAGGAAATGGTACAGCTGAGATTGGAACGGGATAATTCTACACTATCAAGCTGCTAGAACAGGTGCCTGTGAGTGTTACAGCCTCACATTTTAACTACCTCCAGGAGCTGTTCACAACGTCAGACCAAATATTCCGTATAAGCTCTTCTCTGAATTTAAGTTATGAAGATTTCCTTTTTATTGAGTTTATTTATTACAAGCTGTACCTGTAATCCTTACAGAGTAAATAAATTGGGCCAGCCAGTTCATAAGTGCACAGTATGTGCTGATTACCCACTGTGAACAGAGTACTGTCATAGCTACAATTGCGGGGGCATTAAAGGAGGAGCTTCTCGCTTAGTAAGGGGATGGGCTACAGTTCCTATCACCTCACAATTCTACTTAACCAAATAAATTTTCTCAGTGATTCTGAAAAGCACCACTGACACACCCATACACATTCTCTGTCTCTTCAATGAGCAATGAAAATAAACTGGCATCAGAGAAGATATTTCTATTATTTTTGTAATTATGGAGCCACTGGTTACACAACTGAACCCATCACGTCACATCCCAGGCACCCACACCCTGTGGCTACCTTCCATAACCTAGGGCACATGAGGAGGCAGTGTGGCCCTGGCCCCACATGGGATGCTTTCACTAATTACAATTGCAAGCAGAAGTAAAACCAGACCTGAGCTGCACAAGAGGCACAACTGAGATAGTTATTCCGCGGACATAAATTACAGGCCTCTTCTCAGACAGCCGTCAGTCTCATTTAGAGCCCCATAAAATCTGCTTTAATTGGTTTTCTTTCCCTTGTTGTTGAAAAACACAGAGTGTGAGCTGGCCCAGTCACCATCATGGGAATTTCAGACACACAGACACACACACACACACCCCATTTAAAGCCTAAGTGAGTATACCCAGTTTTTAAGGAAATACTAACGAGGATCAGGTTGAGGGTATTTTCTACTGGTTTAAAAATAAGGCGTTCTACCCGTTAAATAAATAAATCTCTGAATTATAGAAACAGGAAGCAGCAGCTGGATTTATCATCTTTCATTTCCTCTGAGAGTAGCAGTAAGGAACTCCCCATTGAGACAAAAGCAGTGGAGGGGTTAGCCCCCTCCTGCCTGGACCCCATGCCCCACGTGCTGACTGTTACAATGCTGGCTGGCCACTTCAAAATGAAATTGCTCGCTTTATCTTATAAAGCTTTCTGTGCCCAGACCCTGCATTGTGATTAAACGAAAAAATCGGACAAAAATTTAAACACACACATATAATTGCCCTGCAGTTAGAAAAGCCAAGCTCTCCCCTTTCCTGCAGGCCTCTCTCCTGGCTCACTCCTGGCGGCTTCGGGAAGAGGATGCCACACCTCGAGGGACTTGGCAGCCTCATTCTGGTGGCTGTGTTGCAACAAGGGGAGAGACTGGGCTTCTTTCAGTCACTGTGGTTGTAACTGAAGTACTTCACCTTTTGCAGTTTCAGTTCTCTCATCTGTGAAATGGCAATGAGACCATCTACTTCACAGGGGTGTAATGAACAGTGAGATACTGAATGTGAAAATACCTTGTATATCACACATCAGTAACAACGGACTAGAGTAACAGCAGTAAATGTCCTTGTGGAAGGCATTCTACCAGTACCAAAACTTCCACAGATACTATCACTTCATTTGATCCTCATGTTGAACACTAGGATAAGGTTCGACAGTGGTACCACCAGCACCATCCTCATCTTCAACATGACTGTTAGTATAATTTTATAAATACGCTACTCTAGAGGAACATATATGAAAATGGTGTCCTAAATCCTTGGCAAGATTCCAAATCATTTGGAAACATCTCTGGCAGCACGTGAGTGATGAGTACCAGACTGGGAGTTGGAAAAGCTGTTCACAAGTCAACCTGCTAATCCGGGCAAGTCCCTTACCCTCTCCAGGCAGTGTGATTCATCCATTGGTCACCAGGTGGGTGGGGACAAAAATAAAGTGGACCTGGTTCCACCTCTAGGAGCTCACTTGGAGGCAAGGATGGGGGATGGAAAGAAGTGACATATAAACAGATTAATTGCAAAAAAAAAAGTATTTACTTAAAACATCGAGTATGAACAAAGTGCCGTGGGATCACAGAGCAGGAAATGACTAACTTCTCATTTGTAAACCGGGGGAAGAAAAGGAAATCAGAATACATATTAACCAACATTCCTTTAGAGGATGAAACTCAGAGAAAACTAGGCTTAGAGAGACTGTCAGCAAGGTCAACACATGTAACTCCCTTCGCACACCTGTTCATAGCCAGTAAATCATTTAAAACAATTTAGATATCTTAAGTGCTAGAAAATTGTACTTTAGAAACCGAAAAGTCAAAGATTTTTTAGATTATTACTCAAATACAAATCATATGTGTAAGTCTATGGATGTTTCTGGAAGCTGGGTCTATACTTAGCCCTATGTACAGTAATTACGAGAACAGATCCCACAGCCAGACTGTCTGGGTTCAACTCCTGACTCTTACCAGTCACTAGCTGTGTTACTATGGAAGTTTCTTGATCTGTCCATGAAATGGTGATGGTGACTGTGGTAGTAGTGGTAACAGCTGCAGTAACAGTAACAATAATAATGCCAACACCTACCTCATAGGGTTTTTATGAAGATTAAATGATATAAGCACTCAGAACCGTTCTTAAAGGCTGAATAAAATAAAGGCTGATTTTGTGATTTGTGAAAGTGTAATAATTGGATTTTTTTAAAGCATACTTTATTGATTATGCTATGACAGTTGTCCCCGTTTTCCACCCTTTGCTCCTCTCCATCCTGTACCTCTCTTCCCCCTGGTGATCCTCCCTTAGTTCATGTCCATGGGTTGTGCATATTAAGTTCTTTGGCTTCTCTATTTCCTATACTATTCTTAACCTCCCCCTGTCTATTTTGTACCTACCAATTATGCTTCTTACTCCCTGCACCTTTCCTCGCATTCTCTCTCTACCCCTCCCAGTTGATACCCCTCCAAATGACCTCCATATCTATATTATTCTTGTTTTAGTTATTGCTTAGGTTTTTCTTCTTAACATGCAGTTGTTGATAGCTGTGAATTTGTTGCCATTTTAATATTCATAGTTTTGATCTTCTTTTTCTTAAATAAGCCCCTTTAAGAATTCCTGCAATAATGGTTTGGTGGTGATGAACTCCTTCAGTGTTAGCTTATCTGGGAAGCACTTTTATCTGTTCTCCCATTCTAAAAGATAACTTTGCTGGATAGAGTAATCTAGGTTGTAGGTCCTTGCTTTTCATCACTTGGAATACTTCTTGCCGTCTGTTCTTGCCTGTAAACTTATCTTTTGAGAAATCAGCTGACACTGTCGTAGGTACTCCTTTGTAGTAACTGTCTGCTTTTCTCTTGCTGCTTTTAAGATTTTCTTTTTATTTTTAACCTTTGAGATTTTAATTATGTGTCTTGGTGTGGTCTCTTTCGCTCCAACTTGTTTGGGACTCTTTGTGCTTCTTGGACTTTCATGTCTGTTTCTCTTGCCAAATTAGAGAAGTTTTCTTTCATTATTGTTTCAAGTAAGTTTTCAATTCCTTGATCTTTCTCTTCTCCTTCTGCATCCCTATGATCTGGACGTTGGCATGTTTTGAGATGTCCCAGAATCTTCTTATACTGTCCTCATTTTTTGAATTCTTGTTTCTTCATTCTGTTCTGGTTGAATGCTTATTTCTTCCTTATGTTCCAAATCATTGACTTGAATCCTGGCTTCCTTCCTTTCACTGTTGGTTACCTACAGATTTTTCTTTATTTCACTTAGTGTAACTTTCATATCTTCCTTTATGTTGTTGCTGTACTCAATGAATTCCTTAAGCATCCTGATCAGCAGTGTTTTGAACTCTGCATCTGATAGGTTGGCTATCTCTTCGTCACTGAGCTCTTTTCCTCGGGTTTTGCTCTTTTCTTTCTTTTGGGCCCCATTTCCTTGTCTCCTCATTTGGCAGCCTCCCTGTGTTTGCTTCTGTGTATCAGGTAGAGTTGCTTTGACTACTATACTATAGTAGCGTGGCCTGTGTAGAAAAGTCATCCGTAAATTGTGAGGGGTGGAGCCTTACGTAATTGGCAGGGCAACTTGCTTCACTGCTTTGTGGCTCTGTGTGAGGTGAGGGCTTGGAGAGGGGACTGTGTCGCTGCCTGGCTTCTGGAGATTTGCCCAGCCCTTGCTCCATTTCTAGTTATTTCGCCCACTCCCTCTATGAGACTGGCCCCCTTCCAGCTGTTGTCCAGGCATTAAATCCCACAGTGGGTGGGTGTGCACACATTTTAAGACTGTGCAGGCCCCATAAGTGGAGTTTCCTGAAAATGTAGCAGTTTCTTCTTCCTCCCCATCCCCTACTGGGTCTTTCCAGCCTGAAGTTACGGGAATTTACCTCCCCAGCACTGGAACCCTGGCCTGTTCCTGGGATCATTCACTCCCAAGGTATCACTTCTAATTTTTATCAACCACACATGAATGTGGGACCCCCTGTGCCCGTGTTGCTGCCTCAGCGCTCTGTGTCACACCTGGTCTCCTCGCCTCTCCGCCTCTCCTACCCGTCTGGCTTCCTTGGTTGTTGGACTTTCATACAGTTCAGTTTGGGGACAGTTCTGGGAGCTACTTGTTTTGAGATTTAGCTGTAATTCTTTTTGTGGTTGCGCAAGGATGTGAAGTGTGTCTACCTGTGCCTGCATCTTGACCTGAAGTCCTGGACTGCTTTTCCAAAAATATTTCCTTAAGCCTGAAAGTTTCTGATTTGGTCTCCTTCCACAATTTCTACTTTTTAGAAATGTACATAAAGAAAGTGATGAAATGTAGGTTGTCTGCTTCAAAAATACATTTAGTATGATTTTAAAAGAGGTGTTTCCAGTGGCAGACAGGAACCTAACACAGGCAATATAGGTTTAAGGTGATGGAATAAAAAAATGTTTATATTTCAGAAAATTGTAGGCATTGATAATAGGAGTTCTAAACAGTATTTTAGAAATTACAGAAAAGCAGAAAAAGAGGGAGAGATGCCAAAATTCCCACAAAATTTCTATTGTTTTAGTTTTATATTTAAAATGTAATTTATAGTACTTATAATCAGTCGAGGTGCAAATTTAGCTAATCAGCAGAAAAATATAAGCACTTAAATAACAGAGTCATTTTTATTTTTCTCTTTGGATTCACACGGAATTTTAGCAAATTCTTTGGGCCATTACCAGTATTGTTATTACGTAGTTAACTGTCAGGTGAAATAGATTGTATCCATATAAAACTAAACTTCTCAAAGTCAAACTGGATGTTTTCATTGGCAGTGTTAGCAAAACTCACCAAACCAAAAGATTCTGCATTGAATATTTAATATATTAAACATCATTCATCCACTGGCTCTCTACCAACATCAATACTTACTCTTGGGGCCTGTGGTTTTTATCTTAGTCAATAACGCTTAGGTTCAGTCCTCAAAAGTAATCATTAAAACCTGCTGCTGTGAAAACTGTTCACCAGAACCCAAAGGGAATAAAAGGAGAGATAGGATATTTATCATATTCTTATTAGGTTCTGGAAAGAATGGGGTACTTTTTCCAAATAACAAACAAGTTTTCTTTCTGATTATTATTAATACTTTATAACATAACCACAGGAAATGCAGCGAAATAATTTAAGCTGTAATTTACTGTGATTCCGGTATGTGCCAGGCATGCTGGGAGAGAGTTTTTCCAAGGACTCTTTCATTTACTTGGTGCAAATCCTTGAGGCAAATTATTTCCCTAATTTTACAGGTGAAAAAAATCAGTCTCAGAAATGTTAATAACACCCTCATGGTCAAAGGACTAAATATGATGTACCAGAAAGCAAAACTAAACACACATGCACACACACACAGTTTTGCAGGTTGCTTATGTAATCATTTTAGAGAAGAGGAAGGGAGGCATTCAAACGTTTCTTGATCAGCATTATACCAGTCTATGTAATTCTACTGATCAGGAACCCAAGTAGTGTTATGAAATAAACTTGTGTTTTGTGGACATACTAAAAAATTTAGGAATAAATTTCATAGGAAAAGAAATTTTAGGTACCGTGAAAGATCAAAAGACAACCCTCTCACCTAACCAATCCTTATAACCAAAATAATTAAAAACAAAAAGTATAGAAGCTTGTTAGTCTTTTTATAGAAAAGGTTTATTTAAGATAGGGCTTAACATTCAAATAATCCAGTGCCATTTATGTTCCATTATGTACTAGGAGCTAAGATTAAGAAGATTCTTTTGCCCTAGCTGGTGTAGCTCAGTGGATTGAGCACGGGCCTGCGAACCACACGATCGCGGTTCGATTCCCAGTCAGGGCACATGCCTGGGTTGCAGGCCAGTTCCCAGTTCCCAGTTCCCAGCAGGAGACACATGAGAGGCAACCATATAGTGATATTTCTCTCCCTCTCTCCTTCCCTTCCCCTCTAAAGATAAATAAATAAAATTTTACAAAAAGAAGATTCTTTTATTCTTTCTTTTCTCTGTCTTATTATATTGTGTGACCTGGTATATTTGGTATAATGGTTTCTATCTCCTAGATTACCTGGGAGCCACAAACTATTCCCACTAACAAGTTTCCAGACCACCCTGCCTTTTAGTGTTTTTGTAATAAAATATCAAAATGATGTACTAGGAGAGCTGTTACTTTAGGCTGACGCAAAAGAGAATTTAACAGTTAATCAATCCTTCTAAGATAGCTTTCTGGTAAACACAGCTCTAAAAACATCTAAAACATCACGTTGCTCCAGGAGAAACTATATTCAGAGTCAACCCCATTTTCCCAAAACAATTACAATATTTCTTTGGGTACCCAAAGTTCTACTTTCACGAGAAATATTTAAGTTCTACTAGAACTAATGACTGGATCCCAGCAATGGCAATGAAAATCTTTAGGTCTCAGGCTCCTTATCCATAAAATGAGTCTGTATTAGAGTGTGTCTTTCTTCCTGATGTAAAGTTCTCTGAGTCTGTTCACACTTAAAATCTAAACTAAGGGGTGGGGCAAAAATAGGTTTCCAGTTGTGAGTACATGAAACAGAGTTTATTATTGTATATTAATTATTGTACTATTTTCCAAAAAACATTTGTGCCCTGCCCCCCAGTAAATCCTTCAAAGAAAGCCATTTGCCTCCTGTCCTCAAGCGAAGGCAGAGTAAGCTACTCAGAGTAGCTGAGTCTCTATGCTACTTTATTCACAGTTCATTAGGGTAATCCCTGGGGTGTAATTATTTGTTTACTCAACAGATGGTAAGCTATTCCACAGAAGAAATGGTGCCTTATTGATCTTTTTACACTGTCATCTAACTGTTAGATTCTAATAGCCCGGTATACAAAAAAAATATGCAATAAATGTTTATAAAATCAATTCTTTGAACTACCTTATCCAGTATTCACTGGGTACCCCTTTTGTTTGGGCCGTAAGGCCACATTCTGGAATTATACCACAGTTCCCTCCATAAAGTATTTGAAATTCAGAAAAAGAGCAATCATGTGTGATGATAGTTAATAACACGAGTTTAGTATACTTTGAATCATACGTTTAAGTGAGTTACAGTCTGTAAGGAAAAATGCGCTGCTGGAGTTGAAGGCCTTCAAGACCCTTCGGTGCTTTCACATTGTGTGACCTTCCTTGCAGAGCCGTACTGCCTCCCTCCTCCAGCCCCGGTCTCCATCCATCATGGTCACGAACCTGTGTCAGGCTTATTCTTAATTCAACTGTTTGGGAGAAAAAGTGATCTCAAAAGAGTCAAGAATGATTCAAAGCTGGAAAAGACCAGAATACTTGACTATAAGCAAAAGAAAGAAAGTCAGAGAAGGCTAACAAAAATTTTTAACGTGTGGTGTAAGTTAAGAGTGAGGTTACATCAGGCCAGGGCAAGGAAAAGATATGTTTTTTTGGCCTGAAAGTGTTTAGCTTTCATGTTCCAAAACAAAATTTCATGTAGAACTTGTCTGATCCTAGATATTTATTTTTCTTGTTCATGCACATCCCTGACAGTTAGGAACAAAAGGGAGTAAAGGCTGTTGGCAACTTGTGCACAAAGACATAGTAGAAGCCAGGAAGCCTGGCACCTGAAGGACGGCCAAGAAGCCCTTTGGGACTCTCTGTGTTCTTACTGTGACAGATCGTAACAGCCTCTCTGCATGAATAAATGTGGACAGGTTTGTAAGGAGGAGCTTGAGTTACCCACTCTTTTGTGTTTCTTCTAAAGTAACACCTTAATCAGGATGAGCTGGAGTACATGTTCCAAACCCAGATTTCTGATCTCCATCTAGACTTACCCCTTTCTTCATGAGCCCCCACAGACCTTCAAGAGCCTCTGACAGGCTGGAGTGCAATGAGCAGCGAACGAAATGCAGCAAGACTGAGCTGAGGTTAGACTCAGCAGGTTAGTGCCGTGACCCTTTACTTCTGGAGTCATTATCCTGGTTCTTATCCAGTGGCTACTTGCAAATGCACGTGCATGGGTTGGTTCTACTCCAGAGCCTACCTGGGAACAGTTTGGAGTGGCTACCACAACTTGGCTCAATACATGGGCAGGTTTTTCTGAAGAAAGCTGGCTGCAGGTTCTGGTCAACAACTTGCTCCAAAGTCTGGCTGAGAATACCAACAAAAAGGTCTACCTCAAATTCTGTAAAATTCTTTTTAGAAAATGCACAGAAGTTGGGGAAGTAAAAGAAAACAGATGAGTGGGAGGTGGAATTGTGGGGTTCTGTCAATTAAGTACTACAATTCAATTTCCAAAGCTATGGAATTAATCATCACTATAAATTCCCTTCAGTGACTTTACTATTTTCAATTCTTTAGCAGCTGCAATGAATCTGCTTTTGTTTGAGATGCATCGTCATGTAACATATTCTATATCCCACTTAAATTTAGGGTAAAATTCACCTTTGGGCTAAGTTATATCACCACCAGATATTTGGAAGGCAGAACCTGTTTGGCACTTTTGTATGAAAAGGAATTGTTCCTTTCATCCTTTTTTAAGCAAATAAGGATTAATTTTTTAAAGCCTAAAAGTGGTGCTTGAAAGAAGCTCCACATGTAGGAAGGAGCCAGAAAAGATGGCAGCCAGTTGAAACACGAGGGAAAAGTGTGGCAGGCACATGTAACACGCCCCACATTGAAAGCTTTAGCTATAAAAGGCTGTGAAGAAGGGCAATCGGAGTGCACAGGCGCCTGACCTCCCTTCCTCGTTGAATATCCCTGGTGAGCTGGGCCAGGTCTGATCCTCCTTTGAAGCCCCCACAGCAGGTGCTGCAAGAGGACCTCGTTTATTTCCTCTCCTCGTATTATGCCCGGAAGAGGATTCCCCACAATAATGACCTGGCCTCTCTGTCCGCCTCTCCTCCCTCCTTTTCCTCTAGGGGGTCTGCCAGCCTGGGGGAATTCTGAGCTCTTCTGCTAGGTAAAAGGAGGTGTTCCCAGCTCCCTGCCATCTTCTGCTGTCCTGCTATGCCAGGGGAAGCGTGGTTAAGACTATCTGATCCAAGGATGAAATTTCAGAATGCCCATTTGGCAAAAGGTCCAAAACCACATTCTCCAAAAAAGCGCTTTCGGTAATACAGATGATATACTGCTGTCCATCAGCCCGACTCCTTTATCCCTCTCAGCTGCTTTTTAACATGGGCATGAAGGACGGAGGTATGGGCCCCCTCACACCTCCAAAGTGGGTAGGTCTCCTTGTCTTGTACATCTTAGTTTTCAGTGACTATTTACTGAAGAATAGATGTGCAAAAATTTGGTGAGAAGGGAACTAAAATAATCTGGTTTTACTTGTTTGTGGATGGGTATGTGACCATATTCATCCCACCAAGTTCTTGAAAAGGTAGTCTAAAACATGGTATCTAATGCCTGTGTGAATTCTTAGAGGGCAACGATTCATCTAAAATATATTCAAAAGAGAAACAGCCTTATCAAAAATATTATTTGTGGCTTAGCACATGGAAATAAGTTCGTGACCTATGAGGATCATTAGCCACCTGGAAAGTTTCTTCCAAATATTTTATAAGCCAAATGACACAGGTGAAAAGTTAACCCTTAGGAGGATTTCTTTGTGTGTGTTAAAATAAACATGAAGGGTGCTGAGAAATTTCTTCACAAGTTTTTCCCCATTTGCATAGCCAAATATATTACACTATTAATCCTTTTCTTTTTAAATTCTCACCTGAGGATACGTTTATTGATTTTGAGAGAGAGAGAGAGAGAGAAGTGGTATGTGTGAGGGGAGAGAGGGAGAGAATGAATGAGAAACACCAACTTGAGATGGAAATACCGATAGGTTGCCTCCTGAACGTGCTCCAACTGGGGACTGGACCTGCAAACCTAGGTATGTGCCCTGACCAGGAACCAAACCCACACCCTTCTGGTGTACGGAGAACATTTCAACCAACTGGGCAACCTGGCCAGGGCTACGTTATCAATCCTTTATGGAAGGGTTATTAAAAACCTTTAAGACACGGCTGGTGTAGTTTAAATAGTTGGAGCATCATCCTGTAAACCAAAAAAGATCGCAGGTTTGATTCCTGTCGAAACACATGCCTGTGTTGTGGGTTCAGTCCCCAGTCGGGGTGTGTACAAGATGCAACTGACTGATGCTTCCCACATTGCTGTTTCTCTCCCTCTCTCTCTCCCTCCCTTCTTTCCCCTCTCTTTAAAATCAATGAACATGTACTAGGGCAAGGATGGGGGGGTGGGAAAATCCTAGAAAATAAAGTGTAAAAATTCAGGCAGCTAGCCATTTGTCACCGTAACAGCAAGGATACTGGACAGCTAACTAACAGAGTGCCTTAAATGTGTCATCATTTTCATTCGCCTTGCAACTACCCTGTGAATTAAGCGTTATCATCAACTTGAAATTAGGAGAAAGCCGTGTTCAAGAGTTTCAACTTCTGGCCCAAGATGACAGAGTTAATGAATAGTGGTAGCACTGTGACCCAAACCCAGGTCTGATAAGGGGATGTAAGTGCTTTACATGAAGTCGTGATTGTGGAGCTGGGAAGCAAAGGTACGCACATCCTCCCCTGCAGCTTTACGGTGACCTGAGACAGCAGGGGTGGTAAACAGGGCTCCAGGTAGGACAACCCCGCTCACTGAGTTCGGATGCCTCTGACCTACATCTGTATTCCTGCAGAGTCTTTCTAAGGAAGAAAAGTGAGCGAACTCATTTCACTTTATTTCCTTCTTCCTTCCTTTGCCAGGCCTGACCCACAAAGACAGCCTAGGGACCAGACTAGTGGGTAGCTGATTTCCCTAAAAGCAGTTTCACATCTGTTAAACTAGAGAACTTAAAGGTCCCTCCTTCTCGAGTCCCCATGTTCAGATAGTCGTTTACAGCCAAGACGGAAACTGCAGCTGAGCCTGGGGATTCCTGAGGCAAAGGGCCTCTGGCTTTGACAAAGTATGGGGGGAGGGGAAGGGAGATCCTTCCAGAGCGCTCAGGAAGATATCTCTACCACCAAGTTTTCATTCTGCCCTCTCGCTTTGTCTTCTTTTCTCTGGGTTGTCCTTGGAGTAAGAGCAACAGGCTTGAAGCCTGAGTAGGGGAAAGCTGGGTGGTCTCAGGCAAAACTGGGAATTTTATGACAATCATTATTCTTAGAGTCAAAAACAATGAGTAATTGGAGTCTTCCATGGCACTAGAATCATTAAATAAAATGACAAGTGGATGTTAGATACCAGAGTTATTAAGAGAATTTTAAAAGTTTACTTACGTTTTGAGAGAAATTAATTCAGAGCTAACTGTAAAATTTCTGGGTGCAACTCAAGGCATCAAATTAGTCTTAGGAACTACACCTGAGTGAAGCAGCGACTGAAATGTTCATAAAATTAGACTCCTTTTTGAAAACCATGGTTATCACCACACTGATGAATATCAGCAAACACCCCAGAACAGCACCACCCCCCAAAAAAGCAGCAGAGGAAATGCTGTTAACTTTCTTAAGGAAACCCTCCTTCTTAAAGCCAACCAACAAACCAACCAACCACACTGAAAAGACACACTTCAATGCATGCAACTGCTTGCTTACAGAGTGAAAGGAGGTAAGATACCCAGTACAGTCCTTTCTGGCTAACCCCGCCACTTCCATCCGTGCTGAGAACAGTGCCACCTGAGTGGAAATTACACCTGGCAATGCGATACTTTGTATGTCAATGAAAAGGTACCCACATTAGGCAACTTTTACTCTGATCAGACACAGGGCTTGAAGAATGATGATGAGAACTAAAATGACGGCCTTACAGAAAAATATCTTTAAGAGAAAGTACTTTCTGGAATTTCTTCTTGTGAACAATCCAAACAACTTTCTTCCCGATGGAGAGGAGCTCAGAACCAGTGCTTCCTCCCCTCAAACACAAAGTGACGCTACCTGCCCTCTGCTGGCCCAGACCACCACGCCACCCAGCTCCTCTTCCTTAGAATGCAGAGTGCGGTGGTGCCCTCAGGCAGAGCTCAGAACTCACCTGCTACAGTAAACATTCTGGCTCTGCCGTGTATCAGCTGGATAACCTGCAGGCGCATGCCTTAACGCCTCTGACTCTCCCTTTCCTCGTCAATAAGATGGGAAAAAAGCATTCATCTCAGAGGCTGTGGCGAGAATTTAGTAAATCCACACATGTACTGCCTTTGGCACAGTCCTGTCACATAATTAGAACTCAATACATTTCACTTTGACGATGATGACATGGGCTGACCTAGACGGTGGTGAAAACAAGGAACTGAGGACTGTGCAGAAGCCATATGCTCCCCATGGCAACGACACAGATAAAGTCCACTAGGAAAATGCCCTTTTATTCTGTGGGCCCAGGCGTCTCAACTTGTTGTTTCTTTTCAGTGGCTACAGCAGCTTATCAGAAGGGGCAGGCTCAAAGGACCAAAACCAGGGCAGGAGAGGTAGAGATGAAAAGAGAGCGCCTGAGTCTGGGAGAAACTAGTCTGGGGCAGCTCTGAGAACGGGTAGCAGCCAGCAGCCCAGAGTCATGGGATTTAGAGCTTAGAAATAAAGTTAACAGGCTACTCAGACGCGCACACTTTGTTAGTATGATAAAACTCCCACTATCTTCCTGTCAAGGTCCCTTTAGCAGGGAGTACCTTCCAGAAACTTATCTTCCTTTGAGTTCCTATAACACTCCTTCAAATATTTACGGCTACTTTGGCATTTAATTGTTCTGGAGAATAACTGTGTCTTTTTACTTGACTGTAAATTCTGGAGAGGGTGTGAGTATATCTTTCTTCCTGACCTACCTGTGCCCGAGGACCTAACCCCACCATGGGAATGTTCACCTGGAAAGTGCATGATCAAATGGAAGGCTTTGAGGGGTGCTCTAGAGATATATGCCACTACCATACTAAAATAAGCACCACACGGCTCGTACAGAGAAAAGGGCATGGAGCAAGGTAGCATGCATGTCTCTACCTCTTTGGTGCTTTGGTGAGAAGGTTGAGCCCAAGAAGTTGAGGTAGAAGATTAAATCTCCAGCAGTCTTAAGTACTGAAAAGATTATAGTGTTCCTCCCAAGTAGAAATTCAATTAAAAAAGCAAACCATAAAGTAAGAATAAAGAAGTCCAGCAAAAGTCTGCTCCCCCCCCCCCCACGATGGCTCAGATACATTTTTTTAAAGCAGTGAACATCAAATTATTTTTGAGACATTTCCTAGTGGTGCCTTTGCTCTGCAGATGTCCTAACCACACATTTAGTCTGCCTATCTGGTAATCTAGCTCTCCACGGGAACCAAAGGGTTCCCGCAACATACAAAGAGGCAGCATGAAAGAACAAAGTCAGGCAAGGGCAGGAAGGTGGGAAGGGAAGAGTGGAGGCAACAGTGGGAAGCAAAAGGAAGCGGCAGAGATGAGGAGAGTCAGCGATCAGGCAATGACGCAGTTAGAGTCCTACCAGCTTCAATTTGGAGAACCTCAGAGACGATCTCTGCCCCAGCTTCTCCTTTCCCAGGACAGAAATTATAACCCACTGAAGATGACCTACTCAAGGCCAAAGCCGCTAGTCTGAGACAGAGCTGGAACTGAAGTCAGGTCTCCTGGCTGCCTCCGTATTGCTCTTTCCACTCAGCACATCTCTTCTTGACATTTCCAGCATGAAGGATGAAGGCTCAGGACTCAGGCAGCCATAATAAGCCCCGCAGTCTCCTCTGCCTCGGCGCCACAGGTTGACAAGAGTCAGCAGAAGTGGCAAGGGGGATGAGGCCCCTGGTTATCACGTTGTTTTTGATGGAGCCATCCAGTAACCTGGATACCTGGCTTTGTCATTTCTCGATTACTTGAAATGCGTAACTGGGAAGCATACAGGATGAGGACAAGACAGAAATCAACTGAAGTAGCTGCTTTAAGAATAGCCTTGAAGGGATGCTGCTGAGGCTTAGCTGGCTGTGCAACCACGATGGACGTGCTGCTGCTCCGAGCTCTGCGTGGTTCATGAACCATCTCTTGGTTTCATTACAATCCAGACTTCCTGCACTAAAAAGGCCGTCTTTATAAAAACCAGCCTCCCTTCTCTGAGAGAGACCTTCTGTAAGCACTGCTACGCTTCACGGGTTGAACATGCATGGCACCTGACCCAGACAAAGCATTCTTTTTCATTGTGGGGTTTGTTTTTTAAAGAGATTTTATTTCTTTTTAGAGGGAGGGGAAGGGACTAAAAAAGAGAGGGAGAAAAACATCCATGTGTGAGACAAACATTGATTGGTAGCCTCTCACACACCCTCGACCGGGGACCTGGCCCGCACCCAAGTCATGTGCCTTGACTGGGAATCGAACCAGGGACCTTTTGGTTTGCAGAACAACATTCAATCCTCTAGAGCCACACCAGTCAGGGCTCTTTTAATCATGAGGTTCTGATGGTGCTTGTAAATCATTCCTGTTCCGTATCCCAAACACCTACACAAAATAAGACAATTGAAGAGGGAAACAGATGATGACTCTTAACCTGTATCCCTTGCCTTCTTTCCTCCTCTTCATGCATTCCACTCAATAAAAAGTCATTTCTCCCCAGGGAAAGCAAGTGAGAGTTGAATAAAACACCCATTAGCATCACAACATTACTCCTTCCAGGTTCTCGCCTACAAGTCTTTGCCCATTCTGTTCCCTTTGCCTGGAGTACCACGCTTGCTCCGGTCCACTTGGTTAGTGTCCCGTTGGTCTGTCATCAGCACCTGCAGAAAGCCTTCTCCGAAATCTCTAAGCCAATAACCCTGTCCTTCCTGGGTAGCTTCCATGATGCTCCCGGAGTATCCCATGCATTTCTGCCCTGCCACACTTTTTACAATGACCAGGTTTTAAGTCTGTCTCCTTCACTGAGCTGTAAGATTCTCCAGGGTAAGGATAACTTACTCATGCTGTTTCCCCAGGGAAACAAACAGAACACCTGACAGGGGTGGGTACACACATGTACAACTGTAAAGCATTATCACACGCAGTTTTAGCTGTATTCTTAAAGTGACCTGTCGGCAGAGAAATGGAGCTTCAGAGAGGTTTTATGGGCTCCCCAAGGGCACCAGCTCTGTCACTTCCAGACTAGATTTTTCCCGGGCCACATTATAATCAGTTAACTATACAAGTTCCACATAGAAGAGAAATGAGAAAGCACTGATCCTGATGTGGGTGTATCCATTGTGACCTGCACAACCAAAGAAAAGAGACACAAAACTTCCAAATACGGGGGGAAATCGCTGTTCTGAAAGCAGGAACACTGATAGATATGGAGATGAAGTATACACTAATTCTTTCCCCAAGGACATTTCCATCCTAAACTTCTGCGGAAATGTCTAGGGGGCATGAATGAGGTACAAACGAGTTCATCGGGTTAAACAGGTCATAAAGCCATCTCCGGCTAAACCGCCAACACTGCCTCAAGCATCAGAGCCGGACACTGAACCGCTGCCACGGCTGCCAAACCAGAAGTAACTCGGAGGTGGCAGGTTGATCTCTGGGCTCAGAGAAGCAGCGGCAGCAGGCAGGAACTGGGGCAGCTGGCAGGACGGGGTTGGTTTGGGTCTTTGATCCTTCTTGAACCTCTCAGAGCCCGAAGCCTTCCCTCAACTGAGGAAAGTCTTCAGCAGAGCTGCACCCTAGAATAACGTGGGGCAGCCCGTAAACAGCAGCCAAGGCAGAGCCGGCCCCAGACATGCTGACCCAGCCCCTCCAGGGTGGCCGTCACTTCTGCATGTAAACTGTTTAAAATCTCCTCTGCAATTCTAGTGTGCAGATCACAAGCGCAACCGGAATACTTTTGATCCTTTCCATTCCCACGTGTCCGTCAAAGTTGAGAACACTTAAGGGAACAGCCGCTTAGCACTCTGGGGCGGGGGATGGGGTTGCAACTGCTTCTGAGTCACTTGACATCAAGTCTTCTAGGGACGGAAGCAGAGCACTCTCCCACTATATATGCCCTCGACTGAGATTTTTCAGCCTCTTCTTTGAAACTGTATGCTTTAGAACAGGTGAATGTTACAGTCTATAAATTGTATCCTGGTAAGGCTGTTTTGTGTAGGGTTTTAAAAGGCACTATGTTTCATTTTGGGAACAGCTCTTATTACAAGAGCGCACTTCTGATTAACCTGTGAAATTACCCTCACTACACACTATACCTACCGGTCCAGCTTTGCTACTGGGGCACTCAGATTTAAGTCTAATCCCTCCTCCATTTGACTTTGCATTTAGGCATACCCAGCTTTGAATCCATTTGCTAGCTAGGTTAGCCACAGAAAATGATCCCGCTCTAAGCTTCATTTCTGTGATCCATAGGAAGTGAGTGTATCTCCTTTATAAGATTTCTGAAGATTAGAGAGCCCCTAATACCTGGAACACTGTATGATGCTCAATGAATAACGCTTCCCTTCCCTTCCCCATGAGGGGGGAATATGAGCCTTCCCCCAAAGCTCTCCTTTGTTAGGCTAAACACCCGTGTTTTTAGCAATCCACAGATATTTATGATTCCTCAACAGGGTGTGGTTTTTTCTGTAGTGCCTGTGGGCACTACACCATATACAGAGATCTATCTAGTCACAAGGCAGAAAGGATGACTCATTTTTATTCAGCTCCTCAGAAACAAGCACAGAAATTAGGTGGTAATTCCTTCTGTTATCTGCTGGGCCAGGAGAGGTGGCCTCCAATTTGCAACATCATGACACTGCTGTTCCTTCACTGTGAGTCTCCAGGACCAGGCCACACTGTGCTGCCCCTTCTGCCACCTCTGATTTCTATCACACTTGCCCAGTCTTTATCTGTGATTCTGGCTTGTCACATAACACTGGAGAAATACAGCAGATTTGGATAAGGCAGATTCAAAAACCTCAGGTTCAAAAATGAAGCAGTAGGTACAATAAAATGCACAGTGCAATGCCTCGTGTATAAACGGCATCCAAAAAGTAGAAGAGTAATTGCAATCACCACCACGGGGGCATAGCAATTTCCCTCTCTTGGACTGGCCTCTGTCCTGAATGCTAATCTATTTGGCTAGGTAGGATCCTGATGTCTCTGCTTAGTTCTTGCCGTCTCTCTCCTCCAGGGAGGTAAATCTGATCCGCATACAGGAGCTTCCCTGACTCTGGCCCTTCCTCACAGCCCCTCTCTCTAAGCTCCAGGGTGTGATTTCTCAGCGCCTGCCTGTATAAAGTGAGCTGGGAATCAGGAGACCAGCATTCCTTGTCCTGCTTGGCCACCACTAGCTGTTTCCCCTCTGTAAGATGATGGCATCAGACGACAAGATCTCTAAGGCCTCTTCCTGACCCAAAGAATTATGCCCCAAATCCCCAACACCCTCCCGGCCTCTCCCTAGCTATCCTTTACCGCTCTCATGCACTCCGTATGCACCCCACTGCCTTTCCACTCAGCAAGTAGGAGTCCTCCAGTACGACGGACCTCCTCTCCACACGCTGACCTCCGCCCAAGCTCTGTAAACATACCTCTTAGTGGCCAAGCATTTATCAGAAGCCACTTCTGACATTGATTTTTGGAGATTAGTTTGAAAACCTAAAACTCATGTGTATTATGTCTATTAGAGAATGTACTTGTAAATTATATTGAAATTACATTAAAGGCTATAATGTCTACTAATGATTCCAACAATTACCTGTAGGAGAAAATGTAGTATATACACTATGTGAAATGTCTAATAAACATCGTCTGGCAAAGTTTTCTGCTCCTGGGGATGACGCTCTGGAGCGTCAGACGTGGGGACATTTGCTCTGGGGCCTCACACATTATACACAGATGTGCTTTAAGAAAACAAGGTAAAGAGATCACTGAAATCGTAAAAAAAAATTAGGGTGATTATTCTTTTTTAAAGAGCTCTCTTAGGACATCTAAAAATAATTCTGCCTACAACTGTTTAAGGTCCCAACTTTTCAGAAGCTCAATTGCTGTGTAAAATGAAATATATCACATATGAAGAGAAACTTGTAGATATAAAGATATCTACATTTAAAATACATTTAAAAATTACTCAAGCCAAACCTGTTCATATAGAAAAATAAAAACTAAAGATGAACAGATACATCTTTATATACCTTATCAAATCAATATATATACTACTCAGAAGATACATGTACTACATGGAAAAAATAATTCTATACATATTCATATACAGTTTTATGAGCTTGCTCAGGGCTAACTCAAGTTGCCTTTGAAATTTAAGCAGATATTTGAAACAAAATTAACTCGATGTGAATTTTTCTAAGTGGTTTGCTTGTTTACGACAACAGCTTGAAGAAAACACCCCAAGTCTGTCAGGTTTGTAAACACAGAGATTGAAAACTCTCATCAATTTGGAAAAGCAAACAAGTTTTTAAACACCATCCAGGAGGCTTCATCATGTATTTTATGAATATCAGTAGGTGTATCTTTTGGGGGGTAGTAATATAGAGGTTCCACATATGCTCTCAGTGTAGTTGGTTAATTTTTAGAAATATGTCATGATTTTGCTTTGCAAAAATTTTCACCTTATCACACACGTCATCAATTACCGTGGCACACCTGTCTGTCCTCACACCAGCAGTGCCTGCGTGGTCAGTTAACGCTGTGACCATTGCCAGCGAACAGCAGCCTGTTTGCTCACTGAGTGGTGGGTGGGTTGGGGAGAGGACACATTCGGGTCCTGGGGCTGACAATGACAGAACATGAGCACACTGCAGGAAACACATCTTTTCCCTTTTTCAATTGCATGTTCTTTTTCTGAACTTGATAGAACTTTCTGTAACATAAAAGCCAAGAGCTTCCTTACCTACATATGGTACAGCTTATATCCTGACAACTATTTAAGTGGATACTCATATCGCCTTTAGGAGAATGCACCTATGTCACTTGCATCCAAATAATAAGTATAACTTATTTTTCTACAATTCAGCTCACTTAATATTGTGCTGATAATGTATACAAACTTTATTTTCTTGGCTAACTGTTCTCATTGCAGCCAATTCATGCCAGCATACTTGATTATACTGCCTACTTCTAAACCTAAAAGACTATGATTCTGTCTGATTTTTAATAGGATTTAACTCACTTCTTTCTAAATTTCTATCTAAAATAATGTTCAAGGGACCATCTGGATTTCCTGTTTTGAAATTTACCATAGAGATAAACAAGAATCAGATACTTCTACTGTACATTCCAGTCATCTTCTAAGCATTTCCTTTCAACTCTTGTGCTACGGATGCCAAGAATGCTACGCACTTGGCTCACTCTTGAGGCAAAGAGTAAAAAAGTGGGAGATGACAGTGATAGGAGCATTCCACTTTCAGCACATACTGCTCCGATGTGAGTTATGAAGGAAGGGCTTAGCACATTTTAATCTTAAGTCCATTTGGAAAGGATCAGTCAAAACTCCCAAAAAACCAATTACTTGCAAATACCAGAACACAACAATCCCAACGAATAATTAAATTACTCTAGATACAGCTATAACAAAGCTCGTATTTTCTACTATGCTTTACGGAAAAGACTAAGGAAACAACTCATGTCATTGGATTTACAGCAAGTCTGCAGTCATCAACGGCCTGCAGTCTAAAAACTGCGTGCATGTTTCACGGCAGTATATTACACTAAGATATTAATGCAGCCAAAACAATAACCCATTATAGTACAGATGGGTCTTCCACTTTGAAATATCATTGTACTCACTCTAGGGAAAATACGTACACTTGGAAAGACAGAAGCATTCTTCCCGACCCTGGAGCACACATAACTTCCAGTACTTTACTTTGTTTTGTTTTCAGATGGTACTTTGTTCTTGGAGCAACATGATAAATCTCTCCTGGCAATTCCATTCTTTTTTTTACAGCTATCTGAGCAAACTAGGCCAAATTTTAAGCAAAATTTAATGCTTTCTAGGGAAAAAATTAAGTATACTTGTCAAGTAACTGGCAGCTATAACCACAGTCTAGCTCTATGACTGCTCTTCTGTCCTTTGAGTGTGCCAGGCTCACACACGCCGCAGGACCTGGGCATCTGTTCTTCCCTCAGATCTCATGGCTCCTTTCTTCTTACCATTTAGGCTCTAGCTCAACCATCACCTCATCACTGAGGCTTTTCCGACTAGTCCCCACTCCACCCTTTATAACTTTTTGAAATGACCTTGCTCATGTGCTTGTTTGCTTGTTCATCCATAAGCCGGGACCTTGTCTGTTCTGTTCACACTGTAGTCTTATACCTAGAACAGTGTCTGTCACACAGCAGGTGTTCAATAATTACAGGTTCAATGAATAAATGAGTGAAAGAAAAAATTAACCAGATGGCAATAAAAGGTCCTAAAGAACATATTATTTCAAATGAACTTTGTCTCCTTGCATCTTACCTTTCTGTGGCGTAGTAAAGAATACCAGAGATGGTCTATCTTGATTTCAGAACAAAGATGAACACAGTAACTGCGAAGCTGATGGTAACATTAGTCCAGTAACAGTTGCGCACATTTCTACAGGTGAACCACTGCACCTAAAGAGAGCTAAAGAATGCCTGGGTTTCTTTGTGTACCTGGTCCTGTCCTACCCCACACTGTTATCAGTGGTTTGGAAGGAGACAGATGTTTACAGATTGTGCACAGCTGAAAAGAGAGCAGATGGGTTGGAGAACACGATTAGGTATCAGAAAGATCTCTATGGGTTGAGGGATTGGGCTAAAACAAACAACATAATATTTCATAGGGATCAGTCTAAAGCCTTAAGATACTTATATGAGTGAAAATTATGATTGTTTTATAAATAACAACACCCACAAAAAAAGATCAAGGGGAGAGAGAGAACTCAGGACACCTGGCACAACAGCAGCAGCACCTGTGAAGAAGGTCCAGTTTTTGTCACTGACCATGAGCTTCATCTGGGGCAAAACCATGGCTTGACTACCCAAAAGCCACTGCAAGAATGTGAAATCAGAGAGTGTAGGATGATCAGGAAGGACAAACCAGGGTTGTAAAGGCCATAGTAAATTATTTTATTCAGCTTTCTTAGCACTTATGGTGTGATAGGCATGACACGCAGAACTGGAGACTATCCGTCCAGTGTGAGAGAGAAAACCCAGAACTACCACGGGTGGCAGGATGGATAATGGCAGAGGGGGCAAGCTGTGGGATACAGGAACAAGGCCTAGCACAGCGCCAGGCACATGGCAAGTCATAACAGCAATACTGGGCACTACTACGTTAGTTATAAGGATCCCTATTATTATTGTTTTGTGGCTATTATTAAAAATGAGTAATAGAGCAATTAGAGCAATTCCTCAGAGAAGAATTTCAATCAATTGGTGTACACACAATGATGGAAACACAAAAATCACCGTAAGGCAAACACTGTATAATAGTTGTTACAGCCAAGAATCCCTGATGGATGCTAATAGGTAAAAGTATGATGAGAAACAGCGTATCTGCATAGTCCCAATGTTCTCTCTCCACAAGACGCTCATTACAAAGGGAAAACTAGCAACTCGACAGTGGAGAAACCTGGCAGACACCACCCTGACCAAGAGATCAAAATCACCATCACCAGTGATAAGACGACTTATCAACATCATGTATCTTGTGACTTAATGGAATCGGGAGAGCATGTCACTTCTGAGCTATCCTTGACCAAAACACACATCCCCAGTCTGACCACAAGAAAATACCAGGGAATCCAACTGCAAGACGGGATACCAAATCTGGCCGATATGCTTTAAAAATGCCAGGGTCATCAGAGACAAAAAACTGAGGAACTGCACAGAATGGAGGAGATGAAGTGCCACGTGTGATCCAGGACTGGACCCTGAACCAGAAAAAGAACATTAGCAAACAAAATAAAAAACCTGGCAAAATTCAATTAAGGTCTGTAGATGAGTTAATCATATAAATGTTAACTCCCTGGTTTCTATAACTGTTCTAAGTTATGTAAAACATTAACAATTAGGGGCACCTGGATGAAATGTATTTGAGAAACTCTATTATTTTTGTGACTCTTCCTTAAGTCTAAAAATTTGTGAAAATAAAATAAAAAAGTAGATGTACCTGAGCCAGAAGCCTTAGATTCTGCCAGGAGATAAAAAGAACGAGGAGAGGCTGCCTCATGTGGATTTTGTGTACTAAAGACTCCTAGGCCAAACTGTACCGAAAGAGTGAATGGGGGATAGAGTGCGTACAGAACCTGTGGCCAGAAATACCAGAGGTTGGTTCTGACCAGGAAAATGTAGGAAGGACCACACTGAGCTGAAGGGAGTGGCTGAGCCTGTTCTCCGTGACTCAGCTCCTACCACCAAGAGCATCAATGAAAACACTGTTCTGTAGCACGGACACCCCCAGGCTCCCGGGGTGTGTGATGTGCGGGGGCTCTTTCTTGTGATGCTTCTGGAGTCCTGCCTGGTGCCTTATATGCATATATATATATATATATATATGCCATATATATAACACACCTATATATGCCACATATATAAAGTATATACAACTTATTTTTAATAGTGTCAGACTTACAGAAAAGCTGTGAAGTTACCACCAAGAGTTACACTATATCTCACCCTCAGTTTCCCCTATTATTAACATCTTACATTGGTATTACATTTGTCACAATTAATGAAACAACATTACTATATTATTCATTTAAATCCACGTTTCATGAAGATTTCCTGATCTTGCCTAGTGTTTTTTTCTACGCCATGAAAACCAATGTCTCCTGTCTGGAATTATGGATTTTAGGAAGACCCCAGAGGTAAAGTGTCATTTTCCTCACATCACAAGAAGGAGAAAGCCACCATGACATATCACCGTTACCCTTGATTGCCCGGCAGAGGCGTATTTATCAGGGTCCTCCCTCCTGACACCACCCTCTCTGGGAGAAGTTGCTGTGCAAACCCTACACAGGCAGAGTGGCGAGCTACGATCTGTCTCGTAGGATGGGATAGCTCTGTAAATCATTTGCAACTTTTTTTTGCAGATTTCTTTGCTCTCCCTCAATGATTTATTTGTATCAGCTTAGATACACAACATTTATTTTATAATTTGGGTGACAGTTCATTACTATTTTATTTGGTTGCTCAAATTGTTTTGCTTTGGCTGTGCGCTAGCTATGTCAGTCAGTTCCTATGCACCTTGATAGACCTCCATCATTGTGGATTTTTGTGGGCACTCCCTCAACTACCAGAAGCACTACCAGAAGCTCCACGTTTATCTTTTATATCCCTGCCCCAGTTCTAGAACCAGCCGTTCTGCAAGGAATCCTGGTTTCCTGGATTCTGGTTTCTCTAATCCTGGATTCTCTAGTAAATTCCTTTTATTAGAGAAAGGTACTTATTGGAAACCAAGATCTGGGTGTTAAGTATGCTTGTTGCTTCTGGGGTGTTATTGCTTCCAGGTCCTCAGTTGACAAAGCAAAAAATATATGGGGGTAGCCCTGGAAGGGCGGCTCAGTTGGTTGGAGCATCAGCCCATACACCATAAGGTTGTGGGTTCAGTCCCCAGTCAAGGTGTACACAGGAGGCAACCAACTGATGTTTCTCTTTCAAGTCAACTAAAGTACACTCGGGGGAGGATTAAAACAATAATAAAATTTAAAAAATGTGTGTACACTAACCTATATATGTATACATACCTATAAATGTTTCCATGTGTGTCCATCTGTTTCTGTATTGAGCAAAACATGACTTCACACTGACCCACACCTGCAACTGCAACCCACCATCACAGGGACCGTTCCTTCTAGCATATCTGTAGCCTCCCATCCCACAGTAAGAAACCTGGCTCCTAACTTCCACTCTCCATTTACTTAATTATTCACTATAGTCTACATACATATGGTGGTTTCAGAATCACTAACCTGTACCCTCACCCTTATGGGAAATAACTTTTTCAACTAGAGTTAATGAAATCCTCATGTGCGGTTCTTTTGTCTTTAGTGTTCCAGTCTTCACTCACCCTCAGCTACGCTGGTCAGTACCTTTCCATCCACTCCCTTCGGTGAGTACACTTCACACAATTTGTAAAACTGACTTCTTTTGTCATAGTTTGAATTCCATCTTGGGATTCCTCCAACCCCTTAAATGTCTTGTACGCCCTGGGGGCATGAGACCATCACAGGCTACAGTTAGCCCAACCACCTCTGAGAATTCTCTCCTCTTCAGCTTGTGACTGCTAATCTGTCATTGGCTGAGAAACTAATCAGGTGAGTTTTGTCAGCATTATAAATAAAATAAAACGAGAAGCAGCAGGTAATGAATGAAGCCCTGAAATGTTTATACCACCTATGGGAAAGCCTTAAATGCCACCACACAGAGCTTTCTGCCCTGTTCCACGTTTTAAATCAATGATGTTACAAAAACAACTTCGACTGTACAAAGCTAATGAGTAAAGAAAATGGGATAGAATGAAAATGAGCAACAAAAATACCTCAATAGGATGACAAACCAAAACAAAAACAGGTTAGATTTAGCAGGGGTCAGGTTAAACAATTTAATTTGAAAAAAAAACTCATAAGCACAGATCAGGACCTCAACACAAGGCACAGATGAGACCGGCCACCAAACAAATGTCAGCAGGACAATGGCCGGGACAGGGGAGGAGGCCGTCCACTCATCCTGGCCACTCACACCATGTCTGCTATTCTGTGTTCAGTGCGGACTCCGGTCAGCAGAGTCCGAGCGTGACAAGACTACCAGGTGACCAGGGTTGTGAAGGGTCTAGAAAACCTAACCCAGCGAGCACGTAGAGAGCACTAGGGGTTGGACAAGGAGTGTATTAAAAAATGGAGTATCCAGAGGTGACAATGGTGAAAATGATAATAAAAATTATCAGCTTATCACATCCCAAGCATTGTTGAAAATACTTTTTATAACCTAATTAATTTCACCTGATAACATACCTTGCTTCTTGGTGAGTGGTTCAGATAGCTGAGGTTTCCAGATTTCTGCCCAAGCGAACAACCATTAAATTCAACAGGTTCTAAGTAATCACTTATTCTTCCACATTTTACACTGTATGTTTCCCCCCATTTTGCTTTTATCCAAAAAATAAAATGTGAATAAACACAAAACTGACGCACATCCATCATTACTTGGCATGACTTTTTAAAAAGTGACTTTACAGTGACTTTTTGATTATAAAATTAATAACACTCAACAAAGAAAAACTGAAGAATGTAGACACAGAGAGAAAAAGAAGTGAAACAAATCAGATAATTTGTTAACATCTGTGGGGTTCCCTGCCACTTTTTGTTATGGATGAATTTGTGCCTTTTATTTCATGCAGAAGTTATCATACTGCATATGTGTACTATCTGAATTTGACCTGGTTAATCTGATAAGCATGTCTCCATTAATTAAACTGGCTGTGTTACTGTCAATTTATGGACTGTGACTATACCATCTGTTTTAAAATTTAAAAAAAAAAAACAAGAAAAATGTTTCCTCCTTTAGCCCATTTAAAATCACTTTTTGCTAAGTGCTTTACGGCTTCTAAATAGATGTCCTTGTCCTGGTAAATGAACGCTAATAGAAAAAGAAAAGCAGCCTCTTAATTGCTACTATGATTTAAGGAGCACTTATCTGATTGGATAAGGAGAAATTCTACTGAGTGCCCTAGATTACAAGAGCTATCAGACCCTTCTCCCACTACTTAAACCTTTAAAAAGAAACTTGGGCAAAGAGGAAAATCCTACATGTGACTGCCATCTCACAGGCAGTTACAAATTACTACCCCACCTGGACTTCTTGGGAAGAAGAGAAACCCCCTGTCGAAGGTAGTCTCTCCATGTCTTCAGAGACTAAATCATTTGGCCAAAAGAGAGGCTGTAGGATATTTAAGTTCCTACTACCTGACACAGACGAGGCACTACACCAGGGGTGTCAAACTCATTTTCACTGGGGCCACAGCAGCCTCACAGTTGCCTTCGAAGGGCTGAACATAATTTCAAGACTGTATAAATGTAACTCCTCCTTAACTGTTAAGCGAGAGCTCAGCACTGCCACGGGGTAGATACCACATGGAGGGGCCCACGGGCCTTGTGTTTGCTACCTGTGCACTAGGGTCTAGGAAATGGAAGAAAGAATTTCAAAGATCAATGAAATCTGTCATGGTGAGACAAGCCATGGTGGCACAGATTCTCTCATTAACATCCCTCTCAATGTCTCCTTCTGGAGATGGAGGCACGGAAGGAGAAAGGCAAGGCAGCACGGTCAAGTATCTCAACAACCAGGACAGTTTTAAATTGTGAAGACCAAGCGAAACAGCATTTGTCTGCATGGCCAAGAAACAGCAGGTTATGCCCAAAGAATGCTGATGGTAAGGAACCCGAGGAATGAACTTAAATGCCTTTTTTTTGCCTGATCTGCCTCAGGTTGAAGCCATAGCGTGATGAGGTTCCTGGCAGACAGGCCGCAGGCCCCCACACATGGGGCCTCCACTAAGTCCATGTACCATATTTTTTTCGGACCATAAGACGCACTTATGTTTTAGAGGAGAAAAATAGGAAAAAAATTTTAGAGCAAAAAATGTGGTAAAATATTTAATAATACAAATAATATAGTATTTCACCGATGTAAATGTAAACAGAACAGCAGCATTAACAACCATTATTCCTCCCAAATTTGGGTGGGGGGGTGGGGGGAGAAGAAAAGTGCATCTTATAGTCAGAAAAATACAGTAAGTAAAGAAGGGCTAAGGAGAAACTACAAAAACCAGCAACAGCAAAACAAAGATTCTCGGGGTGGGGAGGTTTAGGAAAAAAAAGTCTTAATGTACATATACAGGAAACACTGCTTTCTTGCCCTTTTTAAATCTCCCAACTAAAAAACTTCCTCCACACTGTTTAAGACTCTGGTATCATTGTTACTAGGACGCAGTGATGCCATTATGACGGTAATGCACCCCCGACATAGTCAGAAAATCAATTATCCAGACAAAAATTAAATGGAAAGAAGAAGGCTTACATATGCGTCAAGAAACCAAGTTCCTCATCATTTTTTAGAAGAATGTGTTTCTGCACCCTGATGTTCCTTTCATGACTAATGATCCATGCACACATCACGTATGTTTGGAAATGTAAACAATGCTGTACGCAGCACTCCCGGCAGGAGGAAGAGCATGAGCGAAGGCACACGGATGGACTCAGGGCACGCTGCGCCTAAGGTTGAAACGCCTGGCGTGACTGTAGCATGGAATTCGTACTGAGTCTTCACACAAAATAGAGTTGAGGAAGGTAAATTTCAGTCTAAAGAGTTTGGTTTTCTTTAACAGGCAACAGACAGTGAAAATTCACAATCACATGAAGCAGAGCTTCAGAAAGCACAGTCTCACCATGCCATATGAGGCATATGGTGGGGATAACACAGGGTGGGGTATGGGAGAATGAATGAGAGGACGGAGGTCGGCTGGGCGGTCGCTGCTGTCATTTCGCCGGAGTTGAGGTCGGGCACGGTGTCAATGGGGCTGTGGCGGAAAGAGTAAATGCAATGTTTCAAAAGGAGAAATGGAAGTGGAAACTGTGGTAGTCTGGATATGAGAGACAAAGGTGAGGAAAGCTTGCCAACGCCGAGATCTGACAGCACACGAGCCAAGGAAGTGCTTCCTGTTACCAATTACTAGTCCCTGTGCACTCCTCTGGTTCAGGCTGTGTCTGCGCAGTTTTGTCAACCTAATTTCTGTCTACTGTCACAGAAACCCTGAGCGGAACTATCATTCTAGTTCACAATGAGGGAGCTGGGGCTTAGAGACCTTGGGCAGTTTGCTGAAGCCCACGCAGCTGAAAGAGCTGAACCCACATTTGTCTAGCTGTGTGGATCTTACCCACACGATCGCTTCCCCTGTGTCAAGGCTTGAAGAAACAGAAGCAGCCTGCTCTTCCCCACGGATCCTCACCTAAATTAACACAGTGCCCTATACACCGGATACTAGCCTTGCTTCTGTCAGTTTACAGTATAAAATGACATATATAATTTCTGATATTTGGATGCAAGTATATATGACAACCGGGAGCCTCTAAAGAGCTGAAGAGATGTTGGGTATTATTTTTATTATTATGTGGGTGTTCTCTTTCAGTGATTAATGCCAGGAAACAGAAACTCTCCATTACATAGTCTACCTTGTCCGCAGCCCACCCGAAAGATGAACTTAGTAAGGCTTCCATGAGACCATTCCCCTTTACACCAAGATATATAGGACACACAAAGAACGTGTGTTCACGCATTTGAGATTCTTGCAGAAAGGCCCGTCTGCAATTGTAGGCTCAGGCTGCAGCACATCAGATGCCGCTCCAACAACATGCCCTACTTTCCTCAGCAATGGCAAAGCAAAAAAAGGTTAACAGGAAACACATTCTAAACTAGCTTGTTTGTTTTCCCATAAACGTTATCTACAAAGTAAGTAGTCATGGGTAAGCAAGAAATGGATCAAAGTAGCCACACTCTGCCAGGCTGGGCTTTCAGACAGCAAGCGGCTTCTATAAAGTTCCTTGTGTCTCTGCTGACAGACTCGCAGACGACTACCGCTGAAGAGGATCTGAAGGGTTATTTGACAAAGGAGGTAATTAAGGCCCTAAGAGATGAACGGCTGGGCATTCTGCAGTTTCTGTCCACTCATCAATATTCAAACTCCACCACTGCTACAATGTAGATGTTGCAGAGTATACAATGGGTGCAGCATTAGCCTCTTCTGGTTTTCCTTTCTTGACCCCCTGTGCAGCCGAAACCCCTTGGTTAGCAGTTTTCCAGGTGGCCTCCAAAGGCCCAGAATCCATGCTTAGGCCAACATTTCCAGGAGCATCTCCAGCAAAGGCTCGGCTGAGGGTGTCCCGCCTCCGTGCCCACTGGATTCTACCCTCTGCCCCTCTCTAAAGGCATGCTGTTCGCCTCACCCTCTTACCACCTCAGCCTGAGCCTGTGCTCCAGAAACAACCCCCTCTCCCACTGGTCCCGTTGCATTGGCCCCCACTACAAAAATAAAACTCTATCTCAGTAAAACTGAAAAATAATGATCCTTCAACCTCTTCAAGCTACCCATCACACTGCCATCAAAAGGCAATTTCCGAAAGTGCCTCCAGAACAACTCTTTACAAACTCTGCTGCCCACTAACAAAGCCGAGTCACCTGGCCGGCGGCTGAAGCCCCTTCATTACCTGCCTCCATCCTTTCTCATCTCTCCACGTTTCCTCACCTGCCCAAGCCTGTCACTCAACAGAACCCTGGGTTGTTTCCCAGGCCTAATGTGGGGCTCTTGCAGTTTTTGGTGCTTAGAATACCGTAAGTCACCTCCTCTCTGCCCATGGTGAACTGTCACCTATGTTCCCAGGCCTGGCTCAAATGTCAGTCTTTCTAAAAGAACTGCTATTACAGCAACAAATTAATTTCTCTCTTGCAACACATACTTATCTGTTTATGAATTCAACGGACATTTGTTAAACACTTGGGCACCAGGTACTCTGCTGGAAATACAAAGATGCTTGGAGGCTGGAATACAAAGGATGAAACAGAGATCACCTTAAACAGCAGCATGTGCTTTTGGCGGAGCTCTGCCAGTTCTCCTCCTGAGGGGGCTGTACGCTCCCCCAGGACAGGGAATAAGCCCTTTTCTTCAGGACTTTCCTCATCACTTAATGTCTGTGGACTCACAGAATTCTTAAGCGATTTCAGTTACCAAATACACATTAATGAACTGACATTTATCTGCTAATCTTTGAGAAGACAGACATTACATTTTTTTACATTCCCAACAACCCAGTCCAGAGCAAAGCATATAACTGTCACTCAGGGAATCTGTGGAATCGATGCATCACGGCAGAAAGGAACGCAGAAGCAAACCACCATGACAGCAGGAACATCTGCCTCTTTACCTTTGTGTCTTGCAGCCAGTACAAGGCTTGGCACACAATAGGAATGTAACATTTAGTAAGTAACCATAACCATTGTCCTTGAAAAAATCTGTCTCTCGACCGTCGGGTTTCTAGTCTTGTCTCCCAGCCCATGGCCAAAGGAAGCTCTCTGGGCAGGATGAGAACAAGAAACTAAGTCCTGGTTCCAACTCTGATGGAAATGAGACCTTGGCCTCACTTCACTCTCCCTGGCAGCTGCCCTGATGCACGAACCCCCCCAGACATGACTCCATCACCTAGGCAGGGCTGTGGCTCAACTGCATCTAAGTTGAGGCTCGTGAACAGCTCAAGTTACCAGGGCCAGCTCCATCTCTTAGTTCATGGCCAGGGATACTCTTCACATGGTGTTGCTGCTCTGAACCAAGGTTCATCAAGCCAATGACAACTTCATTTAGTTATCAATTTGGAAATGAAAAGCAGAAGCTAAAAATAAAATTCAGTGAAACTGTTCAAGGTTAATGGGATGGAAACCACAAAGAATGCATGCCTGAGAGCGAGGCCTGTGGTTCTGAGCGATAGCACATCACCAGCACACACTGGCCCGCACTTGTAACCTCGCTGCACCCCTCCTCAGAACTGTGCCGGCATCCACTCACTGAAGGACACCGCTCAGCACTTCGGATGCCTCTAACTCGTGTGGCTTCCAATTCTTTCTAGAATAAGATGAGTTACAGATGCAGTTTCATGTATATGTCTTAGTTCCCTGACAGGAAGAACGTTCTTAAGAGAAAAGAGGTGGTTCGGGTCTAAATACAACTCGCGTTAGTTAAACACCGTGTTTAGTCAAAACAGAAAGTAGTTGGCATTTATAAATTGGGAGATTTCACATAAAAAATCTTGTCTTTGTTTTTTTTTTAACCTGGAAGGTCCTGCAGCCTGGGATCTATATTCCCTATGGTACTAATAACCACAGCGGTGCTGGCCCCTTTCAGGACTACGCGCCTGCTAGCCCCCCCCACCCCCATTGCCTGATTTTATAGATACTCTTACCTGCCTGGCCTTACGGCTACCTGAGCTTGGTAACCGTATTTATCTAGTTAACCCAAACTAAAGCCTGAGCATCATCCCTGACTTTACTCTTTCCCCCACATCTAATCAACAGAAAGTTTTATTTATCTCTTAAACCTTTCTGAAACTTTTCATTTTCCGAATCACTCCCTTGAGTACTCACTCGTAACAATTTGTTAATCCTACTAAGACAAAATTCCATGGATCCCACTACATTTTCTCATCCTCGCCTCCCACACGCCTACTATTACAAGCACGTCCTTACTTCCACCTCAGCACACCTTGCCTCTCTTTCTTCATCCTACTCATCCTGCAAATCATAGCTCTTGTTGTAAATCTAAGTCTCTGCCTACTCTGCACCCATGCCAAGGCTGCTGCATGAGGCTGGAGACAAACATATTGTCATGTGGACAAACAAGTTCCACTTAAAATCGTGGACTCTGATGTCAGGTAGGCTTAGGTCGGCCTGGCACTCACACCATGTTTCCCTAGTTCGTCACTCTTCCCTGTCCCTGGATCACTCTTTCACATGCTCTCTTCTATTTAGCAACCTCCTGCTCATCCGCAGCCAAAAAACCTTTTGCTTTGTATTTAGCTGGGTAAACAGAAGCAGTCAGGGGAGAATTTCTACACATTCGCAGTCACTTGTTCCAGTCTTCCTGCCTTGATGCCCACACTCTGTCCTTCCTTCTGCTTCTGTGAATGAACCACCTCCCCGTCTAAAGCAACTGCTGCACTTACGTGCCAGACCCCAACTTGCCTAGCATCTGCACCGCCGCTCCTCCAACAACTCTTTCCCTCCTACATCGATCACCATCTTCCCTTCACTGCTGGGTTTTACCTGTCAGCAAACTGCATGCTATGTAATTTTTCCTATCTTTAAAAAAAGAACTCTTCTTAACCCCCACATCCTCCTCCAGGTTCTATTTTACTCCCTGGTACTCTTTACAGGAAAATGTTTCCAAAGAGCTGTCTACACTCATTCCCATTCTTTTTAAAGCCCAATTCATCAGGCCCTCACCCCTCCAGTCCACCAGAACATGCCAGTCCAGCAGCCCAGGCCTCCGTGCTGACCCTCAAACACATCAAGCACTCATGCTGGCCTTCTGCTCGGCACACTTTTCCCTGAAATACATCCACACAGCTCCTCCATCACTTCTACCAGGCTTCCCTGACCACACTCTGCTCACACAAACATCTGGACACTGCTCAGTCCTCTTCCCGTGCTTTATTTCCCTCCACAGCCCTGATTAAATTACATACTCTACATCTGGTTGTTATCCATCCCTCGCTCCTCATACCGGCTTTCTCATCAAGTTTTAAATATGATAATGTGTACTGATGTTTATTCTCTCTGACCTGTGAATATTCTAAGATCACAGAATACTCCCTGGATTATCCAGAGGCTAATGATTCAAAATCCATCATTTGCACTTTTTAGACTTGTCTATAGGGAAACATGCCTGCAGCTCTCAAACAGGTGGCTGGGAAGACGGGTAGGAAGGACGGGAAGCACAGCATTTTGACACAGTAAACTCAATGCAGGCCTTCGGACGTCTGTATTGGATGGATTTTGCACACAGCCACCTGCCACTGACTAGACCTCAAAGTAGGTGCTGAGCATAGAACTCTATTCAATCTGGTACCTGTTAACATTTCTAAGATCTTTTTATAAACCATTCAGATGCTAAAGTCACTTGTGGACAGAGGCATAAAATTTCTTTTTTCCCAAATCACTCAAAGCTGTGGTCGGTATAATATATGTCAACTACTGTTTCATTTAAATGATGCTATCATTTCTTCATCAATTGTCCAGGGAGGGAATAAATAAAACAAGTAGTGTGTTTTGATAAAACTATTCCACCAAATGGTTCTTCTGTTGTTGTTGTTGTTTGTGTTGTCTTTGGACATTAGAAAGAGAAGAACTGCATTTTGGAACTCCTATCTAAGGAAATACGCCAAAACCTAGCAAAAACTATAGGCACAGGAAAACCAGCCTTACAGGTGATAGCATTTCATGTCAGAGCAAAGCACTGCAAACGTGATTTTGCAACCACTGAAAAACGACGGTGTACTCATTACATGGAATGGTATATGGTCTCATAACAGTGATGGTTACATATTAGTAAGAAAAAATGCAGCATCTCAAATGGTCTGAATACCACAACTTTACATGTTAAGAAACACAGAGANGAGAAGAACTGCATTTTGGAACTCCTATCTAAGGAAATACGCCAAAACCTAGCAAAAACTATAGGCACAGGAAAACCAGCCTTACAGGTGATAGCATTTCACGTCAGAGCAAAGCACTGCAAACGTGATTTTGCAACCACTGAAAAACGATGGTGTACTCATTACATGGAATGGTATATGGTCTCATAACAGTGATGGTTACATATTAGTAAGAAAAAATGCAGCATCTCAAATGGTCTGTATACCACAACTTTACATGTTAAGAAACACAGAGATTGAGATGTTAATAGTGATTGTGTTAAGGTACTTTCTTTTCTCTATTTTTCCAAAGTTTATAATATTGCTCTTATAACTTAGATGTGTAACTAAAATTTAAGAAAATGTAGACAATTTTGACACTCAAACATATTGACACAAAAAGGCTCAGCTCCATCCACACGCTGTTTTGTGAACCACTAGGTCTTGAGATCTGTGTCTACATCCTGCTCCAAGTAGCCAGTCACTCCTAACTTTAGTTAGTTTCAGGCTATCTCAGCTAGATCATTCTGTTCTCATTGCCAAGTAGTTTAGAGAGCTCTAATTAACAACTTAAAAATACACATGGAAGGTAACAGACCCCTTAAAATGTTGCCTCTTTCAATAGACTAAATTATATACCAATACATATCAGTATCATTTTTTTAAGGAGAGGAGTTCAAAAAGTATCTATTTACTGCCCATCACATTTTTAATTATAAAGGAATGATAGACTCACCTTACAAAGGCCAAGACTGAGAAACTGAGTGAGTGGTTATTGTCTCCCCCCAACTTTTACAATATATCTAAATTTTGTATTAAAAGTTACAACAATTTTGTTAAACTAACATAAATTCAACCATTTACGTGACAAATACTTATACGTCACTAATGTAAGGCATCCAGTGCTACCCAGAAATGTCTAAAGACAGAGTGCCAGCCCTCAGGGACCGGATGATCTATCAGAGATGATAAGATGTGCGTGTCACTGGGGGAGTCAACTGGGGGCGTGACCTCTCTTACTGACCCGTGGTCTTGCCCTCTGGCAGTGTCTGGCACACACACACAGCGGCTCAATCAATGCTGACTGAATAGATGACTGGATGGAAAATGTCACAAGAGATATAAAGAGCAACAAAGGTAGGGGAGATCCATTTGGACTAGAAGGATTAGAGACAGAAATAGAGCTAGGAATGAGGAGAGGCCCGAGACAGGCAGGTGAGGAGAGATTCATATTACACCAGGCGGAGCCCACAGGTAAGAACCAACTTTCCTTTCACGGGTGATGCAATGCCATTGAAGATCTTTAAATGGGGCAGTAACAAGATATATGTTATTCCTGAAAAAAATTAGTCAGACATTCTACATTTATGAGAGCAAGTGTGGAAATCAGTTCAGAAACTACTTCCACAGACCAACCCAAGAGGAAATAAAGACTGAAGGGAAATCCGAGTATATTTAGGATAGCCAGCTGGCTGGGCTATTTTCTGATTTTTATTCAACGGATATTTATTAAGTTTTATATATATGGCACCAAGCCTGAACTGTTGTACATTCACAGGGCAGTAAGTACTATTGCCCTTCCTGTTACTAATGAAGAGACTTAACCTACACAGGACACTCAACAAATTGTAGAGATAAAAAAAAAAAAAAAATCAAACCCAGGTCTCTTAACTACTGCTCTGGTATCCTTTCTGTTTTATGACAAATGTTCAACCTAACGAGATTTCTCTGCGTTACTGTCTAGAACTGGAATAAAAATCTCAACACTCCAATGACAGCATAATTTGCATGAAACCCTTTGCTTCTGATGGTCCTGGAAGTAACTGTGGAAAATCAACTCTTTCATTTAAAATACAGTATTTCACTCCAATACATTTTCCATCTCTTATCCAGTTCCCTGTGCCCACACACCCACACACCAACTACTCAACATTCCCTCCTTCACACATCCTGAACAAAATCTCTCCTTGCTCCGAACCAATTTCCTCATCTGCAGAGTGAGGATTAACAGGACCAAGCCTCACGGAGACATGCAAAACACAGAGAAAAATGTTGTAGACACAGCGGATATGAAATAAATGTTACTTATTACGCTGCCCCTTCCAATCTTGTCTTGTAAAGTTCAATCCGTATCAACTCCTTCGGTTGCTCCTGGAAGAATTACACGGCTCCCTCTCACCTTTTTTTTGTGTAATTTGATTCTGCTCTTTTTCACAGTTTCATATATGTCCTGGCAAAAGTACACACCTATTCCTCCAACTAGAATGCAAAGGACATATTGGATTTGTATTTTCATCTTCCATGAGGCTGTCCAGTGTGATGGGTATAAGCAGATTCCAATACATAACTACCCAGTTCACTCCTGTACACTCTAATCACTAAATCGCTATTTTAAAAGGAATTTGCTGGGAAGATGATTACATGACACATCACTATGATAAATGTTATGTATAAGTTAGTTTTATTCACCTATGATTTTTGAAAAAAAATCCTTGTATACAATACTATATATAAGGTAAGATGACAGGCTGAATAAAAAATATGTCTTTTTTGTGGTAAGCACCTGGTCCAGCTTAACAACTTCCACATCCCTAGCAGAGTCACCTGACTGAGCACGTCCAGGGTCTGCTAAGACTGTGGGCCAGTTTTAGTGCTTAACGAATGTTTCCTTGAGCTTAAGTCAATCTGCTCAGACCTTCTACTCATGAATTCTTGCTCTGAGATTTATATTAATTGACTTTCTCCCTGCCCCCCCCAATTTATAATTGCAATTATAAAATTACAATCTTCTAAACTGCAAGCTGCATACTCTCTCTACAGTTAAAACAAAAGGTGAGGGGGAAAACTGAATTTATATAGCAGGAGGAAAGGTTTTTATTGCTCACTTTCTTTTAGCTGAAGTGATGCACATGCATGGCAGTGGGCTGTAGATAAACCTGCTCGAACCGTGGGTGAAGTCTAGCAGGCACACGCGGAGGACAGAGGTGGAGCGGGGAGGCACAGAGAGGTGGACACAAAAGCAGAGCCTGCAGTCACACAGGTGTGCTGACTGGGCACCCTAGCCCCTCACGGGCCACCTCACATCAAAAGCTTCCATACTTCAACACCCTCTCTCTCCCTAAGAGAACCAGTTTCAGACTGTACATGGTTTCAAGCTGGAGGATATTAATAGCTGACCATGTTCCCATTCTCTCTGCTCTATGCAAATTAGCCCATGAAAACTCTCAGCAGGTTCAACGCATCTCTGAGCGATTCAAACACAATCTAGAATTTAAAAACAGAAAACAAACAGAACACGATGACCTAAAGACTGGGATCACTACTTGCACAGGGAAGCAGGCCCTGCCACCTGGGCAAGGCTTTCTTCTTCTAATATTTGCTTATCAAGGAGTGTTGCAACACAGTCTTACAGATCAAAAAGGCAGCCTTGGAGAGCAAGTGTTCTGCCCATAATATCTGCTGAACTCTCCGTTTTTCCAGCCTTGGGGACCAGATCTAAGGACTGAAAAGCAATTACATCATTACTGTCCCCAAAACCCTAAAAGTGTATTTTCAAGAGACGACATTCATTAATTTCTTTAAAAGTGATATTGCTTAGCCACGGCAAGTACATACCACTGGATTATTAGTACACAATACCCAACGCGGTATCATGTGCACGAACAACTGCAACTCCCACCTCCCAGTATGTTCCCATTTGCCCTGCTCACACTTCTGTAAGACACCAAGTTTACTCATGTTAAGCGATTCTGATACGTCAAGATAAAATACGAACATACTTCCCTTCAAACACTACCAGGATTTTTTTCAGGTTAGGAACAAGCCCTGAACTGTTCTGTTGCTAATTAAATATACCTAGGTTATTTGTAAAGAATTGCTGCAAAACAGTCCAGCCACCTGTCCATGTTTACAGTAACCGTCAGAGAGCCAGACAGTATCCTGCCGCATGCCACATGCCGGCCCACCCGGGTTAACGGTGGCAAACCTCCACAGAAAGACAGGAGGCGCAGCCAGTCTCCAAATTAGGAACAGGCTGTATTAGCCAGATTGGTGCACAAAGTGCCATGGAATTCAGAATTCGCTTTCCTTAAACAAATTTTTTTAAAGGAGAGGGGTAAATTAAGTGTTACTTTCCTACACTGGGCTACAAAAACACTTGTGAAACAATGATAGTAAGAGCAGCAAACACAAAGTTTTTACTATGTGCAAGGTACTGTTTAGGAAATTATACTTAAACTTCATAGCAATCTTTTAAGGTAGGTACTATTACTACCTGTTTTACAAATGAAGAAATTGAAGCACAAAAAAGCTAAGCAATTTGACCAAGGTCAAAAAGCTAATTAAATGACAGAGCTGTGTCCAAACACAGGCAACTCTTTTAAAAATTGCACAAAAATTCTTCTAAAAAGTGTTCTTAAGAAATACTTGTTTTCCTAATCACCCTCTTCGCAGTGGCCGGAGGCAAACCCTTGTCTGTACTAAGCTGACACCCCACAGTCAACCCTGACCTGCAAACTGTTCTCACCAATATAGTACGATACAGCAGACACCAGCCAATTAGGGCTGTTTAAATTTAACTTGATTTTTAAATTAAATTAACTAAAACTCGGTAAAATTAGAAAGAAGTATGTTACTTGGTCACATTACCCACTCATAAGTGCTCAAACTTCATATGTCAGTGGCTAGCATATAGGAGAGCAGACCGAAATATTGCCATCTCTACAGAAAGTTCTAGGGGATAACTCAGCTGCAAAGGGCCAAACAGTAAATATTTTAGGCTTTGCAGGCTGTAGAAGTCTTTGTAGCAATTACTCAACACTATCACGGTCATGCAAAGCAGCTGTAGCCAACAGATACATAAACAAACGAAGGTGACTATGTTCCCCAAGTGGGCAGCTGCCCCACAGGCCATACTTTCCCATCCATTATTCTACATGATGCTGGTGTTTTCACTCAGATTTCTCAATTTACTTTCTTGAAATTAGATTTTATTTGCTTTTTAGGAGAGGGGTAGGAAAGAAAAAAGGGAGAGAAACATTCAGTTGCCTCTAGCACACGGTCAACCTCCGACCTGGCCCACAACCCAGCCTGTGCCTGACTGGGAATCAAACTGGCAACCTTTCGGTTAGCAGGCAGGCACCCAATCCACTGTGCCGCACCAGCCAGGGCTCCCCTTCATTTCTGATCTCCCACTCTCCTCTAACTGATCTTCCTGAAGCAGCAGAGAAAAGAACTGTATGGTAGGAGCACACAATCTCCCTGTGCTCTCTGTAAAGAGAAACTTGTGTCGTGAAACTCTTTTCTATTTCATCTCTTCCCTGTTGAGGCCTACGGTGGTTTGAATCCTGGTGGAAGAAGGGATGGAGAGTTCGGTAGCAAATTCCTCTCTAGAAACCATAATCCCCAAACCACAGAGAGAAGCTATCCCAGCAGCCCCAGGAAATTCCAAGTGTTAACTGAGTAGATGAGAGTTCTCAAATGGGTCCAGCAGGAAATGAGTTTTCAGTACTAAAAAAAAAACAAAAACAAAAACAAAACAAAACAAAAAAACGGGGCGGAGGGTTGGCTTTTTAAAAAAATTCTTTAAAGAAAATTGACTGTCTCGCCCTGGCTGGTGTAGCTCAGTGGTTGAGCGCAAGCCTGCGAACCACATGATCGTGGTTCGATTCCCAGTCAGGGCACATGCCTGGGTTGCAGGCCAGTTCGCAGCAGGGGACTCACAAGAGGCAACCATACATTGATATTTCTATCCCTCTCTCCTTCCCTTCCCCTCTAAAGATAAATAAATAAATAAATAAATAAAATCTTTTAAAAAAGAAAAGAAAATTGACTGTCTGGCTCTCATGTTACAAATTAATTAATTTGCTTCCAAGGGTTTCATGATGACTCTTTAATAATGACTTTCATTGTGGATTTATTTACATTATTGGTGTGTTTTGTGATGTGTGGTACTACCTTCCTAGGGTGAGAATATCATCTTATTGAACAATTAAAAAAACAAACAAACAGAACAACCCAAATGGAAAGAGTGTTTTGCGATCCAGGAGGCCCTAGGGGAGCGGCTGCCGACTGCCTGCCACCTCCGTGCTTCCTCCTCTGGCCTCCTCTGCTTTGCCCCCACTGCTCGATCCATGATGCTGGGATATCCTTCTTCAACCACAAAGCTGCCATAAGGCATTTGCACTTAGGTTTTCTCGGCCCAGAATGTTTTTTCTCCTGATATTCCATCTGGCTTGTACCTACCCTTCTTTCAGATCTCTGCTCAAGTGTCACCTAATGAGAAAGGCCTTCCCTGACCACCAATGCCTCCTTCTGCTGCTCTGTCCACTTATCCTGCACTTATTACAGGGTGGCTAATAGCCGCCCATAGAATGCATGCTAATCAGCCCATCCACTATATAGTCTCCTTGAGCATAACTTTGTTAGGTTCACTATGTATCTCTAGCTCCTGAAACAGTGCCTGGCAAATAGCAAATTATAAAAAAACAAAACAAAACACAAAAAACAACTATTTATGACATGAACTAATGAGTGAATAAAGAACATTTAACAGCCCTGGCTGGTGTAGCTCAGTGGATTGAGCACGGGCCTGCAAACCAGAAGATCGCGGTTCGATTCCCAGTCAGGGCACATGCCTGTGTTGTAGGCCAGTTCCCAGCAGGAGCCAGTTCCTAGCAGGGGATGCACCAAAACAACCATACATTGATATTTCTCTCCTTCTCTCCTTCCCTTCCCTTCTAAAGATAAATAAATTAAAATTTTTAAAAAAGAACATCTAACAAAACATTATATTATTATATTATGGTATTTTGTAAAGGCTAGGTAGTAGTCAGCTATTTTGGACCCTCTTGCTATTAATCACACACATATTTCAGAACTTTTAATCTAGCAAACTTGCCTATTAAAAAGTCAAACATAAATACGACTATCAAACGTACATTTTTATTTTAATGAAAGTCCAAAGATTCTACTTAGCTACTTAATATGTAAAATAACATTATTTATGGTTTTATTTAGGTATCCTATTTAGCCTTATAGTGTTCTTGAAGGGTAAAAGCGGGATAGTCTCCCGCTGAATAATGAGAAAGCAGTCAAGAGAAGTCGCACCCAGATCAGCAACAAAGCTGAAAACACACACACAGCCTCCCCTCTCACAAGTTCTGCTGAATCACTATGGCCAAATAATTCAAATTCCACTTATAAGATATTCCTATTCTAGAAACTACTGAAATGGCACTCATGACAAAGCCTTAGTAGACTGAAGAATTAAATGGATATATGAATAAACATTCTCATGAACCAATTCAGCTAACCTCCTCCTCTCCCAGCCTCTTCACATCTTCAGACTATTGTTTAAGGCAGTGATTTTCAAGCATTTTTTAGTGTCATGGCACACATATACTAATCACTAAAATTTTGTGGCATGACACAAAATTTATATTTTCCCCATCTGACAAAAAGAGTGTAATTTTGACTCATTCACATCTGATGGTAATTGTGTTTTGGCCATTGACATTTTTCTATTGGATAATCTAAAGGAAAGAGGTCAGTGCCCCTGACTAAATAGGCAGGTATTGTGTGTTTTGCAAATTCTTGCAGCACACCAGTGTGCCGTGGCACACCGGCTGAAAATCCCTGGCTTAAGGCATTATCCTAACTTTTACCTCGGAACAGCAGCGACACTCTTTAAACGCCAGCTCTCGGCTGCAGGTCAAATTAAACATCTATGATTCGTATTATTGCATACCTAATCACCCCCAGATGATACTGGCACCCTATGTCCATACATCCAGAATGGAGAGGAATATATATGAATAGCAACACGTGGCCCCAATCCTTACGAGGTTAATTGTTTAGGTGATAAAGTCACTGCAGCAGAACAATAACCCTCACCACTCTAACACGATTACGACTTGTCTAACACCTCTGTCAATAGACAAAAAATAGCTTCGTTTTTTCCAAGGAGCAGTGAAGAAAAACCAGATTTGTTGTTATCTGGGAACCACAGATAATCATACTCGCATTTTATTACAGATGAGAAAATGGAGACCCAAAGAAATGAGAAGATTTTTCCAAAGCCACAGCTAGTGTTTGGAAGAGCCAGGACTAAAACCCTAGTCTGCTGTCTCCCAACTCATGGGTCTAATGTTTACAAGCCTGATAATCCACGTAAACTGGGACCTTTTCCTCCTACTTGTTCCCTTCAGTGATCTTTTTGGTTTTGTGTAGAGGAAAATTAGTCACTACACAGAATACCCACAGACCTTCTGATTGTTAAGTGCCCCGTAAATACTGGAGTGAACTGAACCAAATCTGGACATGACTTATCCTCATGAGAGGCACATGCTTAATACTCAAGACGAACCCATTTGTGAATTTTGGTCTCCATAGTGATAAATAACATTTACTGGTACATGTGGTCTGGCTAACATCTATGAACAAGCATTTCCTGATGAATGGCAACTCCCACAAGATATAATTTCCCAAATATTTTCGACAGCTGATGAGGAAAAAGCATTCCCGGTAGAAAAGATTAAAGATGGATTAGGTCATTCCGCATTGAAAGGTTCTCTCAGTTTGCTGTAATACAGATGATCCTCCGCCCTTATAAATTTGTTTTAGGAACATGAGGGTAAACATTTGGGCATTATTAACAAACTTGAAAGCACGTAACATTTAGGATTGTTAAGAACCATGCCATAAATTTGATTCAACAGTGTAAATCAAGATAGTTTTCACTTCTACATAATGACAAAGATGTTATTTCACATTTTATTTCTTCGACAGTTTCCCTGTTTTTTTCCCCTTACAGAAGGGTCCTGTTTTATAAGATGGTGACACCCCCCCCACCATACCCAGCATATTTGGAACATAAGAATTCTGTCAGCACACTTTGAATATAAACATGGGGCGACCACAGAAAGGAGCCATGAACTTCAACAGTCCCAGTCTTTCTCTGCTTCCAGCTGCTTTTTGTGGGGGGTAGTTTAGTAAATCTGGAAGAACTAAATTTTTCAAAAATGTTCAAGGTATTAGGTTTTTAAAAATACGAGAGAACATAAGAAGGGTATATATGCAATTATACATGTAGAAATACTTCTTTTTCTCCTACTGCCCTCTTTCCAGAAGGCTATAACACAGAACACTGTTTTGATCTCTTCCCTATTTTGCAACTTTGTGTTGACAACTTTGAGGGGTTGCTGAGTTAGAGGGAAGGGGTCAAATATTTTTCAGAGAGGACAGGTTGAATTAGTGTCTGAATGTTCCCTGGATCTCTATGATCTCTCCCCCGATCGAGTACAGAATCCTGTCCCCGTTGTTTCTAAGAACATTCAGCAAAACTGCCTTCGGTGAGAACAAGACAACTGTTCAGTCTGGGCAGAATGAGTGAATCTAGAAGCCTGGCTGTAACATGGCTTAAAAATCCATCTTCATTCATCTGAGGGTGCAAACTATTTTCACCTATGATTCTCAAAATTCTATCCCAACTTCAGCTCTACACTAATCTCCCAAACTTGAGGAAAGCAAAATATTGTTAATTAAGAGTTAAGCCTCTTAAAAATATTCATTCATGCAAGCTTTGAGCAAACATCGTAAGCACTTGTTACATACGTGGCAGAGTACAGGAGATGTATACATGGCCTCTGGTCATGTACATTCACCTAAGCGGGGAGGGGTAGAGTCAGGAAGAAAACAAAAACAGACCAGCATTCACTTCAGGGGTGTGCAGTTACATTAGGTAAGCAGACAGATCCCAGAAGAAAGTTCGAGAGCTGAATACAAATACGATCTGGTTTCTCCAAAGACAGCACAGAGGTTGTCCTTCAACAGAACTGGGTATACTTCTCATAACATGTCTATAATTACGAAAATTTTCTCAGAGATGTGGAAGGAAGAAACCAAAGCTGGGGAAAACGGAACAGACTGCTAATATGTCTGGTACAGACTATGACTGGGTTGGCTCTTATCATTCCTCCTCTGTACCAAGCAACAGAATAAAGTCCTGGTCACCACGGTAGAAAGATCCCTATAAAAAGTAAAGACAGCATGAATAGCTAATTAACTGGTTCTACCCCTCACTCCAATAGGCAGTTTCAGACCTCAGGTCTTGACAAGGAGAGTCTGGTCTGGAATGGCTAGGCAGCATCTTTGAAAGCCTCCAGCAGAGCACTCTTTGCGTTTCCACCTCCAGATAGGGCTCTCCACCATGCACCCAGGACAAAGTTCAGTGATCACTCAGCACAAAAGCACCATGCAGTTTACCAGCATGCTAGTTACTGTCAATAGGTAGTTTACAGTGAAACCATAATACTTGTCCCCAAAGAACTTACATTTAATTTGGAGCCCTATTACATTCTCAGAAAGTAATTATGTACAGACCTAAGCCATATTCCAATGTATAAAATATAGATCTGAAATTCTGCAAGAGACAGCCAAGTACTGAGGAAGAGATCATTCAAGGAACTGAGCTATACTAAGTCAACAGAAATATACCGGCCCCAATGCCAAGTGACAGTAAAAGCCATAGGTGCCCAAAAAGGAAACTGGAGAAATAGGAGATAACACTGGAAAGCAAAGAAGCAAGCATAAAGATGGCAAAACAAAAGTACAGATAAATACCTCATAATATTTTCAATGGAATTCTACTACAGAAAAGAGCCACTGAAGGTATTAAAATAAATCGGTCCACCTTCTGTACCACATATTATGAATTGCCAACATTTTCAAACTGCAAATCATCAGGAAGTTTTATAATAGTCGACGGGCTTAAATCATTATAACTCTAAAGATGATGATGGTTAAGGTATGTTGTTAGTACTCATGCAATAGAACAAAACAATAATGTTAATGAAATAAAATCAAATTCTGTTGTCATCAGAGACGTAAGAGTAATTATGGTCTATGTAAATTAATGTAAATGCAAACAGTGTAAGCTCTGAATTCTGTTCCAATATATTTTTAGTCTAAGAGTAAACATATTTCTGAGGAGTGGTTAAGAGATATCAGTATCTTTTGAACATTCGAACCCTGAAAGACCTCTAGGTACAGGCGCTTAGAAGAAAAGCACTTCCGTGTTTTTAATTACTCATTAATGAGGCTCCAAACACCAATCAACCTCAGGTAATCAATCATCTACTACTCACCTTCTTTAACAAAGTGCTGTACAAAAAAACCCCAAAAACAAAAAACTCTTTGTTACAGTATATTACCTAGGAGACGTTGACATTGAATCCTGGATATACATACAATCACCTGACTCTGTAGACTAAGAGAGCTGTAAGAAAAGACCAGCGATTCATTGTACTAAATGCTTAGAGTCTGTACTTTCTAGCGGTGGCAAATGAACTTTTCTTCACTATCCATTTATCTGTAAACAACTTACATAACCTAAAAGAATATGTTGTAAAAACACAGGAAAACTTTAGTAAAACTACGGCTGATAGTTTAACTAAACACTTTTTAAAAAACCTTCTACAACTATCTGAGCCCAGGAGAAACTTCAGTGGGCATCAATTTTCTAGAAAAACCACAGGGCAGGCAAACACAATTCTATCTTCTAGTTTAATTGACTGAAGCCTCCGAGGTGAAGAGACCCACAAAGTTCTCAGACCACCAGAGCAGAGCCTCGAACCCAAGTCTACCACTGGCTTCTGTCTTCCTCAGCTCCTCTCTCTCAAATCCTACAAACCTACATCAACAACATGACACCTTTCTCATGTCTGAAATACTAAAATTTTTAAAGCCACATTCAAGTTCTCTCTCTCTCAACTCTCACATCCAAAAAGCCGCCAAGCCCTACTGGCTTCACACCCAAAATCTTTTATATTGGTCCTCTCCTCTCCACTGCCTAAATCTAATCCTTCACCCCGCCACCCATCTCCACCTACTAGGTCTAGCCTCCACAATGCTACCAGTTACATTTCTCCAGAAACAGAAAATCTAATCACGACTCTCCCTAAGTTAGAATCTTCTGCTGGTTCTAGATCAAGTCCAACCTTTCCAGGGGTCCACAAGCTACAAGGACCACTGCAGGTGCAGCCATGACCACACACCCTGCGAGGTCCCTGCCCCACCCAACTGCAGTGCAGCGAGCAGGTCAAGGGAGCAAGGGCAAAACCTCCATCAGAGCAACACTGAGTGCTCATCATGTGCACGTTTCCCAATTTCAGCTGCAAAGAAAGACTCAGAGGGATAAAAACTTTTTCTATCAAGCACAGTAGTTCAGAGCATTGTAAGGAAGCCCGGAATCCTCCAGGCCTCCCTCTTTAGAGCTGCTGTGATACTAGGCTAGTTACTTAAATGCTGAGCCTAAATTTCCTTTTCTGTAACATGAGAAATAAGAGTTAAGACTGACCTCACTGTAATGTTCTGTCAATTAAAGACACAATGTACACCGCTTAGCACACTCCCCAGGATACAGTTCGAGCTCAACAATGAGCTCTTTATTACTCTAAAGTTGACCTGCCGGGGGGGGGGGGGTGGCACTTAGGTGAGGGTTTTACGTAAGTGAACCTCACTGGCACCACGGCATACCAAACGTCTTCACGTGTGTATGGTGGTAGTTCCTGGGGAGATTAAGCAGCTGTTTTAAATGAAATCTGTATGATCTGGGGAAGCCTGGCAGCTTTTACGAACTTAATTTAGGAATGCTTTATTTTGCAACCCCCTTTTTAAAATAATGTAAGATATGAGAACACTTCACTTCTAGTTCTTATATTTTATTATTCTAAACTCTCGGTCTGTCTGTTGTATTCAAGTTTACATTTTCTTCAAAATCAACAATGAACAGTTTGTGCCAGACACCAAAGGCCGTTCTCTGGCTTGGTTGTGCTGGTAACTCAGCACCTTGAAATCTCTCACATCCGGGCTCATCTTCCTTCTTCTCTTCCTGCCTTTGCTCATCGCAGACAAGGACTTCATTTAGTAGGTTCCTGAAAATTAGAGATTGTTCAGCTGCTTCTCCTTAAATTCGGACCTGCCGCGCTATCGGTCCTTACAACATGGGTGCCTGTGTTTTCTACTGTTCAGTCCTTGAAATACTAGTAATTTGAGTCACGTTTGGTATCTTTCAGGATTCCCAAAGGGTGTATTTCCTTTTTCAACTGTAACCCCAAGACTCTAGTATACCTTCATTATTTTAGGAAAGAAAACAGTTTTAAATTAAACATCTTCACATGAAAAGATGTTCCACATCATTAGTCATTAGAAAAATGTAAATCAGAAACCACACTGAGATAACACTTCATACCTACTAAGATGGCTATAATGAAAAAGACAAATACTAGCAAATGATGGCCAGAATTTAGAGAAACTGAAACTTTCATGCATTGCTGAACAGAATGTAAAATAACACGGCCACTTTGGAAAACTGTGGCCGTTCCTTAAAATATTAAATATAGGTTTACCATATGACCTATCAGTTCTACTCATAGGCATACACCAAGAAAAATGAAAGCATCTGTCCACACAAAAAACTCATACACAAATGTTCACAGCAACATTACACACAACTGCCAAAAAGTGGAAAAGAACCCACATGTCCATCAACCAATGAGTACAGATAAAGAAAATTTGGTCTATCTAGTTTTGCTCTTTCAAGACAAAAATATTCTGAAGACCTGTTTCACAAGAATGTGAATATAACAGTACTGAGCGGCACACTGAGAAGTTTTTGGCATATCTATACAATGGAATATTACTTGGCAATGATATTAATGAAATACTGACACATGCTTCCACACGGCTGGGCTGACCTCGAAAACATGCTCAGTCAAAGAAGCCAGTCACAACGAACCACATATTATATGATTCTATTTGCTTTAAATGTGTAGAATAAGCAAACCTACAGTAACAGTTAGCTTAATGGTTGCCAGGCACCAGGGGTGTTGGGGAGAATAGGGGTGGAGTTTCCTTGTGCGTGATAAAATATTCTAGAGCCAGTTGTGGGGATGGTTGCACAACTCTCTGTGTGTACTAAGCACCACTGACTCATATACTTTAAAAGAACTGATTGTATGATATGTGAATTCTAGCTCAATAAGGCTACTAAAATGATCTATCTAAAAAATTTAAACGGCTTGGTTAGGTCCTTAGGCTAAAACCATGATGTTATGTTTGACTTAATAAAATACCTTCAGCTTCGGACTCTAACTCAGTAAGAGTGGTACAAATTTTTTTCTTTAAACTAAGTATAAGGATCTGATATACTTAAAATCCTCACTGCCTCCCCTAGCCACTCTCGCTATGCTCTTACCATACTCCCTCCTCAACAGGTTTCCATGTTTCAGAGTCACAGGGCTGCAGGGGTACCTAGGTAACCACAAACAGCCACAGACTCCTAAGAGCCTGAGTCTGTAAGGCCTCAGCAAGGCCAGGAAACACGGCTTCCCCATCCCTCTCCCGGAGACGGGGCTTTCTAAGATGCAGGAATAGGCTAGGAGGCTAGAGAGGGACAGAAAACCAAGGGACCCACCTGCTGAGCCAGACCACCATCCGAACACAAGGACCTGGCTCTGTCTGGGCACAGGCTGTGTTCCTCTACCTGCGCTATAAGTGTTCTCAAACTGGGGGTGGGGTGGGGCCTCAGGATCCCTAGAGGAGCACAGATACACCCAAGGGTCTGGGATGTCTCCAAAATCATCTTTCAATTTTGTGTTTCCATTTCAGTGTTCATCTAAAAGAAAGTGATATAAATATACTCTGGGCTGCTGGAGTGGCCCTCACCATCACAGAACAAAGATTTGCACTGCTGACCACAGGGGCACGATTCACCAGCAACAGCACTCACCATGACGTGCCGGCCAGCACACATTCAGCACGTGAGCCCCTGACTTCAGGACACCATGAAATGACAGCCAGCAGAGTATGGTGCTACGTTAACTGCTTGGGGCTCGTAAGGAAAGCAGAGGCAGGCTTGATACATAATCAATACAGTCACGCCAAGCAGAGGTCAAATGCCAGTAAGGTAGTCATAAGAGTATCTTCATAATGGCATGAAGGTATTACAGAAAGGTTTTATTTTGGTGGCTCAAAAATTACAAAGAGGAGGCAATGATACAAAGTTGTGTTCAAGTTGCTTTCAAAATAATGTGAATGAGTCATTTCTATTACCTACTGACTCCCTTCAGGTGACACTTAGCTGAATGCTAAAACTTTAAAAATTTTCCATGTCTGTAAGGACTAAAATTAACATCACTGTCTTATGTCTGATTATAGCAACAGGTGAATTAAATATATGTTTGATGTTGTCTTCAGTAACTCTAGAATTCCAGCATTATCTTTGAATGTACAGGAAAGATATTTATAGCATTAGCAAGAAAATCAGAAATCATTAAAACTGTAATTCAATGATTGGTAAGAGTTGTGGTTCGAGGGTCCTGATACAGTTGGCAGGTCTTCAAGTCCATAATGTGCTTGTCAATAACATATTAGTTGCAAACAAGGATTCTCTGCACTACTATTACCCAAATGAAAAGATTCATATGCATTAAGTATATATTAAGACTCAAGGCAACAACATTCATATATTTTAAAAATCAACATAGATGATTTAGTGTCAGCAAAGGAGCATTCATTCATCATACTAATATTTTAAATTTCAATTTAATGCTTTTCAAGTATTGTTTGCATTTATGTGTGTTTTTCAAACACTTTAATATTGCAGAAGAGCAATAAGCATAAGGAGTATACATCTTATTTCATGTTTGTACATATTTAGTATAATTAGGCAAAGCTAATTTATGTCAACAAGGAGTTTGCTGGAAACTTTTTTTAAAAATACTTTTTTAAAAATATTTTATTTATTTATCTTTAGAGGGGAAGGGAGGGAGAGAAGGAGAGAAATATCAATGTATGGTTGCTTCCTGTGAGTCCCCTGCTGGCAACTGGCCTGCAACCCAGGCATGTGCCCTGACTGGGAATCAAACCGCGATCGTGTGGTTCACAGGCCCGCGCTCAATCCACTGAGCTACACCAGCCAGAAGCTGAAAACTTTTAAAGGAAAGAAATGCATGTATGGTTGTTGGATAAACATTACTATACATAATAATATGGGAGTGATTTGGAAGATGTTCATTCATTCAAAAAACACTTGAGATCCAACTCTGTGCTAGACACTAGAATAAAGTGGGGAACAAGGCAGACACATCTGTGACCTCATGGGGCTTGGAGTCCATTAGTAAAGACAAGTAAGTGGAATAAGTGGAATATGGGGGAAGTACAAGGAGACAAACAGAAACAGCAAGGGGCTTCAGGGGTTAAAGAGGGCCTCTTGAAGGGTATGGCACTGAAGACTAAGAGAAGACGCAGGACTTCTTAGCCTGACAAAAGTGAAGCAACGGAGGGGGAAGGAGGGTTGTAGGCATCTGGCCACACCCTGAAGGCTTGTTGTCATGAAAACAGATTAGAGGAAGAGAAAGAAGTTCTGTGAGGCTGTAAATGCAGTGTGTGTCTTGAGACAGTGCAGGGAGAGGTAGGGCACCCGGTTAAACAGGGGGTGGAGGCAGGGACTTCATCTTGCAAGATCCTGAAGTCTTAAGGAGTCTGGCTTTTAACTCCTTAAGAAGGAATTCTGAGGACAGTGAGAAGTCACTACGAGGTTTTTGTAGGTCCTGACATACTGAGTTTCATTCTGTAAACACTACCCCCCACCAGGCTGTGGGTGGAAAGCTCTGGAGGGCAGAGGCAGGAACAGCAGCTGGTGGCAGCCTCAGCAGTTGGCAAGACACGACAGGGGACAACAGTGGAGCTGTGCACTGGAGCACCATACAGGAGAGTTTCAAGACAGATCAGATAAAATGTAAGAATTTAAGTTTATGCTAGAATTGAGACAACCTGGCAACTCATTGTGATGGAACTCAAAGAGTTGGCAAGTTTTAGTTTTAGGTAGCAGTTAATAAGCTTAGTAATGAATGTAAAAAGTTATTGTTTCAGGAACTAAAGATAGGACCCACCCTGACTCCAGGAAACCACAAACGTAATTTGACCTCTGTGCCCTGGGGGGACTGTAAGCAATCAAGATGGTACACGAGCCATTGTGCTCCAGGGAGAGACATACCACTGCCCAGGACTAAGATACAGGATCACTGCTCAATGGATGAAAGGATGCTAAGGAAACTGGCGGACTGCAGCTTTTACCTGATTAACCTTTTTCCTGAATTCCAAACTCCTTGCCCATGCTTTTCCCTCCTCATCAAAAAATCTGGCTTGAAATGAAATGTAAGATGATCCGTTAGGGTATATAACCGGCCTGCTTCTCTCAGATCACCAGCCATCGGAATAAAGCACCAATAAAGATTCAATCCCTGACTCTACTTATTGGTTCCGGTCATGACAGGCAGCAAGGATGCCAATTTCCCCAGTTTCAATTGTGGGGATTAAATGAGAAGGGTGTATTATGGAAAAGGCCAAAGTGGTAAGTGGGGGAGGGTCTTTCAACAAGATGAAGAAATGCAGATCCTTGTAAGCAGAGGACCAGCTGCATTCAAGGACCACTTTCTACAGCTGTTTAAAAAAGTACTTTTGTTTTCTTGCCATTTCATACTTTTCCATCTACTATGAATATTAAAAAAAAATAAACCAAATCACTGACTTGCATAATCACTCGCACCCAGAGGCGGCAATATTCAAAACAAGTCTGTGTTCTTTTTGGAAAGTCTTGGTTCAAAGACAAAAGTCAGAGAACAGACAAGTATCTTTTTTTTTTTTTTTTTTTGTCAGGATCCCAGAGGGACTGCCTCCTGGCTCCCCCGACAAATCTTTTGATCCTTCCTATTGACATGTTGCTTCAATGCGAACCCAAGAGCTACAACACTTAAGGCCTTTCTTTGATGGGAAGATGGGCAACTGGTTCCAGAGGCGCTCAGGTTTAAGAGGCTGCAGCTCAACATTTTATGGTTTATGCCTCAGAAACAAGGATTTAAATATCAAAAGAAACAGGAACTCAAGTTCAAGTGACCAACGCACCTGGCAGAATGTAACCCCGCATTAAACCGCTCCATGTGCACTCCCAGTATTGTAAGAACAAACAACTCTGGGAAAATGTTCCCACGGCCCACCCCCTCATGAACATTTTTAATATTTCAAAAATGCTTAAAAACCGGAACAAAGCAATTTAAAAATCTCAAAGGGTCAGAGCAACTGGAATTAGTTTAAGAATGTATTATACATGAAAGACACCAAAGCTTTATACACAGGGCATCTTCACACCAAAGCACAAACAACAAAGGAAGAACTAAACTAATGCAGACCACACAAAAAAAAAACAAACCCCATCACGTGGAATTCATGTGTGGCCTAGCCTAGGACAGAAAAATCTCAAATGAACAGGCTTGCTTTCTGTGGGCTCCCTAAAAGCAAGCAAAGGAGAATCGCAATCACTTTAAATACCTTAAAAATGAGAGACAGTAGAACTTCATAAATATCCAGGCCATCAAGATTACCATGGAGGCAAGGAGAAGCAGAGGCCCCCAGGGCCAGCCTCCCCGACTGCTGCACCCAGCTCAGCCCATCACCCACTCGCAGCACTGCAAGGCCTTCGTGCTAGAGCTGCCCCGACCGCTTCCTCCAGGGGCCACAACAATGTGACTATTTACATGGGTGAGCATTTGTTTTGTCTAATCACCATCTGTGTTATACTTCCTATAGGTGCTAGGCATTGTTCCTAATGCTTCACAAGTAAGAACCACTTAATTCTCCTAACAACTTTATAAAGCAGCCACCTTTATTACAGCATTACACGAGAACTCTAAAATTTGCCAAAGTGCAACAGCTAGTCAGTGACAGAGCAAAGATTCGAACCCACCCAATGATCTACCTGGCTGTGGAACTATGAATATAAAGGTTACTTTATTTTTCCCGCTTTTCTCTGTATTTTATATTTTCTTTAAATGTGAATGTATTATTTCTATAATAGCAAAAATCTAAAAGATCATTTTCACTTTGAAATAGCAAACCAATAAATAAATAAATAAATAAATACAAACAAGACCTTGGATACCTATTATATGAAATTATAGGAATAAGCACCTCATGTGCAGGAAGCCAGGGGGCTGGGCCAGATGGTCGTCTTTAAATCATTTGCCACAAGCTCTTTAAGTCTATGTCCTATTCTCCATTACACAGGCAGTAAGGAGAGCACAAAATGTAGACAAGGGCAGTGATTATGAACATGTGGTCCGGAAAACTGGGATCACTTCTGACTTACAAGCTGTATGAACAAGAACAAGTTGGTTAAGCCTGTAAGCCTCGGTTTTCCAATATGACAAATGGGTACAGATTACATCTGCTTCCTAGTGTTTGCTCATGTAAATCACTTAAAAACAGAAAAGTGCCTGGCACAGAGAAAGAGGTAAAAAAACCCCGTTAAACAGAGGAGAATTAAACTGCCCAAATATTTGCCTGTTTAGATCACTCCTGGGTCTTAGCTTTGAAATAAAGCAAAGATTTCATAAAACCATCAAACGTGGGCAAAAGACAGAATCTGAGTTAGAACACAGTTCTTCATCGAAGCCTTAGTAAGCAGTTAGAGCTACCAGGGTAGAGACCATCTTCGAGCCACAAGAAATGCCTCCTAGGCCCAGAGGCTGGAGTCATGGTGCTGTGCTGGTATGTAAGAAAATTGCTATAATATGAGGGGCCGTGTCTCCCTGACTTGCCTTTTTTTTCAATATGAAGAGTTGTTTCAAGGAGCAAGTTACTTCACCTCTCTGATTCTCCGTATCAATGCATGAAAGAAAATCACCAAATTGAGTGGTCCCAAAGATTCCTTTGGGAACCTAGCTCCAAAAATCTGGCTACCAGGTCTCTCCAAGTCATAAAGTCTGTAGAAATGAGATTCCCTCACATTTTTAAGTGGCATCACTCTGTCAAGCAAGTGGGCCTTCAAGCACAGTGTAATGGAGAAATTATTCATATTGCTCCTTTAGAACCCACAGCAATTCCCCAAAGTTGTGTTAAATGTGCCTATTAAAAAGAGTGCCTCTGGCTCTTCTGATAGTATTCCCCTCTTAAATACAACATTCGCAAGGATGAGCCTGGCTCCAAAACACAAACTTACATAGAGGGAAAATTAAATGCTGCCAACAGATTTCTACATCCATAACCCTTTGTACAAAAAGACTTTCCTCATACCCAACTCTCAGTTAGTGTGTTCAAGACCATCAACTATAAAGCAGAAAGTACTACGGTAAAAGCTCATAGGAAAGAGGTGTTCGGGGCATCCCTGTGTCAAATCCAAAGGACACAGGGGACCAACAGCTGCTCCCTGGCTTGCCCAGGCATCCCATATGGATGGTAATGCTACCGGAGGAGCTCAGGGCATCTTTAGGCTCCACTCGGAGGCACTAAGGCACAGGGAAAGACGACAGCAATAAAAGGAGAGAAAATAAAGCCTCTAAAAGAATGAAATGGACTTCTGGCCAAGATGGAGGTGTAGGTGGAAACACTGTGCCTCCTCGCACAACCAAGTTTAAAGACAACAAAGTTTTAGTAACAAAAACACAACCAAAACACAGAAAATTGAACTATACGGAAGTTTGATAACAATGAACCGTTCAGCCAGACCAGTAAGAGGGGCAAAGCCAGTGGCTAGCAAGCGGGGTTGCGCAGAAAAACTCGGCCAGATCAGGCCAGACCAGGCTAGACTGACCCAGGCACGCAGGCAGTGGTTGGCAGATCCCAGGCGTGGGGTTGCAATGGGCAGACCCAGTGAGGGTGCAAGGCGGCAGGCTGACCTTGGTTACACATTCGTGCGCAGATAAACCAGGCGAAGGAGCGAGCAGTGAGACAGACAGTGCAGGCTCCAGCAGCGGGAAGCAGCAGAGGTGGGAACACCATTGCCCCTCTCTGACTCCGCCCCCACATACAGTGTCACAACCCAGCAACTGGGTTGCCGCCCCCCCCCCCCCCGTGAACACCTAGGGCTCTGCTCCTCATATGTAACAGGTGTGAACAGACTAAAACATCATGGCTCAAGAAGAACTCAAAGCCCCAGAGCCAATAACTCTAAGCAAAAAAGAAATAGCGAACCTCTCAGATGCACAGTTCAAAATACTGGTGATCAGGATGCCCATAGAACTGGTTGATTTTCATCACAAATTAGAGGAACATATGAAGGCTAAACTAATTTAAATGAAGGGAAATGCACAGGAAACCAATAGTCATGGAAAGGAAACTGGGACTCAAATCAAGAGAGTGGACCAGAAGGAAGAACGAAACATCCAACCAGAAAAGAATGAAGAAATGAGAATTCAAAAAAATGAGGAGAGGCTTAGGAACCTCCAGGACATCTTTAAACGTTCCAACATCCGGATTATAGGGGTACCAGAAGGGGGAAAGAAACAGCCATGAGTGGAAAACGTATTTGAACAAATAATAAAGGAGAACTTCCCCAGTCTGGCAAAGGAAATAGACTTCCAGGAAATCCAGGAAGCTCAGAGTCCCAAAGAAGTTGGACCCAAGAAGGAACATACCAAGGCACATCATAATTACATTAACCAAGATTAAAATGAAGGCGAGAACCCTAGAAACAGCAAGAGATAAGGGGACAGTCACCTACAAAGGAGTACCCATCAGACTGTCAGCTGATTTCTCAAAAGAGACCTTACAGGCAAGAAGGGGCTGGAAAGAAGTATTCCAAGTCATGAAATCCAAAGACCTACAGCCAAGATTGCTTTATGTAGCAAAGCTTTCATTTAGAATGGAAGGACAGATAAAGTGCTTCTCAGATAACATCAAATTCAAGGAGTTCATCATCACCCAGCCCTTATTATATGAAATGTTAAAGGGACTTATCTAAGAAAAAAAGATAAAAAATATGAACAGTGAAAGGACAGCAAACTCACAGTTATTAACAACCACACCTAAAACAAAAGCAAACTAAGAGGACAGCTAGATCAGGAGTGGAACCATAGAAATGAAGAACACATGGAGGGCTAGCAACAGGGGAGTGGGAGGAAGAGAAGGGGGAGAAGGTACAGAAAATAGCATAGACAGTAGGTAGAAAATAGATAGGGGGGAGGGCAAGAATACTAATGGGAAATATAGAATCTAAAGAACTTGAGACATGTGGACATAAACTAAAGGTGGGAGGAATGGTGGGGGAGGGGATGTGCAGGGTGGAGGGGAATGAAGGGGGGGAAATAGGACAACTGTAATGGCATAATCAATAAAATATACTAAAAAAACAAGAATGAAATGGAGGGCAGAAAAAAAGCATCATGGAGTGAAAAGCTACAGAATCACAGTTGTAAGAAATAACTACACTGAGTGCTTTACATAAATTCAGATCATCATTTTATCCTCATTTCAAAGATGAGCAAACAGAGGTTTAGAGAATTTGGATTACTTCCCTAGGATCACACAGCTAGTAACAGAGCAGAACCAGTATTTGGATATGAGTTTTTCTAGCACAAAGCTTGTGAATGACTGGTATGTATATACTTTTGTGACCTCAGAGAGAGTATCTGGCCTGCTCTCCCAAAGGGGAGTTCTATTCTCTCTAAATCCTCGGCTAAGGATGAACAGCCTCTCCAAGATGCCTTTAGTGCTGGGCCCTAGTCAGTGCAGGCACTTCAGTCCAGCCTGAATGGCTTTAAAGATTTCTCACTTCAAGCCCAAATCTGTCTCCCTGCAACTTCCACCCGCCTTTATCCTAGACCATCACATCTGCAGCACAGGAGGTCTCATGCCAAAGTCCCTATCAACAACTAAAAGGAGGAATGGAAAATGTTACCAAAATTTCAAGGAAGCCCTGACCAGTGTGGCTCAGTTGGTTGGGTGTCATCCTGCAGAGCAAAAGGTCACCTATTCGAGTCCTGGTCAGGACACATGCCTAGGTTGTGGGTTCTGTTCCCAGTCAGGGCATGTGCGAGAGGTAACCAACTAACGACGTTTCTCTAGCATACTGATGTCTCTCTCCCTCCCCTTCTCCTCTCTCTAATAAATAAATAAAATATTTTTAAAAAACCTTTCAAGGAAAATCTCAAAAAAAACCCTCCTACGTATATATTTTTAAAAACAGGACTTGTAAGGTAAAGAACCTTGGAATTACTACAGAGAAGACTGAAGGGGGGCCTGTCTGTGGTTAGTTATTTCCTAAAGGATGATGTGTCTCTACTTTTATTAAGAAAGAAGTCAGATTTACACTCAGATGTAGTATAAAAGACTTGGTTTAAAGTATTACTGATTTGAGAGACATCAGAGAGTGCAGAGATTTTTACTTCTTCCAGAAAAGCTTAAGCTATGTATTTCCCTTATCTTGAAATGGTTCAGAGAAAAGCCTGCCTTGAGCAGATGTGTTAGCTTTCTTTCCCAGCACTGATGACAGCTTACTCGGGAACGAAAAGCTCATCTAATGCGTGACCTTCGACTTTAACTGCTCTGCTTTTGGGTTCCATCCATAAAGTGGGAATACTGCTTGATAAACCGTATTATGCGCGACTGCCGTAAACATGCTGCTTTCTGGCCTTACTATCACTGCACCCCCAAAGTATGATTCACTCATTTAGAATTCAGCACTAAAAGGCAGGAACATTTACTCTGGCAAACATGTAAAATATTTCACATACATTATACATATTTATAAAATGTACGTTCATTTGGCAATTGTAAAAAAATTATTTTAATGCTCAGTATTTTTACAGGATACTGCCAAAACCATTTTTGCAATTTTTAAATTTTCACTTCCCTGTTTACAATCAACCTCCGGAAAGCACAGAATGGGATTTAGCCTCTTTGTTAGTGCACTGCCCTAATAGCTAGCTCTCACACTGAACTGATCACAAGCTCATTACTTCATTCAAAGAGTGAATGAGTCCAGAAACACATAGCAGAATCATCATGAAACAGACGGGCAAAAAGGCAGATCGAAATTGGTAGCTAACAACCTTTTCCTACGGGTAGTTATTGAAGCATCATGGTTTACATTTATAAAAGCAGAGAACCTATTATACTATCATTTCTATGAGGGTAAAATCTTGGGCTTGCAGATAATCCTCTTTCCCTGTATTTAAAATAATGAGAGGATTATTTCTTTCCTCCATTTACAGTTCTTAACCCCCAAACACTTCTCACTTAAGTAATTTTCACAGCGGTACTTGAGGGGCAAAAAGGCAGACAGGAATACCATAATGGAGACTTCAACAAGTTAAGACCCGAGTGAGGGACCGACGGCAGCAAGTGCAAGGCAGCAAGGCTAACAGGGGTCACGTTTAGATAAATGGGCTAACACAGTAACAAGCCCCTAGAATTTTCACTGCTGTTTCTTTGTTATTTTCATGTATTAAGTCTCTTATTTAAAAAATTAGTACAAAAAAACGTCAAATTATTTACCATTATTCCCCACGCCCTATGAACAGTCTACTAATTTATACTGCAAATACAAACATTTGTTAACATTTTAAACTTAGCTACCCCAGAAACCTGACTTCTGACCTCTCTACTTCTTGTAAAGTATATAACAAAATATTACAAAGAAAATGCATTAAGTTTTATTCATAATTCCTTAAACAGCAATTGTTTATAATTTTTTGCATGCCCCTCAAACTTTATATATGCTATGAAACAGTTGTGATAATCAATGTACTGTGAATGAATTTTTACACTTCATGTTTTTTCTAGTTGTTTTTGTTTATGTCCACCTGTTCAGTTGTATTAGCTTCAAACTGAATATAATTACTGCTTCATTTCGTACATTTAATGATATTTTCTGGCTTTAATAATAGGATATATTAAAATAGAGAACTATAATTTTCAACTGGAAATTAAAAAAATGGTTTGCTTTTTTAGACTTTTCTTTCAAAGATTCAAAAAGCTTTGCTTGTCTTTTGTTTACTTGAATGAAGCAGAGAAGCAGAAGACAAATGTCCCAATGCTACAGGTTAACAAGCTACAGTATTTATAAAATTTATGACTTTCTTAAAATCACCTGACAACTAACTGATAATGAAACCATTTTTTTTAAGTCTACATTTCATGTTTACTCTGAGCCATGCCACTTTCTTAAACCTCAAAGTGAATTTAGTTTACACGAAATCACAATAATTCAGAAAACATAATCAACATAAAAAGAACAGTAATAGTCATTTTCTCTAAAATGTCACAAGGGGAACCGAGTTTCCTGAAATCCAGGCAGACCAACAGCCTCAACTTAGTTGTAATCATGTCACCTATTACCATAGCCAGGACCCCAAACACCCACCCAAAAAGAGCAGGTTTCATACCAGCAAACCAAGGAAGTGTAAGTTCTGTGTGAAGAGCTATACTTTAAACTAGTTTTCAAGTGTTCTTAGTCTACACACTGTTTCCTGAAAAAGAGTGAAAAGGCCTAAAGGATTCTATGCAGAGAAGAACTTAATTGCAGAAGGAAGGGTTTGGTAAGCTCTGGTAAATGCAAACCTAAGACTTTCTGAGGGTTTGTTCTCACTGTGCGGACAGAGAAGGTACAGACAGGACCTGCCAGGGCTGCAGTGCACGGTGAGGAGCAGTAAGCAGGCAAGCCCCTTTCCTTTCTCCCGCCGGTGGTTATGGGGCAACGTGCTTTTCTCAAGCTGGAAACGGAGAGAGGGTATAAATTGTAGAACCATGGGAGATCCTCGGTTTGTCTGAACTCTTCCTCTCTCCTCAAAATGAGGAGTCTTTTTGTTTCTGACTATAAAAGAAATAGCTGCTGACCACTAAAATATACAAAAACTATAAAAAAGAAAGTAAAAGTCATGTGGAATCCTACCACCCAAAGATAACTAATGTTACTATGGTGATATATATCCTCCCAATTTTTCTATGCTTACACAAGCAAAAGTTTTTGTTTTTTAGGAAGTGAGGTTAATTGTAACCTCCAGGGTAACCACTAAAAATTTTGTCAAGGCAGTATAAGTTGACAGGCTAAAACAGGAGATAAATGCAATCATATACAATGTTCACTTATACCCACAGAAGACACAAATTTCTAAAAAGAGAAACACCAGCAAATGCAACAAATACAAAACTGTTACAAAGGCGGTAGATATTAGATCAACCATATCAATAATCACTTTAAATGTGAATCATCTAAATACATCAAGTCAAAGACTCAGATGGTCAGAGAATATTAAAAATAAAACCAAAGCATGTATTTTCTATGAGACCCACTGTAAATATAAAGCAATAGGTTAAAAATAAAGGAAGAAACGGAGCTAAGAAGGCGTAAGCTGCCTTGAGATCTGTTTTTCTATCTTTTCGTGAAAGACAGGTCAGTAAAAGTATCAGTTTCTCAACGTCTATATAGCTTTATCAATATATGTAAATACTGTCCAGTATTTCAAAATGTTGACTTATTTATACTATTTGAGGAACAGAGTTGTATATTATTTGAGCCCACAAATTAGTAGATGAATACACAGTACAAATATTTTCCCTTAATCTTGCTTGTATCTAACAAACAAACCTGTCAACCATAAAACAACAGGTTACCTTTGTTTAAAAAGGGCTCTCACTCCTTGTTTCTGGAAGCAGAGAATTATTAACAAATGTCCTTTTTCCCACCTATGTATGTACATATGTATGTATATTTAAACAAAGTTACTGTAGCAGGTTTCTTCTTAAAGGTACATAGCTCAATATTCAACATGAGCGGCTCAACATTTCTTACTAGCAGAGCTATGAAAAAATTTACTGATCTGGCAAGTTCATGTTTAGGTGCAATATGGTTTTCTCCTATTCTTCCTAAACTTAATGACCAGGAAGGACATGTTCCATGGCTGCATGACCTGTATGCCCAAAGTAATCAAACACATTTTAGGAACAGCCTCTCCTAGACATCATTAGACAGTTGACATTCAGTCTCGGGCGATTTCACATATCCTAAAGGCGTGTTTCTGAAATGTACATACATATCCTGGTTCCTCATGTTTTTTTTGTTTTTTTTTTCTTAACAGTATTACATCTGATTTTCTGAGGTTAGAAAAAAAATGTCTGAAAATCTCCCATTGTGTGATGATGCAGGAATCTTTGATCTCCACCACTGAGTTCACAGTCAGGCTACTTAGTTTATTTTGAGAAAGCAAATCCTTCCTGTTGTTTCTCAGGAAATGGAAGAACACATTTTTAGACTATGTTTTAATTTCACAGCTTAAATGGCCTTAACTTTTGAACTATGTTTCACTTTGAAGACTATTTAATTATGTGCATAAATTAAGACTTTTAGAAAGACACTATTGCAGTGGGGTAGAAAGAGAATAGTATTCTCAAGCTTCAGCTAAAAGGTAATTTTTTAAAAGATTTTATTTATTTACTTTTAGAGAGAGAGGGAGGGAGAGAAACATTCATATGCAAGAGAGACATGGATTGGTGCCTCTCGCACAGCCCCAACTGGGGACCTGACCCCACAACCCATGCAGGTGCCCTGACTAGGAACTGAACCAGCAACCTTTCGGCTTGCAGGCACTCCACCATTCGGCTGGCACTCAATCCACCAAACCAAACCAGCCAGGCCAACACACACACACACAATTTTTAATGTTTCACACAAACTATTAACACCCTGTCTTCCTGGTAAGAATTTTCTAAACATTAAGTTGTGTAATATAGTCTAATGAAGAAAAATAGCAATGACTCTCAAATATGTAACAGCATGGAGAAAGATACCTTAACTGAAAAAAGGGTGTCCTATCACCTGTTTGGGCTTGTTAAATTTTACAGACACCTCTGAAGCCACTCCCTTGATCTGGATGCGCCTTCCCATCTGGCCACACCTCTAGCTTTAAGATGTCATTCCTGTTCTTAATAGGAGGCAGAGACAGGTAAATGGCTTTGAGGAGTAAGCCTTCTGAGAGCACGCCCAACTGAGAAGACTGATGAAATGCTTCACACAGCTTCTGATTCCCACAAGCAAAGAAAATCCAGGTGTAGTGGAGAAGACGGGAAGGAGAAAAAACGTAAGGGAAGATGCTGTAAATATGCTTAGCCTTCTTCAAATGTTGAATTCTCTTCTACAATGCTGCATGTTTAACCAAGAGGGAGAAATAAACCCAGTGAAAGTAAAACTCAACAGAGAGGGAAAGAAACAACATGGATGATGAAGGCAAAGGCCATCATCACCGCCTTAATGAAATGACCAGCTGATGCCTCAGGGAGCCCTGGCACACGGCTTACCCACCCTGCACCCTGCACAACCCCCCCCCCCCACGCTCCTGCTCCCTCTCCTCGCCGGCCTCCTCCGTCCCAATGTCAGGAGTGGCCTAGTAGCAAGCTGCGCATGGTCAACTGACAGCTGTCCTGGTCTCATGTTTCATGTTGTCAACTCCCCAAAGGCATTACAGTTGCTCTCAGAAAAACTCATGAATGATAAATGACAGGAATCTAACCACTCTTATTCTTTGGTCCACTCATATTTTTCTAATGATGTAAGAGTCTCACAGAAGTTCTGAGAATTACTGTTCTCCATGTCTTCCGAAGAGAATTCGGAATAACTAATGTTACTAACTAATGTTAAAATTCATTAACTATGAGCTTCCGAAGAGGCTTCGGAAGACATGGCATGTAATTTCCTCCACTGAAAAATGAGGAAAATGAGTCTCAGAGGTATCAGTTGACTTCCCAGAGGCCATTCCCTGTCAGTGGAAGAACTAAGTCTACAATCCAAGTTCCCTAATACTCAACCTACTTCTCCTTTTGTCCTATTTTTCCTCCCTTCCCCCTCCATCCTTAAGCTTCCTTAAGTCACTATCTTAACATTTCAGACAAGGACTGTGTATTTTATTTTAAAAGGTCATTTATAATATTCATCATACTCTATCAACCAGAAAACAAAACAAAACAAAACAAACGAAACACCAGCAGCACCCAATCTCCGCGGACAAAATCCCAACTGGGCCCTCAATGACATGCGACTATTACTCACCCTAAATCGATGAGCTCCTTTTTCCAAGCTAATTGTCACAAACTTTCAAATGTCTTCTGCAGGCCTCCTCACTCTCAGCAGATTTCATCTGCTCCTACTTTACTGAGAAAACACAAGTCATTAGGAATGAACTTTCTCAACCTCCTTCCCTTCCACTTGCACACTAATCTACCATCATACATATCTTTATCGTGTCCTCGCCTGTCCCAAAGGAATGAATGTCTCTATTCCCTGCCAAGACAAGTCCCTATTCTGAGCACACTGGGACTCCGGACTCGGCCACCCTGTCTTTTCTGGAACCACACTCCACGAGTTTATCCTTCTTCTACATCTAATCACTCCCGTATTCTCAACCAAAATATAAGGAAACAAAAGACAAACAGCCTGGTGCTCAATATTACTACCTTTTTTGGGGTGGATTTTCTGAATTCTCAATTCTTTCTCCTTTTGTCTGCTCCAAATCTGGTGCTCTGGCCATCCCTGGTGGATCTCAACTGCATTCAGGGGTAAAACCATCAGCTTCAGTCACCTTCCATTGCATGTCTCCAGCCCTGACTTCTCCCCTGGGGCCTGGGCCTCTCAAAGATCAGCCAGACACCACACAGGCAACCGACTTTACTTCCAATTGAACGGACTATTCTCTCTCCACTCTTGCTCCTCTTGTGTTTTCCACCCTGACAAGGAAGGGTTTTCCACCCTTCACACAATCAATCCTCCCAGCCAGAGACATCAAGAGGCATCTTTCTTCTTCCTCCCTCCCACTTTCCATCAAGTCAGTAATTCTTTCTCCTAAATAATGCTCAAATCCACCCTCTTTTCTTTCCCACCACCATCACCACCTTAGTTCCAGTCTTCACGACTTCTACTTGCATTATTTAAATAGCACTGGACTTCTCCTTGCTTCCTGTTCACACTCTCATAAGACAGTAAGTTAAGCATTTATTTCACTTTTGATGGTCCCACAATTCCCTCAGGAAAAAGTCCACACTGCCAGAAGTAGCATGTATGGCCCAAAACAGGGCTGGACCAAGAATGAGCACCAAAAGGCACCTCCAGCCTCTTCTCCCCACTGCACCATGGTCTCTCTGCTCCGGTCTCTCATACTGTGTGTTCCTTCGCACACTGAGCAATTCCGGGCTCTGAACATGTGCTGTTTCTTCTGTCCCCTTCCCTCCCCTGTTCGGCCTAACAAACAATCCTATCTTGTCCCTTCAATATTCAGCACCAAAATCCCCTTCTATATGAATTATTTCCTTGCTAACAGGAATACAAATCACTCTCTCTTTTGCAGCCCACTCTCCATGACTATTTATCACATTGTATTGCTGTAAAGTGCCTCACATTCTGAGATCCAGTTAATGATTTATACATCTATCTTCTGAGGTCGGGTACTTTGTCGCATACACATTGTATCTTCGGAACTTAGCACAATGACTGGTACACAGCAGGTAGGAGGAAGAGAGATAAGGGAAGGAGGATTTAAGTTCAGAGCTCAGCAAATGTCTGAATGGACGAAGCAGCTTGGCTGTCAATGCTATCAGAATAATTGAACAAGAGAGAAGGATGGTAAGACAGGTGGATCTGACAGCTGTGAGGTGAGCACACGAACCTGAATAAGAAATGGAAAACACCCGCCCTGATGAAGTTCTCTCTTGGGTATGTAAGTTCAGTCAGGTCAAGAGCTGCGGCTGTTCTACTCAAACTCAGGTGAATACCTAATAAATCCTGTTTAATGCACAGTAGAACAATTCTAACAGCCCAAGGTCACTGCTCTTATCTATCTAAATAGGTTTTGGACTCTGGGACAATCTACATTATAATTTTATTGGACTTTGTGCAAGCTTAATAAATTTTAGTAGTTAGCCCTGGCTGGTGTAGCTCAGTGGACTGAGCGCGGGCCTGCAAACCAAAGGATCGCAGTTTGATTCCCAGTCAGGGCACATGCCTGGGTTGCAGGCCAGTTCCCAGCAGGGGACGCATGAGAGGTAACCATAAATTGATATTTCTCTCCCCCTCCCCTTCCCCTTTAAAATAAATAAATACATAATAATTTAAAAAGTTCTTTAAAAAATTTTACTAGTTAGACTAAAACTCTCTTTTATTTCCACAAAGCACCTTAAAAACTGCAAACAAAACAAAAATAAAATACAATGTAATTCTGGCACTGGTAGGTAAGGGTAACATCTTTGACTGTTTACCAATGTAATTCTGGCACTGGTAGCTAAGGGTACATCTTTGACTTTAGATGAACCCTGTCATGCAATATCTATTTTGACACCACAATTTGCCCCACCCACAATAATTTCAAATTCACTTATAATAATAGGCCATGTTATGTACAACATGCTTTCATCATGTTTCATAAACTAAGGAAGAAGTACCCCGTATTCTGTGTAGGGATATAAATGCCTATTTACCAAACAAGGTGACCTAGCATTCAGTGTGACATAGACCGGAGACTGGAAGAAGAATGAGACCCAGTGAACTGAGTACAGAGTGGAGAAAAGTAAACTTGGAGAACATAGCTGAAACTGGCGATGTTTTCCCATTAATAAAGGGACATCTATAATTAACAGGCTTTCAAGAGTATTCAGCCATGTATTACAGCATCGCACCTCATAAAACATTCATTCAAAAGCCACACCAGGAAGGCACATCCCAGCTTGATAAGCACATGCAGAGAACTGAGGAAGAAAGAGAAGCCTTTGAAGCGAGACACCCACTGCCCTACACAGATGACCAAGTGTGAGAGACAGCCACAATTGCTAAAAATAAAAATAAAACTGAGAAGAAAATGTAATGTTAGGAAGGTTAAAGTTAAATTGTTAATAAATAAGTAAATTACAGAGAATGTTCCCAGAGAAGTAAACACATTTCTAGAAAATACGTTTGCAGATGTAAAGAGTTAATAACACAGATGCAATGGCAAGAAATCTAACACAGTTTTGAACTTTTAAATTGATATCAGTCACTCTACTAAAAGCAAGTAATACAAATGTACATGTAACAAGACACACTGCAAAACCACAGTAATTTAAACGTCTATCAACTACCCGGGAACACACAAGTCTGCCACGTGGACTAGAGACCTTGTGAAGAGGTCTGCCTGGATGGGCACTCGTTCATGTGCTGGAGGGGCACCGAAAAGTCTCTGGAGAACGGACTGTTTGCAAAGGAGTGATGGGGGAAACCGGCTCACAGTTATGACCAGTTTTTTAAAAATCAAAATCCTATCTCCAGTTCCAGATAATTGAAAAAACCCAAATAAGAGTAAACTTACAAAGCTAATGAAGTGGAAAGAGACTATATATTGTAAGCCCAGAACAGAAAAAAAAAATCTTAAGTAACTCAAAATGCATAGACGGCAATATTAAAAATTGGTGAGTTTGACTACATTAAAATTAAAGATTTGTTGTTTTGTTGTTCGTTAGTTAATAAAATGTACCATAGGCCAAGTTATCAGGCAAATGATGTACTAGGAGAAATAGCTCCAATATCTACAGGTAACAAGAGATTAACTTCTAGAATGTACAAGGAACTCTACAAGAACTCTTTTAAGGAGCTTCTTACAGGAGAAAGGGAGGAGACCCAATTCACAGAAGAGGAAAATTAAATTAAGTAAATGAAGAGATGCTCAACTTTACCTGAAATCAAAGAGGCAAAATTAAACCAGGAGGTACAATTAATATCCATCGAATTGGATAAAATCAGAAAAGTTAATTTTAAAAAAGGAATCATCATGTAGTATTCCCATGGAGGCATAAACCTGACAACAATATGCAGAGTTCCTAGTCAAATCAGTGTGCTTATTTATTTTCTAAGACCCAGCACTAGTGCTTTGGACAATACTGCCTCAAAAAACTCTCACCAATAGATTTAACATACCTAGGCTCCTCAAGAATAAAGCAAACTCATACTGCATGGAAACCCAAAATATTTATAAGAGGTTGAATCTATGTCTCCATTTCTAAAGTCTGCATTTTCTCTATAATTTTAATAGAACCTCTGTGGAAAGGGTAGGTAAGATTAAACACAATGTTAACGTTTCTCTTTACAGTTGAGCTTAAGGACAGAGCAAGACGCAGACAGGATGCTTCCATGTGGGGACCAAGGGACTTGGACCCAAGTCTGCACGACTTGGGTGAGTTACAAGCTCCTTCTCAGGGTGATCACTTTGTATATATAAAGGGTATATAACTGTCTGATCACTATAGTGTACACCAGAAACTGATAAAATATTGTATGTTACCCGTAATTAAATTTTTTTTAAAGTTTTAAAAAAAGACGACCCCATAAAAAAAGTTGTAACTGCTGTCTGCCTTGGTTTCATCATCTGTAAAACGGGGATATTCCCTACCCTGCGCAGCACTAAAAGGATCAGACGTAATTCATGTAAACCGTTTAGCACACACAAAGTGTTCAATAAGTAGGAAGTCGGTTTTTCCACTAGAAAAAAGAACCTCATCTACCAGCCCTACCAGATTTTGGTGTCCTGCCTACCCCATCTTACTCAGAATACCCAAGCCACAGCAACACGCACAGAAACCAGAGGCTGATTCAACATGAACCTACATGTCAGCTTCTTCCACTACAGAACAGAAATAAGGAATCTCTCTCCTTCCATACCTTTACTGAAAACTGAAAAGGATATAGCTGGGAAGCCTCTTTTAGCTTCCGGGAATTCAATAAGGCTGCTGGTGGCAGTAACTGGGACAGTGATGATTCTGCAAATGGTGTCAGAGTCCTAACTCTACACACGCAAGGAGGGGCGACTCTAGAGGTTCTCCTGGGAACATGCTCTTAGAAGAAACGCAGTTCCCTGTGACTGAGTAACTAACTGTAAGACCTCCAAGCTAACCATGAAAAACAATTAACCCAGAAACCAGGCGTTACACATCACATACTTAATGTACAATAAAGAGGAAAGTTTCCACCTGGGAATCTTTATAACCTGATGGGTAACACACCGCACAGTTTACATGTCCAGGTCGGTATTTTTGGCCTGGAGAAGCTGTTTTTCTTTGGTCCTGACTTCCACCTGAGGGCTTCAGGGTCCTGGCGGGGGTCTGTAGACCAAATGCATCTCACACATATATGTGCTCCCATTTAACAAATCCAGGAGATGCTGTGATCATTATTTACCATATACATTCAGCTGAGTGATATTAACTGTTACTTTGTCCCTAAATATTAGCAATCATCAGAATAAGAAGTAAAACTGAACAAGTCAAAACCAGAGCGGTAAATAAAAGCTTCCTGATTTTTGTAATGGCTGAAAACCACTGCTTTACAGTTTACAATTTCTAACTGAAGATAACTTCTATTTCATAACAGAAATGAAGAAAAAAGAGGGGGATTTGAAAAAATAAAAATCCAAACACATTCATCTCCACTCCTAGTCCTCTCTTGGCCATAAACTTTTCCTTGGCATTTAACATCAAAGCTAGTTACCCTTTCATCCTTAGTTCACAAGCTACAGCAACCACCCCAAACACAGAGCCATGGCAGTGCATCGTGTATTAAGAAAATATACATGTCATCTCATCCCTCACTTACAAGAGAAGGATCATTCAACATATCTCTCTTCCTCCCTACTTCCTTCTCCTTCTCCTGATGCCTTAAAGTAATTCTATAGAGGTGAAGTTACAGATCACTACAGATATGCAATTGTTGAAAAAATATTTCATATAGCACTTTCTGGTCCAGTGAAAATGTACCCCAAGTTTTAATTTATATTCCTCTCAATACACCATAAAGCACTAGGTAAAGAGAGCCTCAACTTTAAGCACTGCAAAGAAAAGATAAAGTTTTCATTTGAGGAATATTACAAAAGTATTTAATGTGCAATTCTAAGAGTACAAGGGGGTCTGCCTCTGTCTTTCTGTAATATACGCTTTTCAGTGGGTTATCCTGAACTAGATAGAGTGAGGAGCTGGGAAGCTATGGGTGGTGGTGTAGTATGTAAGTATGGTAGGCAGATGTAGGGAGCACCATAGCCATCATTTGTTAATTTATTATCTCTCTTCTGGGATGTAAACTGTCCTACAGATAAATCAGAAGTGTTGTTTTTTTTAATTATAAAAAGTTGAAATATGCTAACCTGACCCTTCTAAGAGATAGTGTTCACTAAACACTGAATATCTGTAAGTTAAAACATGCCATTAGAATTGTGGTAGCCAGAAAAAAAAAAAGATTCAGATATTTGTTCAAGTCCCAGCATCTCCATGTACTAATAAGATCACGAATAAGTCAATTTCCTCAACCTCAGTTTCCTCTCTCCATAAAATGAAATAAATCCTATTTCACCAGACTGTTTTAAGAAGTAACACAATATAAATGCCTATAGAAAATGTGCTCTATAAACACAAAATGGTAACCTAAAGACTCGCTATTATTTTTCCTAGGTTATTATTTAGTTATTGTTAAACTCTGCTAGAGTAGGTGTAAATCCTGTTCTTCAACTGAGAACAGGTTTGGAGGGTCTCAAAGGCTGTTCTATTTATCTTGCAGCATAGTGACGGATGCTGAAGAAAGTCATGAAATAAATTAGTGAACCAGAGGGGCAGGTGTGCACCTGGGTATAAGACAGAGGCAAAATACTATGGCTGTACAGGTCTTTCAAGAGTCCCTCTTAATGACTTGTTTTCACTTTTACCTCATGATGTACTTGGTAAAACAAGAAGCATAAGCACAACCAGTTTACAATTAAATTGAAATTTTAGAAGCTCGCCTCTATGTTTCTAGAAAAAGATGAAATTGCTGAATTCTCATAGTGCATCTTGGCTACTTACTGCTAACAAATCATCAATTATTGATATTATCACAAATGCTCAAAGCAGCTGCATTTCAAAAGAGATAAGAGTTCTGAAGGACTATTGGAATAATGGGATCTTATCATTCAAATTCCTGCCACACTGCTTACAGAGAAGAAAGAGGGAAGGAGCAATACAAATTTACCAGGCTGCCTGACTACAAAAGGTTTTCCTTTCACAGCAAAAATTAATTATGTAGTAAACATTTTATTATAAAACTTTCAAGTTAGAATGGTACAGTCAAGCATCTGACATCATGAATTTAAATATTATAGCTAACCCTGCTTCCTGAGGAAGCTTGGTAGTCCAATAATCTGAAGGCACTAAATGCATGTAATACTGTCATTATTCACTTCCCTCCATGCTACAGAAAGAGACCTTTCTTTGCAGAATCTTACTTTCCTTCCCATATCATTTGTTCACATCCTTTCTATCACAATACTGTAAGAAGGTGTTACTTGCTTCAACATTGTTCAAGCATTTAATTTGAGGCCTGATGACAGAATTCTTGTCAAACGGATTTCTCTCAGCCAATCTACTTTCCCTGGTGTCTCTCCAAAGAGTTTTACCAGGTAGATAAACACCGGTGGAGAAACAAGCTGGGCTTTCACTGGGGGAGAAGTCAGTCTGACTTAGTCTGTAGAGATGGGACTTGCCAGGGAAATGAAGCAGCAAAAAGTCTGTGCGTAAAACCAACCTTCTGCTCTAGCATTTTGTTTTCCACCTATGAGATGAAGCAAGATAAGAACATGAAATTATAACCACCTGGTGAATTTTTAAAAAGTCATCCTGAATTTTACTCTGATGAAAAATGGAATGTAATGAAGAAAGATCTTTAAAGTGCCCTCTCTGTCTCAGCAAGGGAGCCTGGCTAAGAAACCACAACTCAAATTAATAAGCCAGACACCAGACTAAACAGCTCAGAACTAGCCGTCCCTCATTCCTGGTCCCTACCTTTCCGGTGTGTGTCTGCATCACTAATTCCTTCAGTTCCCAATATCCTGGCTCTCCCGAAATTAAAAGCAAAGAGCAGACTCCTCTGTTTCACCGGTTTAAGAAGTGGGATTTCTGAGCCAGGACACCAAGACTCTTGTTCTCCCTTCCACCTTACAGTTCACCTACAGCTCATCCTCTTCCCCAGCCTAGGACCCCATCTCACACTAGCACGCACCATCCTTACACCCACGCCTCCCAGAACATTCATGGAGATAAACCCAGGCCACCAAGTGAAGAACAAAGAGCCACTGCTTCAGGCAGCAGCAGTGGCAGCAGGAAAGGGCGGCTGGGGACTCCTGGGCACAGGCAGCCCAGCCTGGAAAGCTCCTGCCTAGTGTGCTTGGGGAGACCCCGCCCGGGTTCTGCACCCCAGCGGCGCTGCGACGGAGTTTGGCAGAGACCCTTCGGGGGGGAAAAAAGCAGTACGTGGGGCACAACCAAGAAAATGCATGAAGTCTGGCTGCAGCACGGAGCTGGAGATCCGGCTCAGCGGCACTTGGGCGGGCGGCAGCCAGTGACAGCCCAGCGCCCTGCCACGGCGGCGGCGGCTCCCGACCCGGCCCCACGCACCTGGACCAGGCGGCCACCCTGCTCCCTCAGGGCGCTCTCCGGGGACTTGGCTTCCGGTGGGCTCCGCAGGCTGGAACCCGCCGCAACGCGGAGACTTCACTCCTCCATCCTGGGACCCGGCAGCACGTTACAGACAGCCGTGCACTTCCTGTTTGAAAACACAGGGGAGAGAAAGAGCGAGCGTGTTGGCAGAGTGGAGGGAGGGGCGCAGGCCGGCGCGCGGGGAGGCCGAGGGGGCTGCGGGTTGCGTCACCGCAGCCCTCCTAGCCATGGTGGGCACCCGGCGCTTGGACCCGCCACACCAGCGACCCACGAGCTGGCTCCCCGGGGCCCGGGCCTCCCCCTGCCGGCGGCCGCCCAGCGTGCGCAGCCCTTCCGTTTCCAGCCCAGCCGAGGTCTCCCCTCCCCACATGTACCTAGTCTATCCACTGCATGCTTCCTCCCGGTGTTCTGAGTGCAGTCTGCCTGCGTTTTCCTCCTTTCCTCTCCTCCCCTTCCCTGCCCTAAAAAAATCGCCTTGAGGAAGGTGTAAAGACAAGACTGAGCTTTCACAGGGGCGTGGAGGCTGGGTTTATGCAAAATTTTAAAGTTAACAGCCACATCCCAGTATATCGTCTGCAGTCTCTTTCAGCCCCAAGAGCCTTAGGATGGGAAACTGCTTGTCTTGCCCCTGGCTGACTCAGAGAGTGCCCACAGCTGCCAGGAACTGGGAGGGGGAAAGTATTCTGGGTCCCTAAGCTCTCTGTACTGGGATCCTCCACCTCACACTCCTCGAAAACATATACCAGTTTCACGCAAAAGACAATGGTGTAGTACCTTCTTCCAGAAAACAAGTATTTGTGCATAATCGCTGAGCAGTTCCAAAATTCTGGGTTTATGATCATTTTGTTAACCTCTGACTTAGGTGAACTTCAGGGTAGTGTTCAAAAAACAGTGAACAGATGGTTTAAGAATCTGCCATGTGCAGAGGGCGCCAGCTCTAGGTGCCTGTGTCAGTGTTCAGTGGCCAGGTTCCGGGATTCCAGGTGTGGACGGCTTCATTGTACCCTGCCTGCCCTTGCACACGAATCTATCAGGTTACAGGGCATTTACAGGACTGTCTCCAACACACAGCTCCTTTTATCAAGCGAATGGCTTAAATAAAAAGCTAGTTATGTCTCAAAACTCAACAAGAAAAGAGAATATAAAGGAAGATTATTCTACATTTAAAAAGCTAAACTGTGACTGAAGTAGAAAGAAACTGATGGACATAAAGCTCCTATTCAGTGCTAGATTGCATCTCACTTTAATCCTCTTAGTCCAAACATTTCCCCACAAATCTGCAAAAAATCCTGTTCTGAAATTGTTCCAATGACTCAGCTACAAGGTGGTCAAGCGGGGAGTTGAGTAACATGTCTTCCCTAAGTATGAAATCTGGACCACTTCCTCTACACTGCACTAATTCTGGGAGAAAAACCACATCTAGTGACCAACCATTTGTGATCCACTCATTCATCTTCGAAGATCCTGCAACTTACATGCTCTCATTCTCTAGGAGCTAGGTTCCTACCCACCTAAATGAATAATATGTAGCTGGATTAACTTGAGCAGAGGACACTGTGCTCTTTCTCATTATCTACTCACTGGCTCTGTCGGCCTTTTCAGAATTACTCTGTGGCGAAAGTTCAAAAGGTTCTAGGATAGCTACTCATGTGCCAAGGTACAAAGTCTGTCCAATTTAGAACCTAATCGGCTGACTAATATTGTTTCTTGAATTATTTTTCTGTAACTGGGCCTTTTAAAGAAGAAGGCAAAAAAAAAAAAAGACATGCATAGCCTCAACTTTCACTAAAACTGTTAAAAATTTTTTTCATTTCCTTCTGCTTTAGCATGTAGTTTAGACTCACCTGTCAGGAGCATGCAGCTATCATCCTCCTGATGAGACATGAAATGGAGGACATATTAAAAGATGATTAAGAATCTTGGCAATGGTGAGACCTCAGACACTTGCAGACAGAGAGAGAGACACTTGCAGAGGGAGAAAGTGAGTGCTTTTGTTGTGTCTCCAGATAAACAGCACTTCACTAAGCCGCACGGGCTCTGGAGCTGCACAGCACATGCAGTTCTCATATGAAGGCTGGGTCCTCACGATGGCAGGGGCTGGGGGTTGGTGTGGAGATGCATCGCCATCCTTCAGATGTACACAGTGTAACTAGGGCTGATTACTAAAAGCTTCCTAATGGTTCTTAGCATCCTTTTAGGGTCCAGCTCTGCCTTTGCTGCCATCTTTATTCTTCACACTCCCTTGCTTACCCTGCACCTTTCAACTCTTCATCTCTTTTTCAAAAACTTAATGCTTCTTTCCAAAGCACTGTTATTTCTTTCCCACAGAAGGAAGGCATTTAGCTCAAAACTTCTCTGTCATTTAATAAATGCTGTCAATTTTAAACATGCAACTTGGTATTCATGCCTTTATTTCTGCTACTCATTATAACTCCAAGAGCCTAGAAGAAAAACCTCTAAAGACAAATGAGATTCTTTAAGAAAAAGCAAAATAACCATGACCATATTTAAATTAACCTTTGTGCATAGTTAGGGTAATACATCACTCCTAAGAATGCATCAGTTCCTGACATGTATCCTCACAACCACAGAGCCCGGGCATCACATTGTACCTTCCCATGGCTTATCTGTTCTCCTGTCCCGTCTGTATATGAGGAAGTGCTTCTTCCTTAGCACTACCGAGTAGAAAAGTAAAACGTGTTAAACTCACCACCTCATAAGAAGATAAAAAATATGCTCCCAGGTAAGCACAAATGAAACCACGAAAGATGAAACTGATTTTGGAAGAATGCTGGAGATTCATTTAGAAAGTCTCCACTCCTTCGGTACCACAGTCCATGGATGAAGACAGCAATACTGCGAAACCAATTTTAGAGACTCTGAACCGAGACAAGACAGTTTTCTTGATGACTAATGAGCATGTAAGAGATGTTAAACTCATGTCTGAAATGATGCTGCCTATCTCTTGTGTTAGACCATCCTTTTGTGGTTAAAAATGCTACAAGATTTTCCTTTGTGAGGATCCTTGATCATTATTATAGGGGGATTTTACAAACAAGAATGAAAAACAAGGCCTCTGGTGAGCTGAGAGTGCCTCTCTGTGCTAGCAGCCTTCACATCTGTGTCCCTGTCTGTCTTCACTTCCAGGGCAGCTCATGCATCAGGCTTCGCTGTGAAGTTCTCTGACACTCACATTCACCTCCTGGCCTCCGCAAAATCTGGGCCATGGTTTTTAAGGAAGATGTCCTGAGAGCCAGCTGGCTGGCCTGACTGGCATTTGCCCCCAGAAGGTTATTAACCATCTTCATGGAGCCAAAGTATCATTTTTCCATGGGAAAAATGCAGCAAGGGGTGAAACCATCTTATAAAATATCTGCCTGCAAGATGGTTTCAGCTCCTTTCTGTGAACAGTTTCTTGCTTTTGGGCAAGTTGGGAAGGAAAGCACTACTTAAGAGCACAGCAGGACCTGGAAGACCCAGCTGCAAGGTAGAAATGCACGGCCAGGGTGGCTGTGGGCCTGAGCTCGTGCATCCCTCAGCTTGGTGCCTCAGTTTCCTCAACTTCCAAACATGCATACAAATCACCCACACGACACTGAATCAGTAACATCTACATAGCAACCACACGTGCCCTGCCTCACTGAGTTCTCAGCACTGCCTTTGCAGGGAGGAGCTGTTATTTCTGTGTTAGAAGCAGCAGCAGAACTCAGACACTCATTTTTTTTTCAAAGCAGTAGGTAAGTAATGGAGCTAAAACTCACCCTGGGTCTGTTCTTCCTCCTTTTAATGAAAGAGAAAAGAGTGGGTGGATTTTGGCTGTGGATGCATTATTCTGTGCTGCACATCTTCTACTCAGAAGAATCTCACTTTCAAAACTCAACTTGTAATGCTCTCGTTCAACTGCATCGTGTTACTTCATCGCCTTGCCAAATTTTTGTTAAGTATAAACTATAAACATGTATCCTGCAACAAGCCAATTAATTTTAAGTCCTAGCAACATAAGTTGATATAAATTAGGTTAAATATGCTCTTGGGCTGCAGCTGCATGTGATTTTAGAAAATAAGTAAGACAGATCCACTGGTCAAACTGTGAAGGACAAAATCTTAATCCCTTTTGTTCTTTAGTTAGCATGCAACCATACATGTAACGTGGGCCACACTGACGGATGCACTGAGATTTAATGATCGGTAATATGGAAGAATAGCAAGAAACCACAAACGTTTGACTAAATGCAAATACCTGTGCACAAGTCAAGAGTATTCAAAATGTTCCCAGCATAGATTGCGAACAAGGAACAGCCTGGGGCTGTTTACTGGCAGCTGATTGTGATGTGTGTTGTGTAGACTAAACATTGTCCTGTAACACATTTTTCTTCAGAAGGCATGTTTTGTCTATTCATCTTCTGTAGTGGATGTTTCTGCTCCATTATTAAAAAATGTCTTTTATATTCTCTTTAGGCACTCATTTAAAAAGCAGTATATTAAAAATCCAACAAATTGAAAGAATTGGTCCTAACAAGTCAAATAAATATAATGTTCACTACTGAAATAAATGTTCTTAAAAAGGATTTAAAAATATATAAACATCTGTACACTACACATGTGAAAGTAGCAAAATTTGAGTTGGTAGAAAGTCGCACATTGCTGTCGATTAAATGTATTGATCCTCAATTACCTATTATAATTAAAATCTTAACAAAGAAAAGCAACTTATGAATAATTTAAAGTAGCAAAAAACTGGATACTGTAATTTTTCGTTTGCCCACAGTAGAATGGCTGAGGGAAATAGCATGGAAGAAAATCAAAGTGTCTGGGATATTCAGAAACATTACTATAAACTTTTAAAAGATGATTCATCAATTTTTATTTATTAATTTTTTTAAATTTATGGATTTGAGAAGAAGGGAGTGGGGGGAGAGGGAGAAACATCAATTTGCTGCCCCACATATGTACACATTCATTGGTTGATTCTCGTATGTGCCCTGATTAAGGGTCGAACCTGTAGCCTTGCGTATGAGGGCACATCTCTAACCAACTGAGCTACCCAGCCAAGGAAATTTTTTTATTTTTAAAATTTATCTTTTAAAGTGTAATTGTTATACAATCTTATGTTGGGTATATTACTTTCAAGTGTACAATATAGTGATTTGACATTTTTCTACCTTATAGTGTGACTACCCCACCCATTCTAGTAATCATATTAATCAATTTTTAAATGTACTGAAACAAATCCCAACCACTTTACGTGTATTGACACAATTATTCCTGACGACAACCCTGTAAAGGCAGAAATGACCATTTCCTCCATATTACAGATCAGGAAAAAAGACAGAGAAAAGAAGCTTTTGCCCAAAGTAATGCTGCTAGAAAGTATCTGAATTTGAGCAGCCTGGCTGGCCAAAGAGTGTGTTTGGAACCAACCCCCTTTACTACCATTACGGCACAACTGGATTGGGCTTGCTTTCTCCAGTATAAAAGTCCCTGGGGAACAGCCCGCAGCTACAGCAGAAGGGGCAGAGTGACTCAGAGGCTTTTCTTTTTACATCAAAAATGTAACCAGTGGTTGTAGGGAGTCAGAGACGCAGAGCCTGCTACATGCTGCTTCATAAATGAATACTGAAAAGAAAGGAAAAGACATGTGCCGACTAGAAAAGCCAAGACGAAGAGCTGCTTCCTCACCTTGACCAGAATTCTGGACTGTGAGGCTCCAGGATTGTCTGGTTACAACACAACTGAATCAGCAAGGAAAGGGAATGCATGGAAACCTCATGTACTTGGATCTCGGTGAAGCATTTGATACAGTTTCCCGTGAAGTCAGGACAGTTAAATCGACTGAAATGCATGTGGCTACAAGAACCACTCAGGAGTTAGTAGGCTCAAAAGAAGAACACTGGATATATCTACTAGTATGTGGACAAAAGAACCACAAGCAATGGTATTCAATCTGTATTCAAAAGTTAACTTAGAAATTATTCACAGTTATAATCAAATTTGCACAAAACATTCATTTGGGAGGTGTGAAAAGGGCAAATGAGGGAGAGCCAACTGACTAACCTCAATTAACAGAGGTGAGGAAAAACAAGAAATTCAGTTTCATTTTTTTGTTGGGGACCGCTCTGCCTGGTTTCAGGAGTTACAACTGCCTCCCATGGCTAAGGCAGAGTGAGCGACCCCCAGAATGGGAGCCACTAAGGAGACAAAGCTTGTCTCCAACAGCAACACTGCTTCTGCTTCATCCCCTGCCCCCAGGGCTTGGTGGGTTAGTCAGAGATGGGTAAGACCCCTGGGGGGGGGGGCAACCTAAGCCAGACACGATCATTTGGGAGGCCATCACGGAAGGACTCAGGGGGGCTGCAACAAAGAGCAAGTGATGGGCCCTCCTGCTGCGCCACCCCCCATCCTCACTATTCTGACATAACCTGAGTCCTCATTTCCATCTGGGAGAAGCGCTTCCTGGCTCTAATCCACTTAAGCCTAAAAACCTATGACTGGGAAGGTGGTGCAGTCCTTTGCCGGCTGGAGCGGGTTCCAGGGTGATCGGGCATAAGAAAGAATTCCTAAAGTCCTGTGAAGCCTGCTTTGCTAAGAGTGCTCTCATTCATATGATAAGGGTCCGAGCAGGAAATGAGTATGTCTCTCAAAGTTTCTGCAGCCCCTTTACCTGACAGACACTGATTTAGACTAAGCCCTCAGATTTCTTTGAAATGTTATCTACTGTTGGATCCTTGCCGCCTGACATTGATTGATGCACTTTACCCGCATTCCTGTGTATTAAAACCCAATAAAAGCCATTGAAAAAGAAGTTCTTGGTCTTTCTCCTCTGAGAGACTGACCACCTCTCTTCCCCAAGCATATCATGTCTTGGTAGTTTCACTTTCATCTGTGGCGGAAGGGGGGACTTTGTGGGCAAAGTTGCCTGCACAATTTTTGTGTTCCCTTTAATTTCCAGGGAGGGACGAGATGCCCAATGGGTAGTAACTGCTTCCACACCTGAAATATCAAGACTAAACCAAGTAAAGGAAGCAACAGCTTCCTTGGATATGTTCAAAACTTTTAGGACATTAGGTCTCAACTTCAAAAAGCATGATCCTCTATTATTCCAGACACCATCAATAAAGTTCCATGGGAAATAATACTTCCTTCAGCAAGAACACTTTGTTAGCAAAACCCAAAGAAATGAAGGGGCTCAGGCTGAGTTCAGAGGTCAGATGAAAATGGCAATGGTGCGTGTATAATCTGGCCCCACTACAAACACGCCACACAGGCAGAAGGTCATGAGAATGGTTAGTGAACACACGGCAAGATGACGAACAGCAGAGAAGGAAGAGAGAAGAGCCGAAACTTGGACTAACATTCTTTTTTTAAGCATAAATTATAATTTTTAAATTCTTTAATGTTGAGAAATCGCTTTTCCCTTGGTAGAACTGTTTGCTTTCCCCAAAAAAGATATTATATTTATAATGTCAGTAGTTGATTTAGAACTCGAGAAATGGCCTAAACTCAAGCTGGGTCCCAGGAAAGTACAAGTGAGCATCATTTCACGCCACTCCTAAAAGTCACCAAGGGAATCCTACATATTCCATTTCCTTCTAAACAAACAACAACAACAAAAACTTAGCACAAAGGCATAAAAATGAGAGCCATGCTCCACTGTAGACTGATGAATGGGAAAATTTATGAGAAAATGGCAATGCTCTGAAATCATTATTAATATTTATAGAGACTAAAAAACAAACCAAAAAACTTAAATACAACTTCCCCAAGGTTTGACTACTGGCCACCCCCATGGTTTAAATATCGTCCACACAATGATAAACCCAAATAAGCCTCAGCCCAGACCCTTGGCCTCAAGGCCCTAAAGCTTATGCCCCAAGCCTAGAATTACCTGCAGAACTTTGTAAACACAGGCACTCAGACCCCACCCAGACACACATCACTGAAACCCCTGCATGTTTAAGAAACCCCAGGCAGCCCTCAAGTGCAGCTGGGCAGAGGACTCTCCACTGCAGACATTTACTCCCTGCTTGACCCCCACCAGATTTACCACCAGACCAGAGCAAATGATTTCCCTTCTTGGGAACTTTCAACGGGATAACCTCTCTGTGTCTGTCCCACACTACGTTCCTGCCCTGTTCCTTCCCACATCCCTCACTCTGTCACAGCAGTTCCCCAAACACATCACGAACCTCTTTCATGTCTCCACACTTTCCTGCCCTACTGTTCCCTCACCTCTCTCACTGTTCCCTACTGGCCACCATTCTTCTCATCCTTCAAGGCCTTGCTTGCTAAGGTTATTTTTCTTTGCAAAATCTTCTCTGGTCTTCCCAGTCACAATCTTTCCTTCTTTTGAGCAAATGTCCAAAAAGTTTAGCTTGTGCAGGAAATACAGCATATGCTGCACGCTGCTCTGAGTTATGCTAAGTTGTTCACATGTTTACACGGCCCCGTGAAAGCGGGGTGTATCTTACATCTTTCACACTGTGCATGAGAGACAGAGCCAGGTTCAAAGTGTAGTTCTCCTAGTTACTAGCACTGTAACCCTTGCAAAGTTATGTGAACATATTGAGCCACAATTTTTTAATCTTTGAAATGGGACCAAAAAAAGGATGCCTACCTTCATGACCAGTATGAAGGCACAACACAAGTGTCTGGCCCGACGCAGACCAACTAACATGCGCCCCAAAAGTAGCTGTTATTACTTACTATTACCTTTTGTTTCCTATGCTACTAGAATGCATTGCAGACTTAGTTCAGTGCTCAAAAATCATTTGCTTTCATTTAAAAGAGAGATTGACAAGCATTTGCCAAGTAATCAGCAGTGATTTCTTAAAGCCCTCTAACCAATTTTGTTGTTACAAAAGGCATTTAATAATATTTCTATTGAAAAGTCATCTCTTATTCCCCTTTTCTTTCCCTCAAAAATCAGTGCACAAAATCCTAAGGAACAGGCTAGGTCAGTGCCCCTCCTACTCCAGCCTGGCTTTTTGCTTTCAACTACAGTAACTGCCTGCAGCCACAGTGTCGCTGCCCGGAGAATCGCCTGCTTCACCCTTACAACAAACAGCACTTTGTAGGCAAACTGGAGGCAAGCCCAAGGTGGGGGGTGGGGATCAAGGAAAAGGAGTGTGGGCCAGAAACTGAGTCAACACCCACACTATCGTCCACACCATCACACAGGTAAGGAGAGAACAGGAAAGACGTTCAGGTCAATGCAAACCTTCCTCAGCTCCTCCCAAGCACCCACCGAAAATGACTTCAAGATTCCCACAGGACTTGCTGGTCCACTCACTGCCTAACATACATGGCTACTGTTGTTAATGAAACAGTCATACAGAATACTTTCTTACCCTCACCAAACTATTCATGCTGCCTTTATTATAACCTCTGCCATTCACAGGAGATGAAACCCAAGTCTTGAGAAATCCAAGGTCACGGGAGAAGGAAGTGCAAGGACCGGAGCTCAAGTCCCCTGAAGCTCCAAATCCCTGGCCCCTCCCCTGGCCCTAAATTAATTGTGGAAAGCAATTTAAAAACACTCTGATCAGCTCAGCAAATCCACGAGCTGTAAAAGGTGAAATAATTTTTGTGTTCTTTAAAATAATTCTGGTGCCAAGAGGGAAGGGTGTCACAGCAACAAGACCCCAATTGCACCCCTTGGAATTTTCAGTCCAGTGTTAGTTCGGCGTTCCAGAAAGACGTGTTAGCTTTCTGTTCCTAGGTGGAATTTTTCCCGACAATTTTATCTATTCATTCATTTTATCTATTCATCTATTCATTCATTTATCTATCCATTTGAAGATGGAAGTATTAGGAAAGGAGTATAATTTTCTCTTTTTTTAAAAGCAAGCCCTCATCCTGAATTTAATGTGGAAGCTGAGGTGATGTGGAAAGCAAATGAACTTTCTGAAGCAAACTGTGATCCCTGTAATGAGTGCAAGAAGCAAGAAACCACTCCTGAAAAGCACAGGATCACCATGCCACAACTGCTTTGGTTCAAATCACAACTCTGCCACTTTCAGTTTCCTGGCCTTGAGTTCCCAGGCTGCTCAAGGTGAGGGGAGGGGGTTGGGGTGGGGGAAGGGAGCACAGCAGCTCCATGTGTAGCTGAGCCTTGGTGTCTCTGCTACAAAATGAGCTGCTGGGAGGAATGAAGAAGCTCATACGTGTCAAGTGCCCCCAACGGTGCCAGGCATATGTGAGTACTACATGAGTGTTTCCTATTATTATTTCCAGAACGGATTAGTCTCTAGGTGAGCTCTCTTAAAGTGTATTTTATAAGAAGACTTCTTGTTAATTCATGATTCCCCAAACCAGCACACATTATTTACAGTTTCATTTCCTGACAGTGTCTTCCAGGATTTCCATCTGTGGACTAGAGTCCCTAGAAGAAAAAACAGTGGAATCTGAAGAATTTTCCTTCTTCCCAGCAACAGTGCAAGCAAATGAGTACCCATTCGTTCACCACCACAAACCAGCTCCCGTAATGAGAAAAAAACAAAGTCCCTTATTGCATTCAACTAACTAATGTGGGGGCACATTTTAAAAATGCATTTTTTATTCTGAAAGCAACCCAAGTGTTAAAAATGTAGTTCCACCAGCTGAGAAACAGTTGTTCAGATCACACAGACATGACAGTCCGAAGGCCTGGAATAAAACCTACTGATGAATCAAAAGGTTTCTTTCTCAGAAAATGCTGAAGTTGCAGAAACAATGGGCTATACTTGGGATGATTAAGAGAAAAATGCTTTAAAAAATCCCCTCCCAGGCTAGGAGTCTAGACTCGAATGCAGTAAGAGATCTGATAAGGTATCGCCTGTCTTCTTTTCCAGAGAAGGGTGTGAATGCAACAAATCCTACCTAAGCATGGAAGGATTTTCCCCAGAAGAGCAGATAAAATTGAAGACAGGAGCTCTCACAGGGTCAGAATGCAGGTTTTGAGGTTGCGCCCTGCATGGGGCCACTGAGCCAGGGAGAGGCGACGAAACTCGAAACTCGGCTTACAGTGTTCTCCAAGCAGTGAGGCCTGGCAGGACAGATGCCATATGCTGCCACGATGGGCACACAAAGGGACTGTGGGGGCTGCTCCAAGTGGCACTGAGCACACCAGGCCTCCCCAAGCTGGCGTTCAGAGCCATTTGAGAGCTGGGGGCTGCTGTGCACACTCTTGCAGACAATGTGGTCATTGGGGCGGGTAGGGAATGAGATGCACAGCAACCCCCAACGTGGTGGCTGGGGGGGAGGAGATGAGTGTTGGACAGTTTTCTACAATGCAAACATTTTCCAGCTTTCTTGGATCACTCTGGTATCAGCTGCTCTGCAGCCCCCCTCTTCTTTCCCTTCCTCTGTGTTCTCCTTTCGGACAGAGACACTTTCCCTTCCTTTTCATTCCAATTCTCCTCTTGTGGAAGCCACGACACAAGCTAACATGAACACACTAAGAAGGGCAAAATAATAGGGCTCTGCCAACCCACATAGATTCTGCACTATTTTAAATATTCATCGGGCCACAATTTTCCCTACGTAACGACTCTTTATTCTCCCTCTCTTCCCTATTACCCTCAAATCAACTTTAAGATATAAACACTCCTCTTCCCTTAGCTTCTGGGGAAGTGATCTCCTTCATGTCCCAGTGGTACTTAGCCCTTCATTCTCTGCCACTGGGCCCCCTACACTTGTGTCATCTTCTGCTAGAGGCTTCCTTCCCACGCTCCACGTATTTTTCCTGGAATCTGTTACTCCTCAGGCAGGACAAGCCCTTCAACTGCATCCCCTCCGGATATAACACACCAAATGCAAAGGGCAGAAATCCTTACCAAGCGGGGGGCTTTCAGTTTAGGTGAGGTATGGAGGGGCCACGAAACAAAGAAATCAAGCTTTCACTTGCTCACCAGTTTAAACTAATTTATCAAATTGCGGTAGGCTTTCATTCAAATCCTGTGCTTCCTTTTATACTGGGCCACTAAAGGGCTAGCCATCCCACCCCACACAGCCGAAGCCCACAGGCTGTGTCCAGTCCACAAAGCTACTCTGGGAGGTCTACAGGAAGGATTGAAAGTGTTGAGTCACCCAACCTTTTAAAATCACGAGATTTTTATGTCCTAATCCAGATTTCTGGCTTACAGCACAAAACCAGAAGACCTGGTAGGACTGGCCCACATTCCCATATGGTAACTACTGGCTGCTGCATAGATCTGCTAAGCAGACCCTTTAGACAGAACCTGCTGTCAAGTTCAGCACAGGTCTGCCCCCCGCCCCCATTTCTCTACCCTGAGGTTGAGTACCGGCTGCCATACATCATCTTACCTGAGGCCCACTTCGGGGAGTGTTTGGTACTTGCCTGTGACCCTGAGGGGCATTAGCTAATAGCCAACTCTAACTTTCTCTGTCACTGGCTAGTACAAAAATTACAGATAATTACACCGTTTCTCTTGGTCAGAATTTCCCAGGTACAAATAATTTATAAGGAAAACAACTTAGAACTAAACAAAAAAATGTTTCATAACAAAAAATATTTGAAAAGAACTCAGTTACAGAGAGGAAAGGGTCTCTCTCCACCTGTGTGTAAAGGAGGGTGCGTTCCTGCGAGCTGGGGAACACGACAGACCATTTCCCAGTGTGAGCTTTCTCACTGGCCGAATGTTAGTATGCAACACAAAATCCTCACAGCAGAATCTGTAACAGAATGAATTCACTCCACAGAAATGATTACAGTTGCACATGTTGCATCTATTTAATAAAGCAGGCTATAAATACATGGTATAGATACATGGGCATTTATTACTTCATTCTTTACTTAGACGACATGAATGATTCGTTCTGAATGCATATATTTGGCAGTGCATTTATTGAGCAAGCATTTGGACACAACCCCTAACAAAAAGTATGTGCATCTTCGCCACTACCCTACAGTAGTTATCGTAGGGTCAGACCTAACTAGGAGGAGGGTACATACTGGGGACTACTGGCACTCTACCACCAGTTGCTGATAAAAGATGACAGGGCTAAAGAAAGCACCAAAACAAGAGATTTTAAATTACCCTCTCAATTCTAGGGTGAAGTTCCACTCAACTGGATGTACTAATGGGCTGACACTTCCTAAAACCACTGTGTGCTGACAGAACACAAGCCTGGAAGCTTGAGCACGTGGGTGATGCCACAGATCTGCTCTTCCCAGCTGCCTTCCTGTTTCAGCTCTGATCCCTAACCAGGGAGCGTACACCTCGAACTCCAATCCTCCAATTTGCTCTTTAAAAAAATATATTAATAGGTATTATAAACTGAATACAAAGAAATCTGAGAGAAATAAGAGCACACTAGATAACTGTGAATAGATAACTATTTCAGAGAACTCAAATAAACAAGACTAGTTTCAAATCCCACCTCCACCACTTCTGTGTGTTGTTTGTTTGTTTTTGCAAATCACATGGCCTCTCAAGCCCCAGGAACCTCATCTGTGAGAATAAGCCCACCTTCCACTTCGGATTGTATTGAGGATTAAGTGAGAATGCATGTAAAGTCTAAGGTATACATTTACATAATAAATGCCTAGTAGTTTATTAACTTTGTGTATTCCATAATTGTTCAAATTACTTCATGACCAGCTAAGTTCAGAAAAAAACTGGTTACGTCTGATTACAAACTAATTTTAAAGCTTATTCAGTAGGGTGCCACTGACGGCCTCACAGTGGCTGGTTCCCAAAATAGCTGAATACTCAAAGATTCAGAACTGGGATGGGAACGACCAGTGAGAGAATTCTGACCGAGGGCTTTCACGCCCAAGGTGATGGATGGGCAGGAATCTGCCCTGTCCTTCCTGTGCGAGACCTAGAGAGGCAGCTTTCTGCTGGCGCTTCAGAGAAGAGTGCTGTCCTCCGCTTCCCTTCTCTGCCCAGCTTTGCAGAATTCATCGTGGTGCTGGTGATCTGTCGACGCTGAGATTTAGCAACAGCATTTACGGGTTGCTGGGGAACTGAAGCTTCCTCTGGCAATGTTCCTAACTATTACCGGAAAGCAGAGGAGGAAAGTAAAAACATTTTTAAGAGATGGAATGTTCACAGTGGAATCTAACAATGGGGTCTGAGAGCCTTCACCAAGAGCAGGTGTCAAGAGGAGGACACAGATATTTTGAAAACCCCGGCGCAGCAGCAGAGGCCAGACTTCTGATTTCATGGATCAGTCGAACTTCAAAAGGAAGACTGTCAGAAACTGCCAGGTTTTAGGCGACTAATGAACGACACCCAGAAAGCATAAAAAATATTAACCCCAAAGAAAGAACAACCCCTCAAGTTTTTTATTTTTTAAAGACGACTTAAACTGAGTAAAACAGCACTAAAATTAAACCTGAAAAGCCTGCTATATTGTCTCGATTCCCAGTTTTGCAGTCTGGGGCAGCTGATGTCATGGACCCACCCTGGAAGCAACTGCTCACGAATGAATTGCGAGCTGGCCTCGTCCTGCCATCTGGTCCAGGATGCAACGTCGTCGCATGGACGCACCACAGGCCACACCACAGAGCATCTTCTATTTTGGCCACCCCCTTCCAAGGATGCAGATGTATCTTTAAAGCTCCTTGCTTGTCTTGGTAACCAACTGTGGGCCCAACAGCCACAAATGTTTCAAAGCCTTTCTGAAGGTGTCTTCAGTCAGAACCCAGCCTGTGCACACGGCCGTGTAAGATGGTAGTTCTCAGTGCTGGCTGCACACTACAATCACTTGGGGGCAGGTAGGGCTCTTCTCAAACTGAGACTCCACTCCCAGGCATTCAAGAGGTATGGGCCTGGGCTCATGTATCTTTAAAGTGCAGCTGACTCTCGAACAATATAGAGGGTGGGGGTGCCGGCCATCTCCGCAATGAAAAACCCACCTGTAACTTAAATCAGCCCTTCACAGGGCTGAGAGGATTACCCACTTCAGATGGAAACTATATATTCCCCAGACTGATTCTGATGCCAATCAGGGTTAAGGAAAACTGGTACAATATTGTTTTTGCCTTCATCCCGAATTTGCCTCGGAAAGCTTTAAGGTATACGTCTTCCTTCCTTCAGGTGACAAGTATGGAGGACCAACCACACGTGGGACACCAGGAAACCAATGGAGAACAGGAGATGCAGGAAAGCAAGCAAATGCAACACCACGTTCAGGTTTGCTGGGATCAGGTAACTAATGCAGACTTCCTCCGCCACTGCCCCAGGGGTTTCACGGCCGATAACATCTCCTCTCAGCTGTCTTCTCTTCAGATGCTGGAAAACCTAATACTTTTATCGGAAAAACAAGCGGGCAAGGCCTGGTTCTCATCAAGGCCTTTGTCTCTTGCAATGGATGGTAGACACTGTATTCTAGCAGGAATGTCCACACCTTCTAGGTGCCATTACACCGGTCATTCCAGGTCTGTGCTTTCAACAAAGCACAGTGGGAACTCAGTTAAGACTGTGTTTCCAAAATCTCTTTGATGAAGTTTATCATTTTCTGTCTTTTGTGACTGCAAGTGGGATGACACTGTGAAAGTGTTTTTGAAGTCTTTTCCTGGGGTCTCCCACCAAAACACCAGCTTCTGACAACTCCGTAATTTCCCCCTTAATCCCTGACCTCATATTTACCCACAAAGAAACTCACCTGCAAATCTTCTGATGACTAACGTGTCCCATTACGGTTTCCCTGGAGCAATTCCCCACTGGTTAGTTATTTCATAATTCACAAGAGCTTACTGTCATCTGTACACTTAGAAATTCCACTGTGGGCTCCTTCTTTTGGAGCAATTATGTAAATAAGACCCATGGGACTTCACTGTTTACACACCTCTAAGCAGAAGGGAAATCTTTATCCTTAGAAATCTTTATTTGTGGTCTTTAAGGATGATGGAGTCAAATGGTTGCTCAGTCACCACACCTGCAGGCTGCGGCTAATCACACCATCTCCCCGTGCCTTTCTCATCTGTAAAAATTCAAGTGTCCATTCAATTCCCTGCCATCTATACAATTCTGCCTCGCTATCCAAAACGACACACCGCATCCTTAATCCCAAGGTGACTTCAACTCTGATACAACCTTTCAAAGAAAAGAACAATAGCTAAAGGCTTTCAAATATTTCCTCCCTCAAAAAACCTTGTATGTTCATAAAACATCCCTTCTTCTCATAGTAATATCCTTCTTTGCCAGGGGAAAAGGTCTCCCGCGTGGGTCGGTACAGCAGTGAGTAGGCAGACTCCAGCAAGTAGACCCCACGCCAACAAGGGATGGGACGCAACAAACATCCCTCACCAAGAGTCTATGTGCCGCCTCTGAGGTCTCGAATTCTGGTCTAACACTCTCACACTGCTGGACGGCTGCCACCTGCACCAAGCAGTTTATTTAAGTCTAGTTTGTTGGGGAAATCTAGAACATTCGGAGAACTTGGCACTGAGTCACCTAGGATGTCTGATTGGCCTGCTTCAAAAGACATCTGAGAGCGGTAATTTACTAATGTCTTCTCAGTGAAATCTGATAGGTAAGAAATTACCCGACGACAAGCTGCAGCCTTTTTCTGGGAAAATAACTTGTTTCTATGCCCCAATCCTCTCTCCTTCTCCAAATGGAAAGCTGTCACTAATTAAGTATTTTCGGTATACCATCTAAAAGGGAAAAAAAAAGCTTCGCCTGAGAGGGAACCCTATTTATAAGTGGTTTTTGCCAGTACCAGTATCCTGTTTACCTCTTCACAGATTTCAAGAGCAACTCTGATCCCAAGAGCTTCGCAGATTGGCACAGAACATTAAAAGTTCTCTGCTATATGTCTTAAGAGAATTACAAGACCCTTAAAAACGGAGTACAGATTTCAGAAGCTTGCAACAGACTCAAATCTTTTCAGAAGGGCATCTCGGGTGCAAACATTAGCAAGAACTAAAAGCAATGTAGCCTGGCCACGAACACAGATTTGCCAGAAGCCCCTAAACTAAGGGCTGGAATTCACTTCTATCACTCAGCACCCCAGCTCTCAAATAGGGGCAGCAGTGACAAACCACTAGGTTTCACGTAGTATTTAATACTAGTGACAACAAAGCTTTGGGCAAAGTCATCTTCTACTCCCTTCTCACTTGATTAGAAGACAGAATCAAAACCTTAAAATCTCAAAAGGTCTGAAGAAGGAACCAAAATAAACAGGACAGCACTGAACAGGGACCAAAACAAACCAAGCCTTCCACTCAACTCCTCACACACACAAATCTGCCCAATAAATACAGGATGGAGCAACTCATAAAACAAGTATCTGGGAGTTCTGACTACCCAGAATGTATACATGAGTCTGTGCTACACACTGCTTTTTATTTCTTTCCAGGGCAGTATTGTAAGCTTAAGCTGTAGTAAGTAGATGCCTATGCTTCGGTGTCAGGAAAAGAGCTGTCCTACTGTGCTGGTGGCTGACCGGATCACACCTCAATTATTCAATTCCAGACACCCCGTACTCTCCATGAGATGCTGACAGACTCAGAGGATACCTAGAACCCACATACCACGTGGGACTGTGAAAAGAGCTGGGACTATTTTGCACCAAGAAAAGTTCATTGCGTGGAGACATCATACTGTTTTTGTGCACTAAAGGGCTGTGCTGTGGAAGTGGGTAGTTCAAGAGGAACAGAATGGACAGAATGAACTTTCCGTTACACCAGGCAGTCTTCAGCTCAAACCATCACCATGCACATGGTCCAAAGATACAATGGCATGCCTCCAAAAGTACAGCAGGTCCTCAAATGGCATTGTTTTATTCAAAGTTGTTTCATTGTAACACTGATGAGATGCTGTAGGGACTTAAAAGTCTTATGTATATCACTTAGCCTATAGTAAAAACAATCTTCATCATATTATCGTCTCACTTAAAGTTGCAGAACCCATTGAAGATAATAAGTGAGGACATTTAACAGAATTTCCTGTTCCTTGGGAATTTAAACAGAGGCTACCTAGCAAGTGTAAAAATGTACTCAAGTGAGACTAGGACCTCCCTAAAATTCCAGTTCCCCATTTGCCCAATATTATACCGCCCTGCTAGCTCATCTGCTATGGTCTCAAAAATACGCCCTCTTCTTGTTAGGATCTGCCTAGATCCTACCCTCCTAACCTCAATGTTTTTCCCCACATGTCAAGAACCATCTTCTCTTCAAGGACTATTCTGAGATGTAACTTTACTTCACAGTAGCCTTTATGTGCACTGACTTGAGCAGGGTTTCTCCACCCTGGAGCTACTGGCATTTTAGACAGGATAATTCTTTGTTGGGGGGCAATAAGCTGGGCACTGCAAGATGTTCAGCAGGATTCCTGGCCTCTACCCACTAGATGTCAGCAGCACCTGCCTCCAGCTCTGACAAGCAAAAATGTCTTCAGATGTCACCAAATGTCTGCTGGGAGGCAAAGCCACACCCTGCTGAGGACCACCCTTCTTGAGGCAAATGATTAACACCACTGTCTGTGGTTCAAGTTTTCCACCAACTAGATCCTCTCTACCTTCCTTCTTTGGTCTTGCTCTCTGCTCCAGCCTGGCAAACCTATTCACTACTTTTGACCTACGAAGACCTCAAAGCTTCCCCTAACGTGTGTAGTCCTGCCTGCTTCTCCAACACACAGAGCAATTCCATCTGGCTCTGAACACTGTTTCCTTCGGTATTCTTTGGCCTCCTCAACAAACGCAATTGTTCCCTTCTGGCCCGCCTGTCTTACCTACCCTTGTTTGAGAATCCTCTCCTTCCTTTCTAAGTCATCACAGCACCCACTCTGATTCTCTGCTTTCTGCTGGGACTCAATAAATACTGATGGTTATATCTCAGAATAGCAAACAGCAGCTCCAATTAAAGATGAAAAGAATATGTGAAATCCCTTACCAAATACCATTTTAAGAACATGTGATCATTGAGTACAGTTTTGACAAAACTTTACATTTTCCATAGCCAGTCCCAATTTACCTTTAGTATTGAGACTTAACCAAGTACAATCTCCAAAATACAGCTAACTAAAACAAGTTATTATTAACAAACGCATCACATTTTTCTAAAATTAATCAGAAAGCGCTGCACAATATCAAAGTTAAGGGGAAAACAAGGCCAAGTTTTGACCAAGGCGCATTTTTTTTTTAAACCTTGGCAGGAAGAAAAAGATAGAAATATGGCTCAATACTCTGAATGTTTCATCATGCACTACTTGACATTGTAATGGGGCACACTAGGCGACAGGGTCACCCAAGGACAGTTTCCTCTCCAATCTCCTAAGGTGTTAAGTTTTAATCAGCCAAGTACCCACACATACACTTCAATACAAAGGCGACAAATCTAAGACAAAACGGTCAAATAAATAAATAAATCATTCCAATGCAAGACTCTGAGTTCCCCCCTTAGCTTCATGGATTACCTAATCATCTTATGGGAGGCTCCTAAATAACCTACAGAAACCAGACACTCCACATCAACCTTCCCAAATTTGTATTTTAACTGCCTAGTTTCATTTCAGGATCTTCCCTATATTGCTCTTGAATTTTTAATGTTGAGAACAGGAGGGGCAACAACTCCAATCCTGTCCTAGATAATGGGCAGGTGTTCAGTCAGGATTTATAAACTATAAACAAATGCTTTACGAAGACCCCACTAACTGGGCATGGTCCAGAATTCTTCCCACAGGTCTGTAAGAAGCCGAGGCCCCAGCAGCTTCGGTGAGGAAGGTCTGAATCACTGTCATTCTTGGAACTTGGAAATGCCCTTTGGTTGTTTACAAGGTAAACAGTGCTCACCATTACTGCGGACAGGAATTCCCAACCGGTCCCAGACTCTTCCAACGCCAAGCACTGAACACGTAATAGGTGGTCAGTACACACTGCCTGAATGGAATGTTATTCGAGGGGCTAAGGGCCATTTCCAGGTATCTCTTTACTACTACATCTCTTTCAAAACACGTCCTAATGGGTTTTTCCCCCCAACAAGAAATATTTTTTTCAAAGTGAAGGAGGAAAGGAAAAATATCTGCAAAGCTGAAGGAGCCATGTATGAACCCAAGTGGTTCAAGTGGGGCCCACCGACGCTAGGGCTCCCCAATACCTATTCCCCAGCTCTCTGCTTACCTCCTGAGGGATCGCCCTCTCTCCCCGTTGTGCTTTTTCTTTCTGAAAACCCTATCTTCCCACCTTCGCCACAGGCACGAACTTTGTACCAGGTGGGACCCCGTATCCCCCATCCCCTCTCCAAGAGGGACCTACCTCTCTCCTCCCCTCGACCTGCAGCAGCTTTTCTTCACTGTGGCAGGTTTAAGAAACCAGAACCTTATTTCTTCATCTGTAAGAGATACCCCAAATAAAAAAAACCCTGGAAGAGGAAAGCCTCTATCAACCCTCGAGTAAGCGAAGGTGACAGTTCGCTGGGCGACCACCCCCAGTCCTACTCCTTTCCAAGCCCCTTAACAAGATTCTAGCACAAGTCCCGCTCCCAAGTGCCCACGCTTCCAAACAAGCTAGAAGCGGATTATACCGGTACCCAACCCGGAGATGGCCCGCGGCGGGTTGGGTGCACCTGCACGCCCCCGGTTCCCTCCTCCCGGGGGCGGGGCACGGCCTCACATTCCCCTTCGGCTCTCCCAGCGCGGGAAAGGAGACCACAGGGAAATGGTTCTGGAGAAGTTAAGGGCTCACCTTCTGGGCACCCGGCCAGCCAGGCCAGACACCAAACACCCACCTCCAGGAGGAACCGGCGGAGCCGCACCCAGGTCTCCCCGCCCTTCCGACGGGGAGGAGGGAGGCGAGAGAAGGGAGCGCGCGCGCGAGGGGGAGCCGGAGGGAGGCGGCACGGCCTCTCCTCCCGCAGGGCCGACCGCCTGCGGCCCAGGCGTCTGCCGCCCAAATGGTCCAAAGCAGAACAACCTTCCGGGCCCCAGGGGTCATTGGCGGGAGCACTGCTCAGCCCGCTCGCCATCCGCTACGCCCCTTTCCGCCCCGTCGCTGCGAGTTCGCGGCAGCAGCCCCCGCTCGGGCCGCGGCTTCCCGGGGGAGGACGCCTGCGTGGCGCCGGCGCGCTCCGGCTCAGACGCGGCTCCCACCTGCGCAGCGCCGGCCCCTGCCCTGGAGAGGTGCGCACCCACCTTGGGGGGCAGCCTGGGCAGCTCGGCAGCCGAGCCACGGCTTAGGCTGAGGCGGGAGGTGGCGGCATCACCTGCGGCGGGCGGCGGCTGCACCCGGACGCAGCGGGGCGGCGGAGGCGCGCGGCGCCCTGGACCCTGCTCCCGCGGCCCCGCCCGCGGCGGCCACCTCGAAGCGCGGCGGAGGAGCCCGGGCACCACGGGCGGTGGCAGCGGCGGCGACCGGAGCAGCAGCACATGACTCTGTAACGGGGGGAATTAGACAAAGCGTAACATGGACTCCGGGTCCGTGCAGGCGCTGCTGCTCCGGGACCAACCGCAGCCGGCGAGCTCCGCGACTGGTTCGGCCGCAGCCAATGGGGCGGGCCCGGGCCTCCATGTGATTGCGAGCGCTTTCCTCCGGTTGCGCCGCCGCGCGCACTCGCCGAGGGTCCGGGCGCTTCCGCAGCCCAGCGGGCGGGCTGGCCAGACCTGGGTGTGGGGTGGGTTGGGGTGCCCGGGGTCGGCGACGGGCGGCCAGAGGCTGCTCGACACCGAGCAGGTGCATGGGGCGGAGAACAGCGGCAGCCTAGATCTTTGTCGCCGAGATACTGTCCAACTCCCACCTGAGCAGGACGTGGTGCCAGACAGCCGCTGTCGTCAGGGGGAAGCGAGAAAAGGTCAAGAACAGTCGCCTTTCGTAGGCTTATCTGCTGACTGACTAAAACTCTAATATTAAGACTTGGTGAGGAATGCAATGAAATAGGGGGAAATTTCAGTAAAGTCATGTAAGCGTCTTCTAGCACTAAGGAGAAAGTACTTACCCAGGATTTGGGGCGCACACAGCTTTATCTTGGCACAAATCGCTTCCCAGCCTCGTTTGTTCTCTCTCTGCTATTAAAGACCTATTGGAGGGTCAGTTCTTGTAATCGGAGTCCACCCTTTTTTCCTCATTCCTTTTTGCCAGAATTGTCTTGCGTCTGAAGGAGGCAGATGAAGAGGGTGACCTCTGCTAAGAGTTGTTTTCCAACCTAGTTTTCCTCCTTGTTTTTGTTGTAAGATCAAAGTACGCATACTTGAAGTCTTTTCCGTGGTTGGGGAGGAGCAGGAGTCAAGAAATAAAGTCAAGAGGGATGTTTTGAATTGTTGGGTTTTAACAAGACAAACGGTTCCAGCCCAATACTTCCATATCTCCTTTTACCCGAATCTCCCCATTTCTGTGAACAATGGGAAGTCTCACCTCTCCTACCAAACGCTCTCCCTGTCGGCGAGTGTTCAATCAACTCATCACCTAAGATCTTCTTCATAAGCATGCTGCACAAAATGTTAACACGTCCTCAGGAAGGTGTAGGTTCAGATATAGTGAGGCATCCAAAAGAGTGATGTTCTAGGGTGTCAGGAAAGGCTTCAGAGAGAAGCCGTGCTAGACCTGACCCTTGGATGGTGAGCACTTGTTCCTCAGGTGCTAGAAGTGAAGGAGAGCAGTCCCGACCGGGAGGAGTAGGAGCAGAGTGGACCACAGGGACGATCCTAGACAAGTTACAGGATGGCATTAGGTTTTGAGCCCTCCGGACCTCTAGCTTTCTCACTTTTCCTTGCCCCTTGTGGCAGCATCTTCTCCTATTCCAGACACCCAGCCAAGGAGGAGGTGTGTGGGCAGGAGCTGGGTATCAAGTGATCCGATCACAGCCCCACATTTGCTGAACTGTGAGGTTAGAGCCGTTTTAAAACTATTGTCCAGTGGTGTGATGTGCTGATTAAAAACATCTTACTACTATCATTAGTTTGGAATGTTTGCTGTCTATAAAAACACTTCCCTATTTTGATCTTCGCTGGGTTTTAAACTATGGTTCTGGGTTTGAGAGAAGTGTGTTTTCAAGATAGTTATAAATCGAGAAAAGAAGAAGTAATACTTGGGAAACAGTCAAATGTGGAGAAACAGGCATTCTCATACACTATGAGTGTTGAGTATAAATTGGATAAGTTCTTTTGGAGGACACTTTGGCAATTTTTGATAAAATATATGTGTGTGCTCTTTGACCAGGTAGTTCTACATCTAGGAATTTATACTTTGGACATATTTTTGCCAAATATATGTATCTCAGTAATACAGCTATGTACAAGGATATATGTCTAGGTATGTTGTTTGCAGCATTGTTCATAACAGTTGAAACATATAACCAGGTAAAAGTCAAATAAAATCCCCATTGGGAAACTAGTTAAGCAAATTATGCTGGATCTGTAGAAGAAAACATTAAGAAGCTATTAATAAAAATAGGATAGACCTGGCCCTGGCTGGTGTAGCTCAGTGGATATAGCGCGGGCCTGCTAACCAGAGGATCACAGTTCAATTCCCAATCAGGGCACATGCCTGGGTTGCAGGCCAGTTCCCAGCAGGGGACGCACAAGAGGCAACCATACGTTGATATTTCTCTCCTTCTCTTCCCCTCTAAAGATAAATAAATAAAATCTTTAAAAAAAAAAAACAGGACAGATCTGTTTGTACTAACATGGAAGAATGCCTAAAATCTGTGAGTGGAAAAAAGTAAATCACAGAACAATATGAATAGTATGATTCCATCTTTATTTGTATTTCTTGTTTTCATATACTTGCTATTAAATGTATGCTTAGAAGAAATCTGGAAGCATACACAATAAGCAGTTAACCGTGGTTATGTCTGGATATGGGGTTACCACATCTTGGCTGTTTACTTTCTGTTGAAAAATTCTGTATGCCTGAAGTGTTATTATGTTGAGCACATATTACTTTGATAGTAGGGAAAATAATTTTAAAAGATTTTTAAAGATAAAATTGGTAAGAGCTCTACGGAGGACAAGTAATGCAAGATCACTCAGATGGTCTAGGATGTAAAAAGCTGTCAGCTTCCCCTGTTCCCCAAGGAAAACAAATGAGAAGGAGGCAGCAAAGGACAATAACTGATTTGGCATTGGATTCAAAGTTAAGAAATATAATAGAAAAAGATTCTGAGACCACACTGGACCTGTCTACAGAAACAAGGAGGCAGAAACACAATGAGGTGTCAGGGAAGTTCTGTTCAACAGAACCTCGCAAAGCACTCCCTGCCCTTTGCCGAGGGTTGTGTTCGTGGTGACTGTTCCAGCACATGGTAAATCTGTGCCTCACTGACAATGAAATAGCTGCCGCGCTTATGATGGGCCAGGCACTTCTCTAAATACTTTACATATATTCATGTGTAGTCCTCATAACAGCCCTATGGGATGGCCACTGTCACTATCTCATTTCATTAGACAGGAAACAAAGGCCTGGAGAGGTCATAGGAGCAGCTCAAGATTACCCATCCTTGAAGTGTCAGGCCTTGGCTTCTAAGCCTGGCAGCCTGGCTCTAGAGACCCCAGCGTTTATTCTGTCCAAAAGGACCAAGTCAGATAAAGGTCGTTATATGTGCATCTCTCTCTCTTTTTACCAAGAATTCTAAGTTGATTTGTGCACGTCTGAACTATAGCATGCGGCATGCCCTAAGGCTCTCAATGATACGTATGAATGAATGAATGACTTTTCTGTTAGAGAAGAATCTGAGCCCCCGGAGGAGTGATTTTTCATTCCTTTTTTCATCACCTAGTAGTGTGTCCAACATGTGGCAAGCAATTGAATTTCAGTACTCTGTAAACATATTGAAAAATTGTAAAGAAATCAGGCTTTATAAACTGACCCCAAGTACACTGGCATAGCTTATGAATAATATGATGAATCTCTTGTGAAGAAGAGCCCTGGAGGAAGAGGGCTAAATTTGGACACACCTGCATAACCAATTATACATAAACAAATGTAGAATATTATTTGCATGGAAAGTGGTAATAATGCTGAAGAGATGCAGGACTTCAAATTATTTGAGCCTCTCCCGCTGTCACCCCTGTTAGTTTCATAAATGGGGATAATAATGTATATCTCCAGTTATTGTGAGGCCAAGGGTTAAATGACATGGAGACGGCTTAACGAAGTGCCTAGAACATACGTATTGCTCAGTAGATGTTACCTGTTAAAAGTGTGTCCACATATTGTAAGTGTGACCTGATTTCTTAATATAGAATAACTATAAATTCTGCAACTAACAATTTACAACAGCTGGGAGCTCATGTACATAAGATCCTTTGACATTATCTGCTAGGGGCTCAGCCTGAGCAAGTGGTAAAAGTAGTGTTCTGCCTTCTCTTCCCTTCCAGGACAGTAGGCTCACGCTCCCTTCAAGCAGCGCATCCAGTCATGGAGCTTTGGATTCTCTCTCTAAGCCAACAACCTCCACATTTACATCTCCAGCTTAGTTCTCTGTCCCGAGCTCCAATTTTCATTTCTAACTGCTTACTTGGTTTCCCCACTTAGCCATCTAATATATGTCTCGACAAGTTCAAAAACAAACTCCTGATTTCTTCTAGAAAGAAATCTAGAAGAAATTTAGACACACCTCACTTGTAGTACCTCCCACTTTCCTCTTCTCTCTATTTCTTTAGGTGGGTTAAAACCATTTGACTTCCTAGACTTAGGCTCTCAGCCATGGAAGTAGGAAGCAAATTCTGCCCCTTCTTCATAGCTCAGGAAATTGAGATGGTGGTGACTAGATTAGAAATGAGCAGGTGGAGGGAGGAGAACAGTGTGGAGGAAATGAAACTGGGTGAAGTGTGTGGGTAACTCTCCACGAGTACTGAGGTAACAATGCCCAAAGAGGAAGGGAAATTGCCAGACTGTTATAGTTAGAAGTAATATGATGAAATTGAAACCAGAAAAACTAAGAGCACATGTTTTAATCAACCACAGTGGGAAGAAAGAAGTGGACCAAACCCTTCTAAAATGGATTCATAAAGTGAGAAAATAAGGGTTGCTTCTCCAAGTAAGCCAGTGCTTCTTTAAAAAATAAAAAAAAAAAAGATTTTACTTGTTTATAGAGAGAGTGAAAGGGAGGGAGAAAGAGGGAGAGAAACATCAACATGCAAGAGAAACATCCATCCATCGGTTGCCCCTTGCACACCTCCAACCAGGGAACTGGTTCACAACCTAAGCACATGCCCTGACTTGGAATTGAACTGGCCACCTTTCAGTTTGCGGGATGATGCTCAACCCACTGGGCCTCACCAGCCAGGCCAGCCAGTGCCTCTTAATTGATAGCCTGGAACTTATTTTTAAAAGCATAAAGAGCCCTGGCTAGGGTGTCTCAGTTGATTAGGTATCATCCTCCAAACCAGAAGGTCATGGGTTCAATTCCTGGTCAGGGTACATGCCTGGGTTGTGGAGTCAGTCCTCAGTCCAGACATGTGCAAAGAGGCAACCTGTCGGTGTTTCTCATGTTGATGTTTCTCTCCCTCTTTCTCTCCCGCCCCTCCCCTCTCTTGAATAAAAAAAGAAAACTTTAAGCATAAAGGAAGTACATTTAACCACTTGAGGATTGGTACCCATATCCTCTGCCTTCCTGCGTGCTACTCCTGGGGATGAGCTGCCCGGGCTTTTATGGAAAGCCAGTCTTCCCACGTTTGCACTGATCTCATCTGGTTTCAACTGGTAACTCCAGCAATTGTCTCCTCTCTCTTATATCATTGATTTTTGACTGTACTGGATGGTTGCCATCACCATTTTTTACAAAACGTTGTTTCTCCCATCTTACGGAATAAAGTGTCTCTTGACCTTCTTCCTCACTCCACTTCTCTACTCCCCTCTGCATCTAAACATCTTGGAAGAACTGCTTATACTCACTGCCTCCAATTCCTCTTTTACCATGTTTTTCTTCCGCTCATTCTAATGAGGGTTTTACTCCCACCGCAACATTGAAACTGAGCTTGCTGAGAGAACTGGCAACTTCCCCTTCGCTAAATACAGTGATCAATTCCTAGTTCTTAAATGACCTCTTAGTGGCACTGGACACTATTGACCAGTCCCTCCTCTTTGGTAAACTGCCTTCTCTTGTTTTCCAAGACCCCTTACTCACTGCCTTCCAGGCGCTCATCGGCCATTACCGCTTTGATTTCTCTGTACACCAACAATTCCACGTTGACGCCGCCAGCACGGTTCTCTCTCCTGAACTCCGGTTTACGTTTCCGACAGCTTGCTTTTCCTACTTAGACATCTAATAATAGATGTCCCAAACCAAATTTCGGTGTCCCCCTAAACCTGTGCAACCCACAAAGCTATCCCCCTCTCAGTAGATGGAACCCCATCCTTTCCACTGCTTGGGGCTAAAAGCCTCGACTCTTCTCTTTCTCTCACAACCTACATTGAAACCGGAAGGAAATCCTGTTGGCTCTACCTTCTGAATATCCACCTCCAGTGCTACACCTTGGTTCCATCCACCACTGTCCATCTCCTGGGTTAATTCATTAACCACTCAACTAGTCTGGGTACTTTCACTCCGGTTCCATCCGGCCCCACAGTGTATTCTCAGTGCAGCCACAGTGATTCTTCAAACATGTAAATCTTTCAGCTCATTCCTTCCCCCGAACCCTGACATGGCTCCCCATTTTCCTCAGAGTGAAGCGGTTTGCAAGGTTGCTGCGTGATTTGCATCCTCCACCCACCGCTGCCACTCACTTGGGAAGTGTCCCCTGAAAACCACAACGAAAATCGAACACCCCTCCCACTCCCGTTCTTCTGGCGTTGCTTCATTGTTTTTCCTTGAGCACTTTTACTTACTCAATGTATTGTTTGGCATCTCTCTCTCTCTCTTCTAGAATAGAATCCCTTTACAGACACGATTTTACCTGCCTTGCTCACTGATGTATCCCATGTTTTTAGAATAGTGTCTGGTACACAGTAGGTACTCAAATAATCGTGTTTTGATCAATGAATGAGCTTATTACAGGTACCTAATCAATATAAACTCAGGAAAATATTTCTCAGAAAGAGATTTTTTTTGATGTCATGATGTTCTCTAAGTATTTGTTAATTGAGAAAAGACATTCATAGTCTGAGCCTCTAAATCCAGCCTTTTACTAAAACAGCACCTGGTAGTTTGTGTGGCAAACTAAGAAACTCGGGAAAGTACTACTTTTTTGCTAGTCTGCTAGCAAACAAGAAAAGGAACGTAATACGAGTTAACAAACGAAATTGCAAAATAATAATTCCAAAGTCCTAAATCTTATTCTTAATAAGGAAAATATTTAAGCAAAGTAACACAATAGTGAAAAGAATAAGTTAGAGCAGATTAAACATTCATTTCCTCATAACATTACTTTAAAACTGTTATAGTAAAATTATGATGTATTCTAATCTGTCTCAAAGAAAAGGCTTAAAT